>NC_059472.1:14211757-14513209 GCF_018139145.2 Gymnogyps californianus
GTTCAAAGACTAAATATTGAAAAGTAGGATGGAAGAATATCTACCCAGATCCAAAGGTTATTAATACCACAGCTCAGATAGGGAGCCAAACCATCATTTTGATTCAATGCCATCTACCACATAATATTAAATAAGAAAAGCAAAAAATACAGTCAGCAAAGCCCTGGTGCTAACCACCACATTCTTCAAGATTATAGCTACCCAAAGATGGACTATATTTTAAATATAAGATATATGCATTAAATTTAAATATACTTAAACATCTCTAAAAATTACAATCAAGAGTTTGTCTTACATGTAGCTCCAAGAATAGCAACCACTTCACTTTCACTTTCATCATCAAAAACTGCCAGCAAAGAAACTTCATATTCTGTGTTGGGCAACAAACCCTCAATAACATGACTGTCTGTGTCTCCACTTATGACAACCTAAGTAACACAGCAAGATTAAAGAAAATCAGTTCTGCATTCGATTAATTTATATGAATTGACTGAAATGAAAGAAGACAAATGGATTCTCCTTTAAAATAAATGAAATCTACACTCAGATCTGCCCAAAGAATTTATTAGCTATGTTGAAATAAAAAGTATCACAGAGTACATCTGGAAAAAACTGTTAAGAATGCTTAAAATTTATTTATTATTTTGTGGCTGGCTTGATTATTCTAATGTGTAGTCTTATACTTTCACTCACAACTAATTAATTGCTAACGGTGACCATATGCATTTCATTTGAAAATCACTAAAATTCAAAGCATTCATCAATGAAAGCAACATCACAGGGTAGATTAACTTTCATTCATATTTCTGCCATTCAAGCACTGTTATGACAAATGTATTCAGCATCTCCACAGCCTTACAAAATGCTGTTTCTATACCAGAATTATAATCTGAGTTATGGTTCCACACATCTGAATGCGACTTGAAAGAACATTTGCTGCAAACTTAGAGATTAGAGGGGATGTGCTGATGAGAAGTTTGCTATACGATGTGATGTTTTAAATAGTAATTTTCCTTATTTCTACCTATGGCAGCAGCAGAAGATTCACATGTGCAATGTTAACTGTAAGCAGAAGGTTTAACTTCAGATTTTTGTGTGTTTCATTTATTTTATTGGAAGGGATCAACAGATGGGCAGGAGTTGGAGCTAAAGGGACTGTAAAGCAGAATGCAAGGAGCCTGAGCAGTAATTCTGGTGAAATGGGCTGACTGGTTTTGGAAATAGTTTTTAGGTTACGCAGACATATACTACAATAAAACAACCTTTCTCTGGGTTACCACTGGCAAGTTTTTAATGGTGGCCACTGCATACACAGAATCAAAGTAAGACTTATGATGGAAATCAAACAATAGATATGTGCTGCATAAAATCTACTACAGCGGTTTGCAGAAACAGTGAATCACACTTTATTCTTTTAATTCCCACAGGAGATTTCCTGAGTTGATCCTGGGGAAGAGGCACCCATAAAACGATCACAGACCTTCTGAACTCAGATACAGAAAACAAAAGCAGAAAGAAATGAGTTGGGGCCATGCCTTCTACAACTATCAAGTAATGAATTAGGCATCCCACGCTGCACATTTTCTGGCACAGATTTTCTTGAGAAAATTTCAGAAACAAGCTTGAGTAAGTCTAGCTGTATACTAAGTAGGTATAAGTAATACCTTCCTTTCCAATTCCCCAGAGCCTCTAGTCATGTATCAAATCATTATAAAATATCTATACATAGTTACTATCTCACACATAACTTTGGCATACTTTCTGAAGCATCACTTCCATCACCCTCCACTCCCTGCTAATTTAGCCCACAGAGAAGACCACAAAAAAAGAACACAAAGTGCTGAACTTTCAAATGGAGAGGACAAATAACAGAAGCAAGAATAGTAACAAGCACATGAGTATAACAGCATGCATTCTCTACTGTAACCTAGAAATAAAAGGTCACTCTTAAATTTATTCTGGCTTTTTAGCACTAACACCCCACTAAACGTTCCTCACCCATCAATAGTGTAGGTGAAGTAAGCCAAGAGGTGTGTAACTCTCACCATCGCCCCCTGACCCCACTCAGCTAATTGGCAAGTTGGGTCTTCGGAGAAAGACAGAGGGAGTGCATGTCGTTTCTCTGCATGACTGATCACTTAGCTGGGAAAGAAGCTTAAAGAGGCAACAGCCTGGAGGTATTGTGCTGTCCTAGGCCTGACCCCATTAGAGGGGTGATGCAAGGAGAACAAGAAAGCAGCTCGAGTATTTTTAATATTTCAACGTACTAAAATATTAGGGCCTCCAGCAGTTCTTAGTGAATACAATGAACAAGTGGAACATTAACAGTTCAAATATTTCTTGATCATTTATTCTCACACTCAAAGAACACAGATATCATAAATCTCACTTAAAAATGCACATGGCTTAAAGTGATTCACTGATAGGTACTCACTGGAACTTAAACAGAAACAAATCAGTTCATCTACTGCAGGAGAAAATGCTAGGGGAAGACCTGTGTCCACTCACTCATCTGCCAACTCCTTCTTTTCCCTGCTCACTCTGTAATTTCTTTCTTTCTTGCATGACTGCCTCTTGCTAGGGAGGAAAGAATTAGGCTAAGCTAAATTTACAGAAAAAATGCCACATAACCTAAGCTGCAATGACTGCTTTCTGCCCTAATGGATGACAAAATGATGCACGAAACCTAGGGCCAGGTAGGAAATGTCATCTTCCCCACTGAGTTCTGTACCCAGATAAACAGTTTGCAGATGTGGCCTCTCTTCACAGTGCTGATGCCAAGAGAGCCAGATGTTTGAGAGAGTCATTAAAGATTGAGGAGTACAAAAGAAGCCAAAAGAATGAGTAAATAAAGAATGGGAAAGAGGAAATGAGACAGACTACGAAAGATGAAAATTTGGGAAAGGGAGAGAAAGTGTCTGTCTTTTTGTACTTGGAAAAAGAGAATAAAATAGGAAAAGCTAAAGGGATGAAAAATCATTTAAAAATTCAGACTGATGAAAATGGCACTATGGAGAAGACACACAAGGGCCTAGAGCAAAAAATACAGTACGAAGGGGCAAAAGAGAGAGAATAGTAACGAGGAAAAAAGGAACAATCTAATAAATTAACTATGTGTAAACTTTTCTCTTTGTAACATTACATAACTAAGGCTTCACACGCGATTTTACTGTGGCCAGCACATTAGACAAATGTGGAGCCTTATGTGAGGATATCGCTGCTGTGGCTCAGCTACCGTTATCATCTTCACAGCAAAGTGAAGAACATGAACCTCTAAAAGCTGAAGTAGCATCAAACAGCAATGCTGGTTCTATGGCAGTTGGCACATTACAGATTAGATTGATTATTCACAAAAGATCTCTTCTTTCCTCACTTCCTCTTCAAAAAGAACTGGAATATTGGTTTGATTTTGGTTTAGATAGCTTTGCAGTGGGGCAGATTTTTCTGTAAGTCAATTGGCCATATTTAATTGGCAAAAGTTGCAGCATAGGTGTCCTCAGAATGGAATTCTCTCTTCCATTTCACACTCTCAGAAAGTCAAGGCAACTCACCTCTTCAGATTCCCCCCCGTCCAAAGGAACCCATGCCAATCTGTAAAAAGCAATATCTGATGAGGTGGGCTTCCAGCTGACCCTAAAACTATCTGTTGATGCTTCATCAATTTCCAAATGCTGGGGAGCTGGAACTCTTTCTGAAAAATATTATGCAAAAGAAAAGTGAGAGTAAATTATTCTTTGAGACTTGCATAGATGGCAACATCAAGCACGTATCATTTTACTTGCAGTTTGTTACAAAGAGTATAACACGGAAGGCAGATAACAAAGGCACTACAGAATTCTTTGCACACTTATTTGTACTTAGGGAAGTGGTTTTGTAGTTGGGGGAGGGGAATATGCCCAATACATGCTCTTTATCTACTCTAACTGGACAAGCCTCCTTGTCCTCTCTCCACTGAAGGAGCTCCATGCAACCCTCAGTCCCTGTCCTTTGCTCAGAGCTCTGTGCACCATGCTCTTTTCTTTTCCTCTGCCTCAAAGCAAAGTCCCAATCTCTGCCCTTTCCAGACACTCTATGTGCATTTCCATTTGCAGTTTGCATGTAAGTATCACCCTCTTGTTCCGTACATGTATGTTCTCCTTCCTCTTCCACCTCATGGTTCTCTTTCCTTCCTCAAAGTCCTTCTCTTCCCATTGTTATTTTGGAAAGCATTAATAACTGTCATCAGCCATTTGTTTAATGCAGAACTACAGTTACAGAAACTATAACTGTGCTAAACGGACTACAGGAGCCTTAAATGTCTTATATTTTCTCCTTTTGGTGTTCCAGTTTCTCTGTATGTATATAAGCTTCTACCCTTTATTGCCTAGGTAGTTCATTGATTAAATGTGTGATTCAAAGCTCATCACACTTCAGCTGGAAAGACAAATGCCATCACACTGAATGATGCTTCAGAAAGCTGGGGAGACAAATGCTTTACTACCTAATCGCAATAAAAGATGTTTTAAAATGGCTGATTGTGGAAAAGACTTAAGAAATGAACCTTATCCACACAAATGTTTTCATGATGTCAAGAGATTACTCCCATGAGTAAGGATGCAATTGGCCCCATAATAGGGGAGCAAAGAAGCCGAAAACTCCAATGAAAATAACAGAAAGCATTCCATATATCTGAATTCACAGCCAGAGACACTTACTGGTCTTACTTTCCAGTAAAGTAAGAGTATAAAAATTCTTCTTGGAAAGCCTTCAAAAGTTCGGCAATACTTACTTGTGGTAAAGCTGCCAGTAAGTGGTTCAGATGGTCCTTCGTCATACAGGGAGAAAATAGCAACAGTATACTCTGTAAGGGATGTCAGACTTTTTAGAGTATGGGTTGAAACACGACCAACTTCCACCTAGAGAAAGCATAATTTGCAATAGATACTGATCATACACTTTACATTATCAGTGTCTGAAATTCTGCTGGATAATAATGATACAGAAAGAGAATGTCATGTAATTAGTAGAGAAATTCTGTGAAACTATGAACACGTATAAATTCAGGGCCATAAAAGCTGACAAAATCAATTAAAATAGACAAACTAGAGAAAAGTAAAATTTTGTTTATGACAAGCTAGGGAAAAGGAGAATTCAGCCTTAGTAAGCCTAACTCACTAGCTGACATATCAGCACAGTGTGTTCAGGAACCCAGAAGGGGAAGGAACTTTTGGGGCTATTGAATCCAATCCCTTATCATGGATAATCATTGCATAAACCATTATGTTTAACATTTGTCAAGAGACAAGATGACAGTTTCATCTGGTCTTTATCCAGGCTGCAGTTAACATGACTTTGCTGGGGATATAGAACTCAAAGCTGTATAAACTGACAGTTTATCAGTCTGACTATTCAGTGTCATGTTAGCTTGGCGCCACAGGGGAAATGCTACCGATGCAGAGCAAACAAAAAAATGCCACCTGCTCTTTGAACAGACATAAAGGAAAAGTTAAGAGGTAGATAAAAACCTACTGAACATTCACTCACACTATAAAGTATATTACCAGAAGCCTGAGATGTTCAAATGCCATTGTGATGAGTACAGCCAGATGTATTATCTATATTAAGGGTAATCAATAGGAAGAGGTCAAGTGATATCTAATTTAAATTTTAAGGGACCTAGCAGAAAGAAAAGACACAAAACATTGCACAGGTATGCTCTCTTCTAAACTCGGGAACAGTTTCTTCAGGTTTAATACAAATATTCCATCTTGTATGGATGAAAGGCCAGATACGTCCCAGAAGAAACATAATTACTTATAACTACTATTAAAGACTTTTTTGGAGGGCTAAGTTACCCATGACAACTTATTTTGTAAGGGATCTGGACTGTTTTAATAATTGGACCCATTTACTGCAATTATTTTTAAAAAATTTGTTTGTATTTTTTTCAGATTTCTGCATTAATACCATTCCATCCCATTTTTCATTCTATCACAGAATTCATGCTTCTAAAAGCTATTATAAAGCACCTTTAGTAACAAGGCATAACTACATATTGCATAAGTAAATTATTAAATGCAAGAGTCTAAGTTAGAACATCTTGGTATCATCTTATCATTCTGTTCAAGCCAAATCCTGTTTTTAGGAAGAGAGTTTTCAATATATTATTAAAGCAATAAACGTTAAGAAAATGTGGCGAAGCCTTCAGATATTCTTTTTCAATGAGCTTGAGTCCATGACATATATCGAAAGTCTCATTATCTGGACTGAATCAAGAATAAATATTTCCATACCATACATTTAGTCAAGGTCCTGCACCTACAAACCATTGTTCACTTGAGTAGTTTCCCTCAGTTTATGTGCGCCAGCAATGACTGTTCTGGTATGTAAGAAGTTCAGAGTGCTGTCCCACACACATATGATCCACTCCAAATGTATACCCAACACTAAGCAAACTCTTATTTGCACAAAGTTTCAGAATTCTCTAGAAAATCTTTTGTTACAGCTTGCAAGGTAGCTTTTGTTTATAAAAGTTACCCTTAATAATTACAGAAGTTTGGGGAGGTCTGAGATTGGTTAAGGGAAGAGAGATGCTAATAATTTACCTCATTGGTTTCTGTTCCATCTGTTTTAACGTACATGATGCGATAGCCATTTACATTTTTGGAAGCAGGATCCCATGTTAGCTTAGCGCTACTGTGTCCAACATCAGAAAATTTCAAGTTTGCTGGTGGACTTAGAGGCACTTGAAAAGGAAAGAGATAAAACCATGAAAGTGATTCCAGGTTTTAGCTGTGAAATTTTTCATGCCTTGAAAATAAACAGCACATTTTCCATTCAAAAATTTATATCACCAATATTTACATTAAAAGACCTACATCAATGGAGCTACACAAATACTTAAAGGCAGGTAAAATGGCTTAGCTCTTTGCTGAAACAGAACTTTCAGTCTTGCTAAGTGCATCTCAACTAATACTGAAAAAGAAAGAAATTACGTTATTGTTCATAACAGATATCATAGCAAGATCTAGCCTACACAATACTTGCAATAAATTTGTATTTGTGAATTAATTTAATTCAACTAGATCTTTATCCTATATGCATTTGTTTTCCATGAGTATCCCAGCAAAAATATTTCATGACTGTCGTATTTTGGCAAAAAACTTTCTGAATCCTAAAAGTCCCTGACATAAGGGTAAGTTTGTCCAAAAACCATAACTAGCTCAGATCTCCAAAGACGCTATTTTTTTTTACCTCTGCTTAACCTTCTTTATTACAGAAAGAAGCTGTTTCCTAACAGCAACCCTGGTTAAAGCCATATTTACATATTATATATTCCTTGACTGTCGTGAGCTGAAGGAAAATGAGGTCATGCAAGAGACAGTCTCAGATTGCATCCACTTTTCTGTCACACCAGAGAAAGCAATTTGTGCTGTCTGTTACTCTCAGCAGTAGGTTCTGTATTAGCCCAGCATCTGCTAATTTTCTCTGAATTGTGAAAACTTTCTCTATCCATCCTGCCTTCACACACACTCCTCACCAATCCGTGTGGACCGATAAATATCAGCACTTCAGAAGCTGTTTCCCTCACACAAGAACACATGGGAAAAAGCAAAAGATAAAAAACCCATGTATTATGTGGGATCTTTAGCCAGGGCATATATCGACTCAGAATGTGCAAGTAAACTCCTAACCAGCTTAGGAACAGTCAAGTCAACTTGGCTATGAGGAAAGAGAAGATGGGAACACTTTGAAATTGCATTAGATGGGTTTGCCACACTTCCTGGCATTCAATATATTCCTCTGAGTCTAGTGAAGGGAGTATCACGTGCTGGCTTTCCTTTCTACTTTCTGTCAGTCGTGGAATGCACTTCATTTCACTATCCAGGCCATACCACAAAATGCTTCAGTCTCAGCTCTCTCCTTTTGGAACCAATCTCCTGACAACGTTGCTCTCAACCAGACAGGCGGTCCTGATGCCGGAGTTACGTGATATTTACAGAGAGTCTTGGATAAATCCTGGCCCCAAAAAGAAACCCCACCCCAGAATGAGCTTGCTAATCATGCCTCTGTTTGGCACGGAGAAAGGTTTCACTACAGTAACTGAGATGATATAGTGTGTAAAATAATATTATTTACTAAATACAGAATATCAGATACTACATGTAATACTACAGCAAATTAGGCAGATCACTCTCCATGCAGATACATGCTCCAGGAAGAAAATACTACAAAGCCTATTCATTAGTTGGAAGCCAGAAATAATCACACTGAAAGAAAAATAACGTAGCTTAAATCTGAATCCGGGCAGGGAAGACATGACCATTGAACACTGACCATGTGGGACAGCTATGCTCACCAAGAGCTTTCTTTCCTCTCAGATTGCCCCACTGCCTGATCAATCAAAGCCTGTTAGAAGAGGGCTTATTTGAATAGCTGCATATGGAAGGTTAGAATCAATCTTCTTTCATATCACAGTGCTAAAGACCAGTCAGAGTTGGCTGCATTGAGTCACCCTAAAAATAAATGAAGGTTGCAAGGTAGTTAGGTTTTTTTAATTCTAGTCTGGTAACAGCAGTGATGATGGGCTGACTAACATATGTTACTAGCGTCTATGATCAAACGCTGCGGTCATGAATCCTCAGCTTGTGCCAATGTATCTGGAATTTGCATGTGATCTTCCATCCAATGTGTTAGCCAGGTTTAGAGCTGTGCAGCCTCCAAGATCATATGACATGAAGTGAATTCAGGCTGGCACAGTCAAAAACTACATAAAGTACTGTTTAGGATAAATGAAAACCAGATATTGGACAGATATTGACCAAAAGCGGGGGGGGGAGAAGGAGTGAGGGACAAAGAGAGGGAGAAAGGGACAGAGGGACAAAGAGCCAAAGATTTGATTCTCCAAGTGTTAAGAATCTTCTACACTCATTTCAAGTCCACAAACAAGCCCAGGTTGCAGTAGTTCGCTATTGGCGCTTGTCTGTCTACAAATGTCCTCTCAGAGATGACACAGTTCAAACAGCATTCCTAGAGCTTCTTCCACCATTACTTGCTGACCTTACAAGCAATTGCTCTGGCCCTTCTTTTTCTTAGTACTCGCATGCCTGAACTTCTCTCACCTATTAAATGTAAGTCACTTTCACACTGGCTTACTCATGCCAGGATCACAAAACAAGAGGAAGCAATCACTCCACTGCTGGGAGCAATAGAGATGTCACTGAATGCAGTCCCAGAAATATCCCAGCAGCACAATCACTTATTTTCAATTCCTTTGTCTTCCAAATGCTGAGGCTATTTAGAGAGCTGACATACAGTGCTGTGTACAGTTAGCAGAGGACAGAATTTAGCTGGCAAAATTCTTGCTGCTTATTAAAAACACACCATCTATCATGAGTGCACAGGCGCCTTCCAACCCTTCGTTTACCAGATGTTAGGCAGCAGGGGTTGGACAGAAATCTCTTTGCTTCTTTTCTGTCTGTATTACTGAGCCAGAGGAATGAACTTCTCCATCTGAGCCGGCTCCCCCACACACCTGGTTCTCTGGCTACAGGAGGCTAAACAGAGCAGTCTCAATTTAGCTCTACATGGTGACCTTCATTCACCTTCAGCAAGTTCAGAAAACCGTCAGTAGTTCCACCAAGATCAACAGGGATATCCATAGTACCACTACCAACAAGAGAGAAGAGTTCACAATCCTGTTCCAAAAACAAGCTGTTTTGTAGAAACTCACATCCTCGGCTTCTATAAATTAAGCATTCGCACTGAGAAACTTAAGTACAGTTAAGACCTTGCCCTATGGACTATTCATATCAGATTTTAAAATCAGATGTCTGCTTTAATATGTGCAAAGACTATTCTGAAGTTTTATTAACACTGAAGTGAATATAGATATGTGCTACCTACATGTAGTTTCTTGTCCTGTAAGAGGATCACTAGCTTCTTCTCCAAACATAGCATAAACTGTGACTGTATATTCTGTATTTGGCAATAGTCCATCCAGTTCAAGATCTGTTGAGGCCTCCCCAATTTTTATCTAAAAACACCATGAATAAAAAAGACACGTTATTTCCGAATTAGCTCATGATGGGGAAGAATACTATTTACACACTTGAAATTAGATATGTGATCAAATGCAGTGCTGAGCATTTGTCTGATACTGTGCCTGCAGTACTTGGCCCAAGATTTTGGGATTTTGTACAATAATCAAAAGAACAAAATTGTCAAAAAGCCAAAAGCCAACATACAGGTAAGAGGACTTTAAAAGTAACTAGTCACATTAGCAATGACAAAATAGTGCTCTCCAGAATGTGCAGCTACTAAGGCCTTTTCATTCCCAGCTACACCTTGTTTCTTCTTTGGTCATAGGACTGAAATTTCACAGGTGGAATTGATTTCTGTGCACATTGAGGCTCAGATTTGTTGCTATTTAAGGTGTGTATCATTGTCCTCCTCCACCTCTTCACTGAGAGCCACATTAACATGGACTGACTTATTTACTGAAAAAAAGGCTTTCTTCAGGGTAAGGCTCAGTCCCCTTGAATCAGCTAGTCTTCAGGGAGGCCCCATTTTTAGCAGAATTACCTGCTCACAGCCACTCAATTTAGCAGAAAGCACAAGTCTATGCGAGATTTCTGTAGCTTCCTACACGCTCCCCAAGTTCACATGCCCCTGCATGCTATTTAGTGTTCTTGCTTGAACAGAGATGTTGTACATAATCTTAGTTATACATATAGAAACTTGAGCATAAAAACTTTTAAATCCTAGACCAGAAGTTCCATTGGAACTATGCTAGCAACTTTAGAAAAGTCTACTGTTTTACTACTTTAGTGACAGAAGACTGGACTTTACCTTGTCCCACCTTCTTTTCCTTCTAAAAATATCTTCTAAAAATCACTTTTGATGGAAGGCATTATTTTTAAATTTAAAAATAAAAGTTGAACAAAACTAAAAGAAAACCAGTAAAGGTCACACTTGCAAACTTTATTTCCTTTTAAAGGTCCTGATGAGAACAAAGGCTAAACTTTATATTCTTCTAATAACACAGAAAATATCTTAGTTTTACTTTATTTTTTCTTCTTTTCAGTGTTAATTCTATATGATGACACAGTATCACCTCATATATCATTTCAAAAGAGTCACTTTAATTCAGCTGAAATTGTTGCATTTTTATGGCAGTGACATATAAAAATAATCAACTGGTACTTGCACTTTATTCATAGTCTGTAACATATACAGTACTTAAGGCAGTCATGGAAAAAAACCCCCAAGTATTTGCTGATCAAGTTGGAGGTTAAAGGCCATGTACTAGTTTATTCTTTAAAAGATTTATTTTTTGAATAATTGCTATTCAGATGAAAGCACAATACATCACCTCCTTCTCATCTGCTGCCAATCCTTCCGTGAGGGGAGCATATAGGATCATGTAACCTGTAGCACCCGCTACTCCATTCCACTTTGCTCTCATGCTGCTCTGTGACACATCGTACAATTGCAGATTCGACGCCATTGGCAAGGCAACTACAGTGGAACAAGAGACAGACACTTCAGTTGTCTCACTTGAACAACCAGCTGTTTTTCAAACAGTTTATTTTACCCCAGGAAACACAAAGGAATATAGCTATCTCCGGGCATGGAAGTGCTGTCTGTATGCCACAACTATGAAGAGCTGATTAGTACATAAAAGAACACAGAATCAGAGAAACAAGGAAACGATGACCTAACCAATTCTAACGCCTGGGTCGAGTTACCCTTTACAAAGCATTTCAGCTCTTTGTCCTAAATGGCTTTGAACATTTCAAGTGGGAGGATTTCTGTTCTTTAAGCACCAAATCGCTCTGTTCAGATCTCACCCTTCCTTCTCCCTGATCTGCAGGAGGATGACCACTCGCTACCAAAGAATAGGCACGGTTGCTATTAGGAACAAGTAGCAGTCCCCAGAGGTGGCTCTTTCTGGCAATAGTTCCCAAGCCAGAGCGTGGGAGAGACAGCCATAAGGTAGGACACCCTGGAGGAAATCCTGAATGAGCATGTTGTGCACGCCAAAATATTTTGACTACAAACTGTTGTGTGTTTAAGGCCTGGACTGTCCAAACTGGCTCCCAGGCCTATGTCAGTGGGATTATGCAAATGTGGGCAAGATCATCCATTGCAAATCATGGTGAATGCTAACCTGGTGAGTACAACTCAGCAGGCTGAATGAAATTCAAACATTATTAGGAGGTTTACTTGTGAATTTAAGGCACTGATACCAGAACATAGCACCAAACTGGGTTCCTGAATATTTCTTCATATTTCTGTAACTCTTTAGAGTAGCATTTTGCACTTCTCCGATTGCTCTCACTTTCTTCCTCTCACAGAATAACATCCCAAGGCCTCTCCACTGCTGTTACATCATTGATGGATCCCACCAAAATATCCAGTGACTGGAGAGATATAAGGGAACTTTGGCTGCTCCTTTGGAACTTCTACACTGACAACAGTCCCTAAAATGACTCAAAGGGTCTGAAAAAAACAGAAGGCAATTGGTAATTGATATCAAACCTTTCCTATTAGGAACTCAAAGAGACTGTAATAGGCTGGATGTTAAGCCTCTACAAAGCTCTGCTTTGCATGTTTCTGAAGAATCTGATCTGCAAACACAGATGCAGCAACCAATTCTAATTACAATGCTAATAATTCACAGAGCTTCTCTCATCTCCTTGTCCAAACAAAAATTTCAGCCTGTCTAGCTGACATCTCGAAGGAGTAGTATATCTATTATGTTATGTTTAACAAGCTCTAACAGAGCTCTTAACTTCCCATATACAAAACATGCCAGTCTCGTCCTTTCTTGTTCATTGAGGTCGTTCACTCCGTCTGTTGTTCAGGTCTGTAAACGTGGACAAAACTTCAACCCAGGCCTCTCTTTAGGTTTCCACTTCCAGGTTACCCATCTATCTTCACTTCCAAACCTTTCACAGCCTACCTCCATCCTATTTAAACCCTTGTTGATGTGTTGACTTATATTCCCATGAATTCCCACAATTCTTCTAATTATAGGGAGAAACTACCCATAAACATTTCCAAATATACTTCAGCCTCCTCCCTCAGAGCTCCACTCAGACCTCTGATACCTACAGAAAGAAACTACATGTTGAGATATTCTGAAGGCACTTTCTACCACATTGTCTCATTTCTATTCAAACTGCCCCAGGATCACAGAGAGAGTATCCACCACCTGTCCTTTTCCTTATTTTGATTCTAAAAATCTACAAGAAAAGTATCCTCTAACTCTAACTTATGACTCATATTTTAACTCTCAGCAGGAACTCCTAGATACTCTGGAAATATAAATAATACTTAACAAAGAGGTGACTGGAAATTAAACAAGTGGTGTTTTCTACTGGAAATTTCAGCTGAAGAGCTCAGAATCTCAAACAAAAATATCCAGTAGATAATGCTGATTTGCATCTTGGACAGTTACCAGAGTATTCTAATACTCTGGTAACATAGGGATAAATTAAACCTACTAAAGAACAACTAGAATAAACTAAACCAGGTAAAAATACATTTGTAGCAAATTAAAATGTGAATGTATTTCATATTTATTTCAAGTTAGAAGTGACTATTAAATCAGAAACCTTTCTAATTATCTTTATGTTATGCATATTGAATGTATCTATTTAGATTTCACATACCTGTAAGCTATTTTCAGTGTTCTGTATGAACAAATGTGATTGGTGGCTATTTTAATCTGTCGGTACCTCACACAAAGGCAGGAATGTAAACTACAATTTTCCATAGTTCTCCATTAGGATAGTAAAAAATACTTTCAAACTGCAGATATTTTAGCATGTGGAGTGATTAATACTGGCACATGTCAGACTATTACTTCCAACACACTATCAAAGACAGCTGTATAAAATGCTTGATGCTGCATGACCTTGGGGTGTGATCTGATCAGATCTCAGAAAGCCAGCAGGGCTGGGCTCCGTCAGAACTTGACTAGGTGACTTCAAAGGAATACCAGGTGCAATACAAAACAATCCTCTTGGCTCAGTATGTGACTGTTCTCTCTGCCTCAGTAAATTAAACAGGTCCTAACACCACGTTATGGGGTATAACATGGCTGGAGATGACGTTTTGGGAGACTGAGACTAAAATAGAAGTCTCAAATAATTTTATAGGATCCTATTTTTTTTTCTTTTCAGATTGGGAAGATTAGCACTGACACAGAATCAAAGAACCATTGAGGATGAAAGGCACCTCTTGAGATCATCTAGTCTAATTAACTTCCCTGTTCAGTCAGGGTCAGCTAGAGCAGGTTGCTCAGAACTGTGTCCAGTTGGGTTTTAAATATCTCTAGAGATGCAGACTCCACAACCTCTCTGGACAACCTATTCCAGTGTTTGACCACCATCACAATAAAATAGTGTCGTCTTCTGTTCAGATTTAATTTCATGTTTTTTTAATTTGTGCCCATTGACTCTTGTCCTGTCAGTGGGCACCACTGAGAAGCGTCTGGCTCCCTGTTCTTCATTCCCTCCCATCAGAGATTTTTACACATCAATGATATCACCCTGAGCCTTCTCTCCTCCAGGCTGAACAGCCATAGCTGTCTCAGTCTCTCCTCTTATGAAAGATGCTCCAAGCCTTGTGGCCTTTCACTGGACCCACTCCAGTAAGTCCACATCTCTCTTGTACTGGAAAGCCCAGCACAGGACCAAGCATCAAGGTGTGGCCTTATCAGTGCTGAGTAGAGGGCAAGAATCACCTCCCTCAACCTGCTGGCAATCCTTTTCTAATGCAATCCAGGACGCTCTTGACCTTCTTTGTGACAAGGGTGCATTGCTAGTTCACAGTCAGCTTGCTGTTTACCAGTACCCCCAGATCCTTCTCTGCAGAGCTGCCTTCCAGATGGTCACCCGCCAGCGTATACTGACGCATGGGGTTATTCCTCCCCAGAGGCAAGACTTTGCACTTCCCTTTGTTGAACTGCATGAGGTCAAACATGTTTTCCCCTTCATATATCCATGCTGACTAATTCCAATCACCTCCTTGTCCGTCATGTGTTTGGAAAAGGGTTTCAAGGATTAGCTGCTCCATCACCTTCCCGGGGACTGAGGTGACAATGACCAGCTTGTAGTTCCCCAGATCCTGCTTCACAGAGGATTGACATTTGTTTTCTTCCAGTGTTCAGGAACTTCTCCCAGTCACCATGAACTATCAAGGACAATCAAGACTGTCCTCACAATGACATAAGCCAGCCCCCTCAGCACTCACAGGTGCAGCCCATCCAGTCCCATGGGCTTATGTGTGTCCAGTTTGCTTAAGTGTTCCCTATACTGGTACTCCTCAAATGAGGGTAAGTCTTCCTTTCTCCAGACTTTTCCACTGATCTCAGCAGCCTGGGATTTCTGAAGGCCATTTTAACCAGTAAAGACCGAGTCAAAGAAGGCACTGAGTACCTCAGCGTTTTCCACTTCGCTTGTCACGAGTTCCCCTGTCCCATTCATGAGTGGGCCCATGTTTTCCTCAGTCTTCCTTTTACTGTTTACACACTTGTAGAGTCTGTTCTTGTTGCTCTTCATATCCTTTGCCAGATTCAGCTCCAGGTTGGCCTTGGCTTTCCTAAGCTTACCCCTGCAAGATCAGACAGCAACTCTATACTTCTGGGTCATCTTCGTCCATCTCTTATATACTTCCTTTTTATGTCTCAGTTCTGTTAGGAGTTCCTTGCTTATCCATGCTGGCCTCCTGTCACCTTTGCTTGATTTCCTACTTGTCAGTATGGACTTTTCTTGAGCTTGTAGGATGTGAACTTTGGGTATCAAGTTGCTCTTCCAGATCCCTCTTCTCTCCAGGGCCATATCCCTCGGGATTCTTCCAAGCACGTCTCTGAAGAAACTGAAGACTGCTATCCTGAAATCCAGAGTTGTGGTCCTGCTTTTTGCACTCCTCCCTCCTCTTAGAATCCTGAATTCCACCATCTCATGGTCACTGCAGACAAGGCTACCAGTGACTTTAAACCGCCCCCCATCAGTTTTTCCTTGTTTCTAAGTATCAGCTACAGCAGAGCATCTTCTCTTGCCGGCTCCTAGATCACTTGTGTCAGGAAGTAGTTGTCAAAGCACTGTAGAAATCTTCTAGATTGCTTGAGCCCTGCTGTGTTGTTCTTCCAACAGATATCAGCTATTGATATATCACATATTGACTTCCTGCCTCCTAGTTTGAACTAAAAAGTTACTCTCTACTTCCATTCCTAATATCTGTCATATTTACTAAAAAAGTAACTGTATTTTGTATACAAATACATAAATTGATATGATCAATACCAGCACATTATCTCAGGTACTAGCATAGTTCTCATTATAGAACCCCAAACTGTAATGTATTCATTCTAACAATATCCCAAGTCACCATTTTACAGACAGAAAATAACTGAATCATTGAGAAAGGAACTTACAGAAGTTACCTTGAAATCTTTGGCACTGGTGGGAATCACATGCAGGTATTTCTGGTCCCACCTAATCTTCCACTCATGAGATCATCTTCAGCCACAAATCTAATTTATAAAGCTTGGCTCCACACCCAAAGTGTAGGAATGTTCTAATTTAGGGTTCAATACAACCGACTTCAAAGTTCAGCCCAGAGATAAAACCCTTCTCAGTGTTTAAATATCCACAGAGCATTTGGACTTAGGAACTTAGCCCAGAATTAATTCAAACAGAAATTAATTTAAGGTAAATGCATTAAAAGAAGCTAAATTGAAAAAGATTCCCTTCTGTATTTCTTTTTCACAAAGACTAATGTTTACACAGTGTGATTAAATGCAGACAGTCAAATCCGTAATGAACATGATAAGGATACTTACGTGTAGTTTCAGTTCCACGGAGGCCCTCACTAGCAACATTTGAGTATATAGCAAATACAGCTATCTGGTATTCAGTTAAAGACATCAGGTTTTTCAGAACTGCTGTTGATAAGCTTCCATCTACCACAACCTGTTTAGAAGAAAATTCAACTAAATATGCATAAAGCAAACTAACTATATTACCACCAAATCAATCAATCCCTCCTTCAGGCAATTTTTACACTGGTATCTAAGAATCAATGTACTAAAGTTCAATTCATAAATCAAATTTGCTTTTGGTACCTTTATGTACAGTAAGGTGTCTGAAAAAAGAACAGCAACCCTATACATAATCAAAATGTTTAGCTGACACAGTTAGCCATTTAGAACAAAGGAATTGCTTACATAAATAAAGTGCATGGAATACAGTTTAAGAGTGTATATTGGGCACTTTTTTATATAATTACTATATCATCATAAATATTCCTTTAGTACTACAGAGGTACACACACAGTACTTCAAATTGACACTAATACATACCCATGCTAAACAAGTTTCTAGTACAAAAAGAAATAAAATATATCCTTAGCTAAATCCTTTTGCTCTTCTGCCTTTCCATTCAATTTTGTAAGTTGTCAGCTGAAGCCAAAAGCTTGTTCCACTGCATTTTTTCTCATCTCCAAAATGCCAAAATGTTATTCAAATAAACACCTCTCCAAATTTTCAATGACCAGTTGTAGATGTCCCAAAATACACCCATATCATCTTCCTTTTATGAATTATTTTTTCTTAGAACTGAAAATCTGGCTTACCATCAGCCCCTGCCTCTTCTGTTCTTGTAAACAGAATGGTGCAGGGGAAGTCTATAGAATTGGTTCAAGTAACAGTATGTGTAAGCAAAATGCAGGCAGTTCACCCCACCCCACAAAAGTGCTCATTGTTATAGCACATTTACTTTAAATTACATGACAGAAAAGCAGGCTGGCTACTACCTAACCTTCACCACCATCCAATATGACCATATCTCCTTTCTGTAGTGGGCTTCAGAGTCCACATAGGGAATTTCAGGGTAGATTTAAATAAGACCATGGATTTTCTGTCTGGTTAGTTCTCGCTGTTGTATTAAAAATTTCTGGGAAGCTTTTCCTCCTATTACCTCTTCTGGTTGTCCTCCTCGAGTGGGATAGTACACAACCCTGTATTTTTCCACTTTGCCTGGTGCATGGGTCCAGCTAACCCGGAATCCTCTAGCTGTTACCTCAGATGTGACCAAATCCGAAGGAGCCCCAAGTGAAGCAACAATTGTTCCTAGGTTAGAGACAACACAAATTTTTTATTCCCCTCTGCAAAATAATGATTTGGTTTGTTGTACTTGCTGAAGCTCCAAAGATCGCTCCTCATCAGAAAATCAAATAATTGGCTACTGCACATTTATTTAGGTCATTTTCAATGGAAACAAAGAACTAAGTACTGCACATGGAGTTTTCACTGGGACTAAGCCTCCCTTGTCTTTCATAAACCTTCATATGAAAGAGACAAAAATACAAAACTAAGCCTTCCTGTCCTTCCTCCCATCACTCTTTCAAGCCCTTTCTTTCTGGTTTTTTTTTTTCAGGTTGCTTTCCTCCCAGTCACGAAAAACATCCAAGTACATACACAGCTGTGATCTCCTGTGCTCCTCTGCAGGCTGGAAACTGATATGCTGCCTGTCAGCAGATTGAAGAGATGTAGTGAATGGTCATCTTCTCTGGCAATCATTCCTTTCCACAAAGATGTCTCATCTCTCTATGGTTTTTCCATCCTCTCCCTCTCAATTTCCCAACTGTCTGCTCACTCCCCCCACAAGACACAGCTAATATTCTGTATTTCTTCCAGTTTCATAAAAGAGGAAAAAGATGGAATGAAGCCTTACTAATACACACTTTTTCATTGCACAGGTAGAACTATGTGCGGAAGACAGCCTTCCTTACTGGTATATATTACAAGCTTATTGAAAAATCACTCAGCATTTCTGTGTTATCACAGAATCACAAACCAAGCAATACAAACAAAATCCACTGAAGCTTTTCAGAAAGAATTTCCTCAGGTAGGACTGTTTCTCTGGCAAACTGCGACATTTTTTCATAGCCATTTCTTTTGTTCAGAAAAGCATAAAAATATTGTAGTCAGAGAAGGCTTTTTTATATAAGAACAATTTTCTTCATCACCATCTTTTTTTATGCTCTGAAATATATTTTTTGTGTATTAAATAAGAAAGAAAAAAAATCCATCATCAGGAAGGGACAAAGCCATCTTAATAGTTGAAAATTTTGACAACTTATGAGACAATAAAAACAGTAAGTCAGGAGATGGAAAGCACAGCACAAACATAACAATTCAATGTGCAGCTGTTAAAGTAATTCATCCCCAAACCTGTGTATTATAAAAAAATTTTCCTTACCCACCACTTGGAAATAGTTACAGCAGAATGAATGTATATTTTTGTATTTTTTGGTACTACCAAATACCATAATATTTACCACTATCAAAGACAGAGAGCAAAAGACCAAAGATATCAAAGCAAGAATAAAACATATGTAGGAAGATAACTTCCCTGACAATGTATGTTCTTGTAAGCAAGAGAATATACAGCATGAGTCAAGTGCCAGAAGACAGCTTAGAATTTGGAATTTAGTATTCCAAATCTTTAGTATTTGGAATAGGATTTGTAGCTCTAAGTTCATATTAAGTTACATTACGTCTTGTTTCTTATTCACCTTTGATTTCCTTTTCCTGTTCCTCTACTCGTGAGCACACTGTTCTGGTAAGACCTTCAACAATGGTATGCATGAAGTTAAAGTCAGCAACGTTGTAGACGTGTGTGCTGTCAGGTTCAGAGGCAATCTCTTTGAGTTCGTTTATATCTGCATTCTTCACACCTTTCATTGGAAAGAAAAATAAAGAAAACGTGCAACAAAAAAGAAAAAAAATCTCGGATGCACAAAGATTGATAAAAAAATTACTAAAATCCAATTCTTGCTATTAGTTTTAATGACCAACTACAGAGTGCCCTGTTGTTAAGATGTTAATTCAAGACGTTAATTTCTGCCAGTGTAACTGGCATTTTTTCAGCTGTCTCCTGATAATGTAGCATCCATGTATACTGCTAAATTCCAGTTATAGCAGCAATGAATTGGAGAACATATTAAAGAAGATTTAAATTAATGATGATACTTAACCGGATACAGACAGAAAAGAACACTTCCTTAATATAGAGGGCAACAGATACAAATACACCAGAGTATAATGGGACACAACATATGGCTATGGCAGAATACACACCAATAGCAAACAGCTCAATGCCAGCATCTCGTAGGTTTTTAGCAGGAGGGATAACATCATCTTGGGACTTCCCATCAGTGATCAGTATACCAATTTTAGACACTCCAGGTCTTGCACCTGCTTCGGGCTTAAAGCTGTTTTCCAAAATGTAAGTTAAGGCAAGACCTAAAAAAGGAAACATTTTAGAAGACTTTAGGAGGGAAAATGTCCACTAATTTTGCTAATTTCACAGTGTTTGTCTTTCCACTCAATTTAAAAATCCTGAGAAACCTTTTAATGTAAAAGTAAGTATAAAGGAAGAATTTATTTACCGGAAGATTAAATTCCAACAAGCAACGTAAACTACAGAGAAGGTGACACTCATCTTTAGCAGCCTTTTGATCAATCAATGTATTTTAAACCAGCTGTGGAAACCTAAACTGATCTTCCTGTGAATGCATCATCTTTTCTTTCTTACTCTACAAAGTTAGAATAGGAAGTCCCCTCTCCTTCTACCTATATATGAAAGCACATGCCCTGGATAGCTTAGTAAATCCCCATGCTACATACAATCTTACTTCAATTTGTTTGTTTGTTCTTTCCAGTTTACGAGCTGAAGAAAAGCTTAAATAAAGCTTAGGGAGAATCTGATTTTAATAACTGCTAATTATTTAAAGGGAAGGAAGAACAACACCACCTCAGGACAAACTTACACATCACAATGAGATCCTATCTGAAAACTCTCTTAAGTCTCCCACAGCAAAGGTTCCTAACTCACCTTCTTCTAATATCCATATAAAATATTCATGATAATTTACTACTTGCTGCCTCACAGTAATATCATACTAGAGTCCTTCTGTGCTTTGTCCCACTGCAATCACTCCTTCTACCAAAATGAAGGCTGCTGCAGAAGAGAAGGAGAATCTTTCACATTCTTTCTCCCCTTCCCTCCCTGCCAAAAAAAAAAAAAAAAAAAAAAAAAAAGGAAGGCAGCAATTTACTTAAAGCCATGTCTGGGTCTTTGGATATATCATTCTCCTGGCAAGACAGCCAATATTACTAACTGCTGCTTTGATGATACTGGAATTGTATTCAGAGACTGTATTTTTCCCAGGTTGACAGGCACCCCCCATTTATCCATCACTAAGTGTCTTCTGGGGTTTTAGTGCTCTAACTACTAAAAGGTCAATGGAAATCTAAAAGCCCCAGGTGATCATTTGAAAAGTTACTATTGCCAGTTGTCAGATATTAAAACAACATTCTTTCCTTCTGCAGAATAAAGCTCTGTGTATGAACATTATGAATGGATTTTGCATTTTCTTCCTAGCAGGTAAAAGATTTTACTTCCAGAGTTCATGTACACTTTGTTTTATGAGACCCTGTCCTGATCAGAAAGATTCCCAGTGAAGCCAACGAGACAAGCCCTTCAGAAAAGACTTCACTGACATTAGATAAAGCCATTAGCAAGCTGCAAAAACCCTATCCTTTTTACCCTTCATAATAAGCACTAACACTTCTTAGTCTGTGCAGCAGAATATGTTTTTTAATAAAAGGCAAAAGCTAAAACATACACTGTACCTGTTAATGTATTCCCTCCCTTATACGGTAGATTACGGACTGCATCCAAAACAGCATCTTTTGTGCCATAGGCATTCAAATGCCATTCAATTCGGGGATCACCACTGTACTGTGCAAGACCTAAAGAACGAGAAATTCAGGTAATCCATTAGACAATAAAGCATTTTTTTCAAGTACCTACACTTTATGTACTTGATTACCAACAGTTTACCATAGTAAGCTTACCATAAGTAGCTTTGCTACCATACGAGAAAAACTGTATTACTTGATGCCAAAAAAATAGTATAAAGTTGTTCTTAGTGGCAACTCCTCAGTTTATTTTCAAAGCCTTTCTTTCAAGTGCTAAGGAAAGTAAATGAGGAGTACACAACTTTTTCAGAGTTTAGTAAGATTCCAAGAAATTGTTTTTTGAAGAAGAACACTTTTATTTAGTATGCTTTTGAACAGACTAAAATATAAGTAGCAGAGCAGAAACATAACATTTGAGCCAGTTTAAACCATGAGAAAAGCCATCCATTGGCACATTCTTCCTCCGAAAATTAAACTGCAAGGGTTTGATCTAATGCTGACTGAAGTCAGTAAGACTGTTTCCACTGTTTTTTCTTTTCCACTGACATTGCATTAGAGTTTACTTAAGCTGAGCATCACAGTAAACTGTGAGGAATTAATATTACAAACATTGCAGCAGCATTACCCTTATGATAGAAGTGCTAGTTCCAGGTGAGGATGAATCTTGCACAAATAAGTAGCATTAAGTTGTTAACTATCCTGAAATCATGAAATTTCTACATTGCTACAGAAATATTAAGAAAAAAATATGGCACCTTACCTACTCTTGTTTTCTCAGATCCCACATTGAAAGCGGAAACCAGATTTTCCAGGAACAGTCGAACGAGCCTGAAATTGAATCTGCCAATACTCCAAGAACCATCTACCAGTATCACAATATCTGCAATTGCTGGAGTTTTACAGGTAAACAGGCTTCCTGTAAGTCATTAAATTGAAAACAATACTGTTAATTCAACAATAAAATTGTAACTCAATAAATGTATACCTTCCTCCTCCCGCTAAGCTTAATACTTAAAGCTTTCTTCCATGGGCAAAGTGAAAAATAAGCAAAATAACTAAACATATTTGTCCTAAATTCAGTAATAGAACAGTTTGGCCATTATCTACTTCAGTTCTTTTATTAAGCTGTTCAAAATTACTGTTGGGAGACCCATGAAAAAGAAATCCTGCTTCTAAAAATACAGTACTTCAGAAAGAAAAAAATTAACTGTCGTATAACACAATCAAACCAGCAGTTCATTTTCATTCTCAAGAATATACATACACAGTATACAGTTCATGACAATTAACCTTAGGTGTAGACAATGCAGAGAGAGCTACCGAGAGATGCAGGCGTCCAAAACAGTTATCAAGACCCATTTTATAGTCACCATAGAAAAGCAGGTGTTTCTATACATCTCAACAACTCTGTAGAAAAACTTCGTTAGCTGCCACTGTAGAATTCTGAAGTTAGAAGTGTATCTCACCCTGGGAGTCTAGAGTAAAACTGAAGGTAACTGAATATGCTGTATTAAATGTAAGTAGGAGGTACTCAATACAGCAAAGGTAAAATGCAAAGACCTCAGATTCAAATTCACAGTCTCTATGAGAACTAGCACCACATAAAGATTTAGTCTTACAGATATATGGAGAAGTAT
Organism: Gymnogyps californianus; assembly: GCF_018139145.2. Lineage (NCBI taxonomy): Eukaryota > Metazoa > Chordata > Aves > Accipitriformes > Cathartidae > Gymnogyps > Gymnogyps californianus. The sequence goes on from NC_059472.1 coordinate 14,235,155, forward strand.
ACAAAAATAAAAGACCATTAAAAAAGCAACAGAAAAGACCTGATGAGAATTAGCAGAGATGCATATTAATAGTCTCTAAGGTTTAGCTAACCAATGGGGCAACCAGAGGAAATAGGAGTAGAGATTAGACACAAATTGCAAGATAAGCCAACAGGAAGGTTTTTAGGAATACAGATTCTTAAGAAATTGAGAAGCCTAAACAAAAGTGCTTCACTTCCACATTCAGTTCGAGAAAATGACAGGAATGGAAGTAAGAGAAAGGAAGAGGTTTCCATAACCTCAGACAGAATTGCCACATTCCACAGAAGTAGCGGCGTGACTGTAAAAGTAAGGTTGCTGAAATAGTGGATTCATATTTCCACTATTAGGGGAATATGGGGAGGAGGGAGGGAGGGAGGGAGGGAAAACAAATGAGTGATGTTACACAGGTACACCAAACAAGCTTATGTTTGAAGTATAAAAATAGCAAACTCCTCACCAGATTGATTATAGAATAAGGATGGAAGTAGGAAAGTCAAGTCAAAGCAAAACGTGTTAGTAGAAAAGGCATCGTGCATCACAAACCATTTAGGGATGAAAATCACATCCCTGAATACAGTAAAAAACCTGCAGATTAGTGAAGTAAGCTGCAACCCAACTGTTATCATCAATTTTTTCAGGGTCCATTACATAAATTAGTCAACAAAGGATACCAACACCTAAGGCGGTACTAACAGGAATCGCCAAGTACATTGTTAGAAATAAACTGATCTTGAGCAGAGATACTCAGCGAATAAAAGAAGTAATTCAGTGAGAAACAATCAAAAAGGTGCTTGCGTTAGCTCACAAGCAGCTCTCCTGTTACAGAGAGGGAATAAACCACACGGTTAGCAACTTAAAACTTTAACACCATATTATTAATGACAATCTTTTCATTAAAGGCAAAATTATAGTCTCACAGGCAAAAACAATCTGATGTGCAGGACTTCAAACAATTGGTCATGATTAAGAGTTAGATTCGTACTGTAGTGTAAAACCACTGAGCAAGAAACCCAATCCATAAAGTTACAGTTAATGTCTTAAACATGTACTAAAAATGTTTTTAGAAGAGCAAGGAACATTTCCTACGTGCAGCTAGCAGTGTAGAATAAGTTCTAAACACATGACAAAAATTCCACTTACAAAGACGCCAAAACAAATATTTTATTTTAGTTTTTACAGTACGAGACAACGCTATTTGAATTGGCAACATATTTTAACGTATAAACACTGGGGAACATTTAGTAAGCATCAGAAAAATGATCTTAAATTGGAAGATAAATCCGAAGGAGGTCCAAATCTTTATATCACTGAAGTCAACAGGAAAACTTCCCTTGATTTCAGCAGGACTGGAATCTGTTTTGTGATTTAATAGGAACTTACTGGTCATGGCAAAATTCATTTTTTAAATATCTTTGCCAAATAAACTTCCTGTTAATCAGCCTGCGTTACTTGCAGTATTTGTCTTCCATTAACACGCAGTTCAATTGTGCCATTCTCACACTGGCCATGATTAGCTTCTTAACCTTCAAAAGAACTATTGGCAAAGTAAAACACTACGCAATACTAGTAAGAATGATAGACCTGGAACCCTGATTCACATCCAGGCAGCTGTACTATAGCACAGATGTACCTCTTCAGTATGATCCCAGCAGTTTAATCATATAGCCCAATGAGGATAACAAGATTTGTGTGGCTGTATTTCCCCTCTCTACTTCTAAAATCTTATGCTTACTATGAAACCCAGTTAGTACCCTAGGTCTTACTCATTTCATATGAACAAGTTTTGCCTATAAGGCTTCTTTAATCCTGTAGTGATGGCTTTGTGAATAAAACCTTTTATTGGTTTTAGTTAATCCATTCAGTGAAGCAAAACCCGAAGAATAAAGAAAACAATAACGGTATTCCTTTCAATATTTTATTTCCACATCATCAGGTCAGTGCAAATAGTATCATTCAGGGCTTTTTTTGTTAAAAAAGCATGTGTGGTTTGATCCAAGATTGTACTGCAATGTCACAGAATGTGAAAATTTGATTCGTTCTTCGTAGATAGGAGATACTTGTTGAAGCTTTTCTGCATAAAACATTTAGGTTTTGTTACTTCTGTACACCCACTATTTGCTTATGTTTTCTCCTTGTTGTACTTAATAGAATTGTAGAAAGTTCCCTAAAACGGAATAAACAACAGTGAGATATTAAACAGAATAACATGCTGTATAGAAATCTTTAAAACCTGATAGGAATACAAACACATCATCCTAGTTTATAAAGTTAGTCTAAAAGACACAGTGTGTAGCAAATAATTTATGCGCCCCACTGAGATCAGCCAGTTTCCATTACCAGTTCTAGCAAATGTCTTTTTCAATAATCTTTCCATACAACCATACATGCTCATGAATTCCTATAGAGTTTGAGGATAATTTTGAACATTTCAACTATCTAAACGTAACTTTAATAGGCAATTTGCTCAAAAACAGTTCTTAAAGGAGGATGACAGCATATAATTCCATATAAGGAAAAGCTTCCAACACTCAGTGTTTTAGCCCACTACAAGTTTCAATACTGTGATCCGGTTGTGCATATTTCCCTTTTATTCGGTCATCAAGAAAACAGTAGTGAGAGAGAAGGTACCACTTTCCTCTGAATTATACAGTACTCACCAGTTTCAAGAGCAGGACTGTAGGGAGGAGACCAGTTACCTAATTTTGTATAATGTTTCCTAATGTTATATAGATAGCATTATTCGACTTCAAGTGCTTCATTCCACAACAAACAATAACAGAGTCTGCGATTTTTAGAGAAAATGACAGAACTGCAAACATCCTAAAGTCAGAAAAAGAGCTTACATATTTTACACCAGCAACTGTCTTCAGTGCATCCACCTACAATGGGTGGAGGAGTTTGATGGAGAGAAAGTAAAAAATTAATGGACTTTCCATAACAAATTTACAATCTTCCTAGTGTTATTTGGCAGAAGGAACATGCCACTCTGCCAGGAAGCTAACTGAGGAGGAAGGGCCTTGGTCTGCTCATTTCTGCGTGTCGCAAATGAAGGCATAGGCTCAAAATTTCACCTCCAAAGACACTGTCCTGGTTTCGGCTAGGACAGAGTTAATTTTCTTCCTAGTAGCTGGTATAGTGCTGTGTTTTGGATTTAGTAGGAAAAGAATGTTGATAACACACCGATGTTTTTAGTTGTTGCTAAGTAGTGTTTATACTAAGTCAAGGATTTTTCAGCTTCTCGTGCCCAGCCAGCAAGAAGGCTGGAGGGGCACAAGAAGCTGGGAGGGGACACCATCAGGACAGCTGACCCAAACTGGCCAAAGAGCTATTCCATACCATATGACATCATGCCCAGTATATAAACTGGGGGGAGTTAACTGGGAGGGGGGATTGCGGCTCGGGAACTAACTGGGCATCGGTCAACGAGTGGTGAGCAATTGCATTGTGCACCACTTACTTTGTATAGTTTAATTCTTTTAGTATTGCTATTGTCATATTATTATTATTATCATTATCATTGTTTTTCATTCCTTTCTGTCCTATTAAACTGTCTTTATCTCAACTCACGAGTTTTTTTTTTCCTGATTCTCTCCCCCATCCCAGGGGTGGGGGGGCAGTGAGCAAGCAGCTGCGTGGTGCTTAGCTGTCGGCTGGGGTTAAACCACGACAGACACCAGCATACAACTAAAGGCTACCAGCAATATATTAGGACAAGATATTTGCACAAAACCTGCTTCAGTATTGCCAACAGTCATATCATCATCAAGAATTTCGGTTCCTTTGTTTCAGGGAAATCTTTCAAAGAATAATCAGCATTGAAGGAATTTTGCATCTACCAAATGAAGTTTCCTGCCTTTGAACCCTCAAGCCCCCAGACGTTAAAGGTGATACATTTGCTTGCAATTCCAATGTGCAAGTGCCATAGCACTATCAAGACCCATGTCAGAGTTTGGCTGATAGTAAAGCCAGCGATGGCAATGCTGAAAAAAAGATCCAGCTAGAACTTTCTAGGATAGAAGGAGAATTATTGGAGCCTGCAAACCGTGACCCTTGAGACATCCCATTGAAGGGAATGGAGCACAGAGTGAGGACTGGGAGGGGCTCTGGCAGTATGGGGGATGCACAGAACAAAGCAGGGTCTGCAAGGTTCTGTAGATAGTGACCACCTCTCTGAGGCTGCCTTTTCAACCTGTTGCTGTTCTTTCACGCGTGAATTCAGTGAGCAAGTGAGCAATGTTAAAAAACAGAAGTTTGACCAAAAAAACCTGCAAGCCTTACTTAGACACAAATACAGAACTATGATTTTTAGACTAGAGTAGTTGCTCTTTGACTCCTGGAGTTAATACTACTACTCTTTGAAAGTTCTTTGAAAGGCAAAGGGAGAAGCAGCAAATACAGGCACTGCCACCTGGGAGGACTCAATGCCTTAGAAGAACCAGTTCAATTTGCATGCAGTTATGATACATTTTGCAGAAACACATTTGATATTTTGCCTCCCCTTGGTATGAAACTCTGTTCTCATTTTCAAGAGCCAAAACACACACTTCTTCTGCGAGAAGAAGTTAAGAGTATAATTCTTTCTGAGTCTGCAATATGTCGTTTCCTTTCTTACTCCCTGTCACAGTGGAAAAGTCAAATAATATATGTGGAAGGAGAGGAAGAAAGTTCAAGCAGAGGTCTGTAATAACACAGTATGAATGGAAGACTCGTTCAGAGGGTAACCAAGCACAAAAGGCAAGAAGCCTGATGACAGAAGCGAGTGAAAAATACGTTGTGAATAAAGCATGAATGACAGAGAAAAGTCAGTCCTCCACAGTGATTGACAGCACCACAGCTGAGCAGAAGCACCACTGAGGACAAGGGCAATATAAATCTACATCAGCAAAATGTCACTTCTTTAAAAAAAGGGTTAAAAAAATACAGGGACGTGAGGCAGTGTTCAGCTCCAAATTTCAGCAACTCACTAGTCCATGCTTCTGACGTTGATATTATTGCACTGTGCTGGTGATATTATCATTGCACTTAGACCTCAGTTTAACACATCCCATATGTCAGGCTACGGACCAGACAAATGCATACAACATAACTGCTTTTCTTTGAACTAGATCCAACCATAGCTTGAATTTGAAGGACTCAAATGCTGGAACATCATTAGGTTGAAAGAGCAGCCCAATGAGGTTAGAAATTTGTCCCTGCTCCCTAGAAAAAAAACAAAATAAAATAAAGCAGCCAGCCCTTTCCCATGCACCTTGTTCTGTTCCAGGAAACTAATATAGCCCAACTGGCAGGCCTACAAATTTGTTATTTGGCGAAGTTGGAATATTAAGATTTACTGAATCTGTTGTGTCTAATCATGTCACATTTGACTGTGAATGCTGTAGTTCAATAATTTTGCTTCTTTCAAAAAGTACACAGCAATAAATAAATATTCTTTAAAGCATACCTTTTGAATTTAAAGCCACAAAACTAATTAAAGCAGTAGCTGATAAAACACATTAATTGCCTACATATACTAGTGATCATTCTCCAGTGTGAGAGAAGGAAGCATACAGCCATTTTCTATGCACCTTTCCATACACACTCAATGATAGTTGTACTTCCGCAGTAAGCAATCACTAGCTTAGGAAAACTTTTAGAACTTTCCTCCTACATCTTAACTTTTTAATTTACTTGAGAGACAGAATAACTATAAAAGGTAACTATGAAAGAAAGTGCTGATGTTTTCTGGCAGACCATTGCTGATTGATAGCACTGAAGCACCTGATGTCTGCAGCAGCTTCCCAAATAGCAACACTAAACTGTCTTGGTCTGTGTACCTAGATAGAAAGATATGTTTAAAAATCCCCCTGCATTTAAACTGAGAGTTCATAACATTTATTTTAATTTCTCTTCCAATAGGCAACATGACAACACAGAACAAAGCACGCTGCTGAAATCTTTCCTGAAACTGAAGTTCAACATGGCAAGATACTGTGTCCATTTAGCCATGATGATTTACACTGAAGATGGTCCACAACCCTCCTGTAAAGTACATGAAACCAAAGAAACAGATCACAGTGATAATTCTCTACTTCTCTTTGCTCTCAGTTCTGCATCTGAGTGGACGACTGTTTTAAATGAAACAGCTGTCTCAAAGTCCAAATTACTTTTCAAGGCAGAGAACTATAATTTTTTATTAATATGGTCATATTTATCCACCATTCCCGTGTAACAAATACGCCAGGATTTAAAAGGGTTATTTTTCCCTTTGCCTTAGTGAAGTATGAAATCCCTGAGACAGTTTTCTCTGGCTATCTAGAAGGCAGTTAATCAGGGGGCTGCAGACAAAATTGGCACTCAGAAATCCTCAACGTTAATTAAGGTGTATATATAAATCCCTCTAAACTATGATGAAGGGCTGGTCTGTGCCTGAGCTTGTAACTAAGTTACAGCTTTAACACAACAGATAAAGTAACAGAAAAGAGCCTGCCTGAGAGAACAAGCTGCCCATCTATGAAAGTCATCAACACAGAACTAATTAAAAATTAGTTGAAGAGAACTGCCACAACACTGTTACATTACAGCTCAGCATTATTGGTACATATGATGTTGTGGCCAGTGTGTCCAGAAACAAAAAAGATGATGTAGTACAGTTACAGTGTGGAAGACTCAAATTCAAGTCCCTATATTACATTCAAGCATTTCTTGAAATGATATTATCATAATGTAACCAATGTATATGCTTGCATAAATATAAATATGCGGTGATCTTCAGAAGCATCACTAATTTTGGATGTCATGTGTCAATCCACAAAAACTTGGGAGGAAATTTGTGCCCTCTCAAATGTAGCAATTCATCCATTGTCTAATTAGCAGAGAAGTCTGAGTGAACACCCTATTCGGAAAAATCTCTGACTCCCAGAATCACAGGGTAGTGGAGGTAGGAAGGGACCTCTTGAGACTGCCTAGTTAAACTGCCCTGCTCAAAGCAGGGGTAGCTACAGCAGATTGCTCCAGGCCATGTCCAGTCAGGTTAAAGAGTCTCCAAGGATAGAGAGTCCACAACCTGAGTAACCTGCTCCAGTGTTTGGCCATTCTCACAGTAAAAAAAGTGCTTTCTTTGATTAAATGGAATTTACAGTTATTTCAGTTTGTGTCCGCTGCCTCTTGTCCTTTGACTGGACATCACTGAGAAGAGTCTGTCTCTGCCTTCTTTACTCCTTCCAATGTGTAAAAATACACACTGGAAAGATATCCCTTGAACCTGCTGTCCTCCAAGCTGAACAGTCCAGTTGTCTCAGTCTGTCCTCTTATGAAAGATGCTCCAAGCCCTTAATCATCTTCATGGCCCTTCACTGGACTCACTCCAGTAAGTCTATGTCTTTCTTCTGCTGGGGAGCCAGCCCAGCACTGGACACAGAACTCCACATGTGGCCTCACCAGGGCTGAGCAGATGGGAAGGTTCACCTCCCTCGACCTGCTGACAACTTTCTTAATGCAGCCGAGGAGGCTGTTGGCCTTCTTTATGACAAGGGCACATTGCTGGCTTATGGTCAACTTGTCGTCCACCAAGACCCCCAGGGCCTTTTCTGCAAAACTGCTTTCCAGCCAGTCGGCCACCAGCATGTCCTAGTGCCCGGGGTTATTCCTCCCCAGGGGCAGGACTCTGCACTTCCCTTTGTTGAACTGCATGATGTCCCTGTCGGCCCATTTCTTCAGCCTGCTGAAGACACTCTGAACGGCAGCACAACCCTCTGGTGTGTCAACCATTCCTCCCAGTTTTGTATCATCTGCAAACTTGCTGAGAATGTGCTCTTTCCCATCATCCCAGTCCTCACGTGATTGATTGTAGGTTCTCATCTCCCTTCCACATCTTTCCTATTTTGAAAGCTCTTCTCACCAGGCTGGCCAGCCTGTTAGCAAAGATGATTTTGCCCCACTTAGTCAGATGGATCGCATCTCTTCCAAGCAGCTGTTGAGCCTCAAAGAGGCTCCCATCGCCACAGAAACCTAAACCCTGTTGCTGACAACAGCTGCAAAACTAGTTGTTGACCTATAGGATCTGCCCAGTCCTCAAGATCCTCGAGCCCTTTCCCCTCATAAGTGGCATCAAGGAGAAGACCACCTGAACCCCCATGCCCTTGATTGACCATTGCCCCCAGAGCCATGTAGTTGACAGTTTGCCACCCAATGCAAAGAGACCCTGGCAACAAGATTACCATAATTAGTTTCCACGTATTTAATTCCCAATCTCTTAAAATATGTGCTATTAAGCAAAAGCAGACAAATATTAAAACAAAAAAAGTCTTCCTCAGAGGATTCCATTTTGTGGTTGTTTGGTTATGTCTCAATGAGCAATTTAAAAGAAGAATCCCAAAAGTCTGTGCCACTGCACTGTATTGAAGTACTGATCAGTGGGCTAAGCAGCAATAAACACACCACAAATATCTTTTCCTAAGTGAGCATTTAAGATAAACTTTGATTTTCTTTTCCTCTAGTTCACAGACTTTTTAATTCCTCTCATCCACTAAAGTAATTATTCCCTACCATAAACAAATTACTAAATAGCCATGTTGCATATTTTTCCCCTCAGGCAGATTACACCGCTGTCTTCAAGCCTGCAACATTTCTTTCTGTCCAAGATTCCAGTCTCTTCCATTCACTTATTATTTCTTTGATCCTGTACTTACAGTACCATCCAGCTAGACAGATAAACAATGCATACAGGCACATCAGTTATGCGATATCATACATAGTGGATAGGTAAAATTTTTAAACTATAGAAGGGCTAATAATAAATCTCAAAATAATTTACTGAATATTTTCTTCCAATGTCATTTATAGCTACTTTTATTTATAGTGTTTCAAAGGCTTTAAAACAAAATGACAAGTCTTATCTCCAAATCCAACTGCATTTTTTAAAAATAAAACCAAAAATCTAATGCAGAACCTTATCCTAAAGACTTTAGTACAGGGATTTTCTTAACAATTTCACTCTACAGAGGAAGGCAATTTTTTAATCTTTAATTTGCAGACATGCGAGAAAAATACTAATCTGATTTTACAGAAAAGGTCTGCATAGGAAGTAATAAGACTCTAATGATTACATTGCATATGATATTTTTTTAAACATCTTCCAGAAACAATGACAAATTCTAAATCTGTAAGAGTGAATTTAACACTTACACTGAGGAAAAGACTAGATTTTAATTAATCTAGACAAATTACTGGCTGCTACCCAAAGTATACAACTGTTATGGGAGTTGTCAAAACCAAAGGAGAGTCCTATCACAAGGTACAGATTATGCTTAGACATCTGGGTTTATTTTTATTTTGGCCAGTAGCTACTTAGCAATTTACAATAGCCATAATCAAAATTAAACAGCTGGCCCTTAACTAAAATCATGTACTTCAATATGCACACATGTAGTTAAACCACCTTGATGCTTGAAAAGCAGGATGAGGGCAACCATATAAAAATTTATTAAAATAGTCCTATGGAGCTCAACAGAGAATCTTTTAAATTTTTTTCCAAAGAAAAAAAGTTCAATATTCAATAAATAATTAATCAAGATTCAATAAATAATTTTTCAGTTGTTCTTGCTCAATTTTTTCCAATAAATAATAATTGTTGCATAATTATATTCTATTTGATCAGTTTTAGGGTTTCCCTCCCGCCGCCTGTTTCCTATTCCCAGATTAATAAAATGCCAAGAGTTGCAAGGCTGGCAAAGGACCTGTGATTCTGTTGAGAAAAAACACGAGCTTCTGAGTGTCATTTTCTTTTTTTAAGGTATAGCTAAACAGAACTGCTCCATCAAAGTGATAAAAGTATCTCAGCCAACCTCTAACAGATACATCATTATTGCTTGCAACTGATGCTTTATTACTACTTCTTGGAGAACAAAAAAACACTAAACATTTTGAAGCTCTTAAGGCAGAAACATCTGCCACAGTTTGACAACACCTCCCCGCCCCCTAGGTATTGAGCTAAATTTGGATGTTGAGTTTGAAAAGCCTTGAGGGTATGGAGAGGAGAGATGAGATACGGGGTAGGGAGACAAGAGATGAGGTGAGTGGTATGTCACAGGCCACAGATAATTTAGTCTTTTTGAAGGAGCTACCATCCCTATGCTCACAATTTAGTTTTCCTTCTTTTATCATACTTACTAGAAAGATCAGTGCAAAAGACCAGAAATTTTAGCACACATTTTTAACCACATAAACAAACCAAACCCAAGCAAAGACCCTGCCGAGACTAACATTTACTTCTGAAACAGCTGTCTGCACCACTATGCAGCCCTAATTCTGCTAACTTTCCTGCATACAAGGAAAATAAATATGCTCAGGCATCAAGCTGGTGCTCCAGAGAAGCTCCTTTGAGGATTCCAGGAGAGCAGAGTACAAGAATACCACGGCTCCACTTACTGGGGAATAATGAGCCAAACAAACAATTCATGAGCCAAAGACACACACACAAAACCCAGCAGTCAGCTAAGCAAACAGGACTCCCTCATTATATGCAGGCAGACTAGTACCATCAGTACAGCTAACCAGACAGGTGAGAACACCTTTGAGGTGGAAAACATGGACCACTCAGCCAGGTAAGTTCTGTTTCAGCTACTAACTAGCACCTTTTTAACCAAGGGGCATAGCTCAATTGTAACACCAAGGCTTACTCAGCACACAGGGCACCAGGCAAAGGGTGCTGACCATGAGACAGCCCAGAATCAGTCCTGCATCAACAGGTCCAGAAAGAACATGAAGACTTCAGATTATGCAGTGAGGGTAGAAACGACCCTGAAATCATCTCTTCTCAGTACTAGCTCCTGCTTGATGTTGATCAACAGCGTTAGTATCAGATGAATGAGACAGACTGTGAAACAAGACTCCCTCCCTCTCAAAGTGTAAGAAGCAGCCTTGAAAGGGAACTTGTACAGCAGACAGCTGAAAAGCAGAAGATTCAGCACCTTCTAGTTGCATGCAAGACAAGGCCATCTCAGGGATCACAGTCCCTGAAAAGAGATGCCAAAGCAGTAACTTTAACCTCCCATTTTGCTGTCCAGAGCACAAAGCAACGCAGCTTGTTCATCAGGGTATTCAATACAACGGGAATGCAAATCCACGATGAGTTTGCTGATGAATGCACCAATCCTTTACGATCGTAGCTTTCTTACAAGAGGGTCTTGGTCTTGCACTTCAGTGTTTATTAATGTATGTCTGCTACCACATCCCCAAAGCTTTTTTTGGTTCTCCCTTCAAGGTTGCCATACAAATTTTAAAAATTGCACAGAGTTTCAACTTGTTACTATGTAGCTTCAGTTTCAAAGACTAGGTAGTGTCTTCTATCAAAGACAAGCATCCCTCATGATATACTGAGATATTTGCCTAGAATATACATAGTCACGAGCAAGTTTACAGACTTCAAATTATGAGAATTCATGCTGCCAGATGATGAAGAACTGTTAAGGAGTGTCTCAGCATGGTAGTAACAAAAGTATTTCAATAATGAAACATGTCAACACAGACCCTGAATCTGAAGGTAACAGTCTCTTGCTGCCAGCAGAATCCAGCCATGCCAGCGCACTGCGGATTGGATGGATGCTCAAGAGCTAATAACTTGAAGAGATGAAAAGCAGTCTGAACAGAATGAAAGACCGTTCATTCAGCTGAGCTTCTATTAGTCATTCAAGAACGTGAATAGCAGTCTCCCACTTCAACTAAGAATAGCTTGCACAAAAAAGGTCAGTGCCTTAGGGAAAGCTACCAAAGAAAAAAAGAGCCCAGACAGGAGGTTTTCAGTTGGGAATGGTTCAGACTTACTAAGCATTATACATATTTACTGTGCAGAGATATGAGGACAAACGTCTTATAATTCAAGGGTTATGAACCGGAGTAGTTCTGATATTAGGAGCTGGATCACTTTATGACAAAATTTAAACTTACATTTAGGTCCAAGATAGGCTAAGTCTCTTTTTCTGCTCTTTTTCTACTCTGAGAAAGCAGAAAGAGAGCTATAAAGCGGGGGGGGGGGGGGGGGGGGGGGGGGGGGGGGAGGATGGTTCTGAGCTACAGATTCTCTAGATATCTATGTCAACACTGTGTCTACTTTTCAATGAAGCAGATGCATTCAAGGAGAGTTACTAAAGAGGGACAGGGAGGCAGACTGTGGATAACAGAAAGGCAATCTGTCCAGTCTTCAGCTTCTGCCTGGCCTGGAACACTGTATGAGAGGTAATGCACAACCACGACCATTTACATGATGTTAACATACTGACAGATGGAAGAAAAGCAGCAGAAAGGAGGAGCCAGGAGGTAAGTGGAATCCCTGGGTAAGAAGGCAGACTGGCCGTAATTTCCAATGCCAAACTTTTTATTTTCTGAACAAAGCAATTTGTCTGGCATACACAAATTGAAGAAGGTATCCAGCAACTTCCTTGTTAATACTCAATCTCAAACCAGGTTAAGGTAAATAAATAAAATTATTCACAATTTTACAGATATCCAAAACAGACAAGGCAGTTACAAAATATATACAAGACCCTTCTTATGTTAAGATCAACCCCTCCTCCCCCAATTGCTCTCTCTTTCTCTCTGTTCCTCTCTCTTCCCTGATCTCACTTCAATCAGGGATTCCTTCTGCCAGTATCAAAGTGCACTACTCCAAGTGAACACTTTCTCAATTCCAGCCTTCATAGCCACTTTTGGGTCTTCAGTTTCAAGCCTGCTTTCTCTCAAGAAGATATTTCTCTCTTATTCAGACGATTCCAACACACTTGCAAGTAAACTAATGGCTACTTAGTTTGGCCAAATGGCAGATGTAAATGCTGCAATCTCTAAATGTAGCTTGCTTGGTTTTCTCCAAAGCAACTACCAAAATGATGGCAAAGAAAAAGCATTTAAGAATTCTGTCCATGTCAGTGCTAATACTTCCTATCAGGTTTTCCAGTCGTGGGAGGCAGGAAGCAGGAGTCTGCCGAAGGATCCTGGCCAGGTCCATAAAAGTATTGCCATTGCAAAAGGAAATCCAAGTTGCAAGCAGTAGTCAAAGGATACAAAAGCTTAGCTATGTCCTCCAGAGAAATTCATATGACGAACTCCTGGAATAAGCATTGATCATCCACAGCACAATGAGCTAAACTTTCCGGACAATAAAGGGGAGTTTATCCAACAGTTTCCTTGCAACAGAGTCCTCCTGTAAGTCCTCCAGTGACTAACAAGGAATTTCTAATGTACAAAGCTCTGCACGGTGGCTCAAAGGTTTATAGACTAGCTTGGAAACTTAATGGATGCCTCTCATCAAATTCTACCTTCTGAGAAGCACAGAAACAAACATGGCTTGGATGGGGTATCCTAAATTCATATGTTAAAGAAAACAACAGTATATTCTGACAAGTCTACTTCATCTCCTGTTTTTAAACAGATATTTCCATCACCTGAAGTTGAGAAAGAAGATATCCATGAGGAGTCACATAGAAGAAGAATGGAAAGCCATCACTCGTATGGCACAAGTTAAAAAATAGTCACTGTCAAAAAAACCCATGCTCTGCCAACCTAGCATGGATGGGGCCTGCTGCTAGGATGCTGGGCAGGTTCTAAGTGGAGTCCAGAGCAGAGATCTTTTAGCACCACATCAGGATGGTGATCTGACCAGCAGTGAAACCACTGACACACCAGCTGGCTGCAGGCATTTAAGTGACAGTCCTATTGGCAAAGATCAGATGGTCAGGTGCTACTTTCACTAGTGAAAGCTGAGATAGGATGCATCATGGATCCTCTGCTTGGGCTAAGGTTGGGCAGAACAAAGCCAAGTGAGTCCAAAGCCAGAGTGACAGGGTCTGAAACTAAAATAGCTCTATAAAATTATTCCTGAGCTAAGCAGCTTCAGAGTGGCGAGAAGAGAGTGGTGAGGGGAGCATAATTATAAATGCTTGCCAAAGCTCTGTGGTGGTCCAAAATGTTCTCAGAATGCTGCAGCATGGTCCAAGCATTCCCCAGTCTTCTCAAGGGAGGCATGGGGATCTGAGGTCACCCCCCTAAAGAAGCATAGATAAGAGATTCATTTTTATGTTCATATTACCTTTAATTGATTAGCAAATGCTAGAACAAGCAGGTATACACCACACACACAAGAGCTCTTCACAATCAGGTCAAAGGACTGCCTGTCACTGCATGCCACACAGTACTGAAAAGCAATTTTTGGTAAAGACTACAAAAATCCTTGTCAAGATGGTAAGCACAGAACTCAAAAGTAAACTGAAAAAAAAGCAGTCCTGATGTAACGTAACAGCCTACACAGAGCACATGTCCCCAGCTGTGAGGCAGTTAAATGACAGCAAACGTGCATCCTGTTTCATATATGACAAGGTAATGCATCCACATACCCCCTACAGACACTGCAAAGATGAAATATTCAAGTGTCAGTATGATGTATATACATTTTTTAGGGAAATGTAGACAGTAGCCTACCGTTGAAACAAATGCAATCAATAGTTCTAAACTTCACTATACTTTTTGATGCAAACTTCAATTTACACATGTACAAAAATGAACCCTATCATACTGAAGTACTCTACAATGTTTAAAGAACTTACCATACCTCCAAAGTAGGAGATGCATCTGTCCCTATCTTGCAGCATCTAAGAAAATGATGCTAAAGACTAATGGCCAGGGTTATGTCTACACTTTGCAATGGAGGATAAGGTAGAAGTCCTTGAGCTAGGTAGTTCTGAGCAGGCTAGTGCATTCACCAGGGAGTGTGCTGTACTGGACAATATAGCTGCACTGCTATTAGTTTTGTAGTAAACTTAGTTGCATCTAGTTCAAGCAACCCTTCAATATTATACTGCACTACATTGGAACAACAACAAAAAAAAAAGGTAAGCAGAAAGTTTAAACAAAAACACTGATCAGCAAATACTAATCATGGAATTATCAGAAGTCACAGGATACCTCGCTGGTGACCTTGTGCTTTACCTATTATGCAGCCTCAGGCCAAGTAGTTCAGTGTTTGCCTCTTGTAGAAGTACAGTATAGACCCAGAAACTAAACATTAATTACAGGGGTCTCATCTTGCTTGTATCTTCCAAGACCAGCAACACATTTTTATAACTTGTACTTACTTCATAACATGGTCTGTTCATGGTTCAGGCTGGTGGGGGTTACTGCTTAGGGGGTAATGAGACTTATGGGATACAGGAAAGAGTATCTGGGGATTGTACAAGATTTAGTATGATATGTTCAGGAGAGGAACCAAAGGCAATGAAAGGGAGGGATCAAGATCGTTTGGGGAGGAACAAGCATGGGAAAAATAGAAAGATAAAGGGATAAAGGGGGCTAGTTCCATCTACACAGGTGGCTGGTTTGGCCAGCCAGTACTTGTTTGGCCAAACCCTGTGCTTGATCACCCCTGACATATTGGGACTACATGCTCAGTCTTGCTACTGGCTGGATCTGGGGGCATGGAGCTGGGGCAACCCTGCATGCTTCTACTGGGCTACAGGATACAGTGATCCCTAACACAACACAAAAAAGAAATCATGTCAACAGTGGAAGAGCCAAGTACTTTCCAATAAACTTTGCTTTTATCCTTAGATTGCAGAAGCAGATTAATGTGCAAGGTCTGAGAAGACAAGGACTGTTTAGGAAGAACAGAATGGCACTGGGGAAAAATGCCCACCCAACATAGTTAACAATCTCTTTCTTCTGCTTGCTCATAATACAAGAGCTAAAGTGCCCTCCAGAAAGCTCAGGTAAACACTGTTAGTAAGGCCGGGGAATCACTGTTAGTAAGGCCAATTATAGGTTGTGTAAAGACATAGTTAATGAGTTCCATAGCCTAGGAGTTCAGTAAGTAATAAAAAAAATAGAAAAATGTCATGACTAAAACCAACATTTGCAGTTACATTAGCCAGGATGAAGTGAGTAAAACTATGAAACACAGCCAACAGAGCAGAAGTTCAGAAGGTATTCATTCCTGTGGCTTAGTCAAATACCTCATAGCACTCGTTTCACACTGTCTAGTAATACTTACTGAAGCATCTGACATTAACTAAACAGACAAGTTAATAAATTAGATAATTAGTCTCTTCTGCTGAATAGTATTTTAATATACCTCTCTGCGGATTTTTTCCTACTCTGCTTAAATAGTGCCATTCAACAGCTACAGAGTGAATGTCAAAGCTTATTTGCATCAAAGGTGATAACAGTATTGGAAGAACAAAGCAAATCAGTGTATTTTTCAAGTTTACTGCACCTCTCATTTCTATCACTATCTGAAGACTGATGTGACCTCACTGCAAGAGTTATTATAATAGAAACTTCAGATATGTATACCATGTCATTTTGAGGAATTATATGCCTTTTGCATTATCTGATAGTGTGCATAGCACTGGAAGAAAAAAATATTATGAAAAAAATAATTCAGAAACATTTACTTCAAAAGAGTGTAGAAATAATGTAAAATACAATGATAATGTAAAAAGATAATGTAAATTATCACTAATAATGTAAAATACATTGGGAAGACAAAAAAAAGATCAAAAACTATCTCACTGCAAAACAGAGTAACTTTGGATATGTCTACACAGTTTTTGCAGGCAGCTGAGAACTCCACCTATTTTCTAGACATAGACCAGGAAGCTAAAAGTTATGTTCACAAGAAAAACTACAAAAGATCCAGCACCAAAGAGACATCATTTCTGCATGATTCAGAGCACTGGCAGAGCACACTCACCTGAAAGAAACTGCAGGCATACTTATTCCTATTAATACTTAGCAGGTAAGTATCACAGGACAGATGGCTTCAGGTCTCTTTCCAGGAGATTTTATGATACTAAACCCTGAAAGTGCTAAAAACTTGAAATTTAGTACAATACAACCAAAATCTCTTCTCTGTGCAGCACTGAGTAGTGAAGAAAACAAAGAGGAAAGTGGGACCAGCATGTGTCACAGGGAACTCTGACTGAGTGAGCAGCCATTCTCCATGATATTTATAACTTGTATGTATATATATATCTGTACGCATAACAATAATAATAGTATCGCTAATCATACTAAATTCACTAAAGGTCACTAGTAAAGGTCACTAATAAATTCTTTCAAAGGAAATACTTGTTTATCCTTACAGGTCGCTTTTACCTCTTCCTCAAAAACTTTTATATTTAAATTAATATACAAATGCAGGAATATTGATCAAGACACATGAAGTCACTATTCAATGTTTTTAACATTAGTTCATGTTATATTACCTACATAGAAATATATATATTACCTACAGAAAATATAACCTGGCATCTGCACCTTTCTATTATATGTTGTGGCAGACAAGGTATGGCATTACACAGCTCATTAAAAAGAACTTCTGCAGTTTTTTCCTATCTCTGAGGCCCGCTATGATTTCTACATTATTTTTCACTCACCCAGTGCCTAATTTTTCCATTCCCAAGTTGTCCTTTCTATATCCATGACCCAATAGATTAGCTATAAATTTTCTTTCCTAAACTTCTACCTGCTTGTCTCAGTCTTCCATGATGAGAAACTCAGATCTAGCTTTTATTGTCAGTTGATTTATCCTAGAGCTTCCTCCTGTATACTCCGTTATGGGCAGGGAACTGAGGGGCAATACCCTTCTTCTCAGGTCATCCAGCTGGCTCCACACCGGCCCAAACAGCTCAGGTAACGTTCTGCCAGTTTGGTTCCTGGCATGTGGTGACTCCATCAGAAAGAAGCATCTAAGGGATTTAAAAAGTCACAGGTCTCCCAGGCTTTTTAACTAGGCCACACGTCACTAGATTTTCATAGGAATCAGTAAAAAACCCCACACCTGCTCCTAATTGACTTGCTCCAGGGATGAAATGCAATTTTTGTTTGGGAAGGTTGAACTAACTAGCATGTTCTGTGCTGTGCAGTGAAGATCTCTGACCTCCCTAACAAGTCATACTTACTATATGACTATATGACTATGCACTTTATGATGAGAAAGTAACTGTTACATTGCATCATATATAAATCACATAATCTTTAATGGAAGCTTATTTTATCATCATTTTAATAGTCTACAGTCTGTAGAAGGCTTATCCTGTGAAAACATTGTTCAGAAGAGAAATCTGGTCCATACATGCTCTATGCTGTCCTAAATCATCCCGATTTGAGATCCGCATAAAGGAATTTCTGAACAGGGTAGGTTTAAGACTGTAAACGCTTTAGTCTAGTAGAGCATTAATAGAGCACCTCTTGTATTGGGTGTCTGCGCCCAGGTTTGGCAGCAGGGAGGCTGCATGGGTGGCCTTTTTGAGAAGAGGCCAGGGGCCGCCCTGTGCCTGTGCACAGCTGGTGGCACCTCTGGGAAAACATATTTAAGAAAGGGCAGAAAATGCCATGCAGAGAGAGGAGGAGGGGCAAAAAAGTGAGCAACAACAGAGGGAACCCCAAGGTCGGAGGAGGAGGTGCTCCATGGTGGAGCAGATATTCCCTGCAGCCTGTGGAGGACACACACTGGAGGAGAAGAAAGGTGTGATAAGAAAGGAATGGCAGAGAGAAACCACTACATCCTGATCATAACCTCTCAACACCCCTTTTGCACTGCTTGCTTCCTCTCTCAAGGGACTTGGACTGAATGTAACCTGCAGTGATAACAAGGGAGGAGGAAAGGAGTCCGGGAGGAGGTCAAGTTGAGCCTGGGAAAGCGGGGAGGAAAGCTGTTGTTTTAATGTTTGTCTTTTTTGTTTCCCACTACCCGCATTAACATTTTTTTAAAAATTATTTTAATTGGCAGTAAATTAAGTAAATTTTCCCCCAGTTGACTCTGTTTGCCTACCATGGTAACTGGTAAGTGGTCTCCCTGTCTTTATCTCAACCCATGAGCTTTTTCATGCCTGTTCTTCCTCTTTTCTCTCCTGTCCTCCTGGGCAGGGGAGTGAGCAAGCAGCTAGGTGGGAGTCTGGCTGCTAGCCTAGACTAAGCTGCCACACCTCTCAACTAAAAACCCGCAAAATAAAGTCCACAAGCAAGAAAATAAAACTGGCCCTCAGTGTTTTGTTGCTTTTATTGAAATGGGCGGCTAAAAACATTTCAGACACACAGAGAAATACTCTGCAAAGAAAGGATATAGCCACATATTTGCCACAGGATATAGTCAAAACACTGTGATTATCCCCTCCCCAAAGGGATTTGATTAGAGAATCACTCGTAGAAGCTCTCTGAGAAACTGTAAAACATCTGAGAAGGCACAGAATTTATTAACCTCTGTCGCTGTACAGAAAGGAGCTTTGTACATGAGGGAGTTGGAGAAGCGCCAGGGTACAAGTACTCAAATATCAGTGCATGCTGAAAGAAGCTGAGTCTGTGAGCTTTATCTCAGAGAGAAAGAGAAAAGGCTTCTGACACTATTAATATGAGTGTGCACAGCAGCGATAAATCACTAAGCTGAAAACTGACAGGTTCTGAAAAATATAGAAAGGAGATTCAAGACTTGAAAGTGGTTGTGCATAAGAACTAGAGAAGGTTTCTGGAAATCAAATATAAAGTGAACATTTGACAGATGAGTGCTAGACATTAAACCTGAATTAATTTGGCACAATACATTACTGGATATACACTGGAGGTTTGTTTGAGATAAGAGCATAGTACTTAGATCAGGAAAGAAAGGAGTAAATCTTTTCAAACTACTTGAACGGGCAGGACAGAATAGATGGAAAATTTTAAGCTAGGTTACTGAAGCTGCTGGAAAAATTACTAGCAAGCCACACAACCCACCGACAGAGTTCCATAAAGACAGAGTGAAACTGAAATACACTCTAATTTAAGGACAGAAGAAAAAAAAAAATAGATTTGGGAGCTTAGGAGAAGACATCCACACCCCCCAGCACTACCTAGAGCCTCAGACAGTTGGTAGTCAAATAGCAGACAGCACTGCAGAATCAGTCCTCCAAACCACAGATGAAAATAAGAGTGAGAATCTTTGAAACCATCCAGAATCATTAATATAGGTATCCATCTTGTATTTCTTAGTGAAGAGCTGGTTTCTATGAGTAGAAGGGTTATGGTGAAATCTTTGTCCCACTGAAATTGAAAGTTAAATTTCTGGGTTTTATTATGTGACCCTGAAGAAAATATATTAGCTAAGTATTTATAAACAATAAATTTCTATGATTATATGCCTTTTGTGCCTTTCAGGAAAATCAGCAGGATACATCTAGATTAGATCACAAGAGTTATTATAATGCACAAACTGGACCTTGCATTATTGACAGAGTCCACATGCTTTTTCATACACACTGAAAAGTGTATTGCTGTGCTTTATTAAACATTGATTTCAGATTTTCTGGCCTACTAAATGCCAAATCTGTCCTAATATTCACACTGGAGAATTTTGCCAGACAATTCCCTATATGCAGGAGAATGACTGATGACTTTTGCCTTTCTAAGGCTTGCAAAGACACTCTAGTTTCTTCTTATATAAAAATCCTTCTGTAACAGGTGAGGCAGATGTTCACAGAAGGCACCTCCTTACATCAAAACTTGACTCTAATACTTGCAGAAATGGTGAAATAGGCTTTTGCTATTCTTTCAGTCAAGACAAGAGCAGAAGCCACAACCACGGACAATACCAATCTGGACAATGTTGTTTTCAATTTGTTTTGTGGGCAAAGATTGCTCTTGTTTTCAGATAAGATATTATACTACCCAATAACTTCTTTTGTACTGTTAACCCCTAAGGTCTTACCAACTTGATCAAGGATATAACACAGCCACAGAATGTATCAGGGTTGCTATTAAATCCATCAAATTTAGCTATATACTAAATTGTTATGAAACCAATTAACTCCTGACCTGAATTCATTTGGTCACACTCAAATCATTTCCTGTCAAACATCTGCAGAGGATCAAGTTATTCTTCATGGTTTTGCCATAAAATTTTGCTCTTATTTCTTTTATCCATTTCTTTCACAGACTCTTCCTTATTTATTATGATCCAATTTCAATTTGAGGTGGAACAGCCTTTATATATTAAACTAGGGAAGTTTTGATACCATTATTCTTTGTGTATCAATTCTGAATTCTCTTCTACCCTAGCTACGCATTTTTTGCTGATGCTGTTATTTCTGCAGAACTTTTTTGCTTGGACTCTCACCCTACTCCCACTGAAGTCATTCAGTTGGAATCTCCATCACTTTGAATAATCATTATACTGCGCAAAGGGAAGAAATATGCAATAGCTAGACAGTAGGAAAAAAGTCTATTACTTTACATTAAAATATAGCTGTGTTGGGAATAGGGCTAAACAAAATCAAGAATTCATAAAAATTAGCATAACATTTTTTCTTTTTGGTCACTTTTGCTGATCAAGAAGTTTGTAAGTTTTGCCTTTCTTTCAAATATATACCCCAGTTTTCTAGTAAAACCTGCTACAGTAAGTGTAAGGCAATAGCTTTTCACAAGTGCTGGATGGAAGTGTATTTTGCTCTGATACAAACTGCCCTGATACAACTGAAGAAGTTTAGATGAATAAAAAGTTGTGTGGGGAGGAGGAAAGCAATTGAGCTAAAGACTTCGCAAGTAAACAAGAATCCTAAAAAGGGAGAGACTGCAGATCCAGTCTCCTCTTGCCAACTGTATTTTTGCCCCTACTCCATGAAAAAGCATAAATCCTCTCCCACAGTCTGGCAGACACTTTCCTCGGTCTGCGTTTAATCAACATTTTCCTATTACAGGCCCAGTTTTCCCTCCTTCAACTTTTATCACTTGTCCTTCATTAAGAAAACAAATCACATTTTCCTTTTTTTAGTTCTCTCATTTCTTCCAACTCAGTATTCCTCTAGTCATGAAAGAAAGATCACCTATCCACTACCCCATCATGCACTAGCAGGTATAACATGCTTCTTTAAGTGTTGTAAATACTAGCTAACATTTTCCCCAATGCACCCAATGATGTGATGAATTCAAGGGTGCTTTGGCTTGAGAAATGCTGTATGGAAACAAACTTGTATAGTGTTAATAAATACAACATGACACAAGCATGTATGGTAAGAAGAAAAACCCACTAAAGTGAGAAAAATTTGCATGGGCTTCCAGGAGCTTTGGGTGAGGTCTTTGATACTTGCATTAGTAGGAGACAGAGCTAAAAGGGACGGGAGAAATGGGATCCTTGAAACTGTCCAATTTATTCACAGAGAGACTATTTAAGGTCATATCAAGTTATTCTCGTCTGTGCTTGTTCTGTACGTCATAAATAACCACTGAAGGGAATAATTACTGTTGGGGTTACTTCATAAAGAAGATGCTATTTGAATTTTAGAATAACAGGAAATAGAGTTATATATGAAGCTTGAAATAGATTTTACTGTCCATACTAGATGAGCTTCTCATGACAAGCAATATCACATTTCACAAGAAGATTGGCTCCTTGCAACCAGACAAAATGAACTCCTTTTTTTCCCCTCAAAATATTTCAAATGTTTCCATATATATGACCTACATTAGGACAGAGTTATCAAGTTATTATGTGCCTAATTAGACAATAATACCAATTTGACCTCAGGCAGGAATTAATACTGCAAGTCTGTCTTGCAGCCAAGACGATATGAAATTATTATTATGTATACACACACGCGTGCACTTACTTTACTACTCAAAGTGCAGTCAGTAGGGAAGTACAGGCAACATGATTTTTAATGCAGGTTCAAAGACTGCTTTTATGCTATTCATGGTGGTATTTACTGCTTACTGTACAAAGTGGTAAAGCAAAACACAGAACTAAAAGCAATACCTCTGTTGTAGCAACTCTCCAATATTCCTGAAAATACGGATTTTTCCCTTCTGTTTAACTTAACTCTGGGAACCGGATTTGAAGTACTGATTTAAAGAAAATCTATGCAATGACCAAGTTAAATAAAAAAGCTGATTATTTTCAGAATATCACACAAGTCACATGTGTTATGATCTGACCTTCTGGAGCTGGTTTACTCGCATTTGTTTTTTCTGGATCCTTCACTTTGGATTTATTTGTTTCTTTTCTTCTCTCTATATCTTTAACTGAAAAGTAAGAGGGAAAAAATAATCAATCAGAAAAGAAACAGTGCCGTCAGAAGCATATAATTTTCTTCTTCCAGATAAAGAAGTTGCATGCAACATCTTGTGATATGCTTAGGTAACAAGTGGCTGTTACTGGGTTTTCCCTCCGTCCCTTTGGGTTTATTCTTTTTATGAATCTTTCTCCATCCTATCATCATTAAAGTTCTCAAAAGTGACTGTCCTCACACAGGAGAGTCCAAATACAGTGACATCAGCACCTAAGCCCACGCTGACAAGATCCAGCACTGGAAATATAGTCCAGAAAATTGGCAAAGCTAGCTGGGGAAAGTCCAGCATTGCAGAGTTCCACTCCAAGTCATTCAACACAAAAGCACGTTAATCCAGCTGTTACATTATCCTCTTTAAAGAATCAGCTTAGATCCCATGCCCAAATCTGTGTTCAGGGCACCAAATACTCCCATGAGAGCAAAGTTGCTCCAAAGCTCAGACTTCAACAGTTTCCTGTCTCACAAGTGGGTGGGATACCTCCCTTATTATGTCCCAAATCTCTCATAACAGCCGAGCAGAACCCAGCTTGATTAGCAATTCCTAATATTACATTAGTAGCCAGTATCGCTCTACTCATAGTCTGAAAGATTCTGGCAACATCATTGCTAAAGTCACATATTGGGGGGGAAAAAAATCCTCTCAGAATTTCCTTAGAACACTAATTGGTGTCAACGCCCCAGCTGTCTACAATGGCCAGGAACAGCTTAAAAGAATGAAACAGAATATCTTTCATAGAAAATAAAATTCTACTCCAATTAAAATCTCTAGTTTATGTAGAGCTGGATTATGACTGACATTCATCCAAGCAGGCACTGAGTCTTAGCCAGGATCAGAGTCTGTCTGTGCTACATCGTTCAAAAAACACTGTGAGAGGGTGAAAGAAGGTTATCTGTCTCTTGAAACATATGCTATAAAATAGACAACACAAGTATTCTGTTTTACAGAAGTGGAACCAAAGCCAAATGGATTTTGCTCATTTACCCAGTAGTATATGGAATATCTGGAACAGCCAAGAATGCTCTAAGTTCCAATCCAAAATATAATCACAAGACCATCCTAAGGTCTTAGGAAGACAACAAGCCATTGTCAAACATCTGAGTGTGACCTTCTCAGTGTGATAACCCTCTGCAGAACCTACAGCCCTTACACTCCAGGTATAGAGGTAGGAAAACTGATGAAAAAATAACTGAAGTTTTGACTCCTCTCCTTACTAACAAAGCATGTGTACCTGCACATCACCTCTACCTTTAGTGAATAGTCGTGAAACAGATTCAGAAGCAAATTCAGGTCCACAAGCTTGCTGAGGAGTCAGCTTTTAGCAAGGTAGATTTTGGTTATTAGCTGGGTTACAGATAAAGCCATGATGACACCAGGTCTTACTCAGAAGTATGGGTTTAATCCTTACCTAAACAAGTCTCCAACTAAAATAAAAAAGGTGAAACTACCAGAGTAATACTAGTCAAAAAGGATGCCATCGCTTAGCCTTCTAAGGGCATTCCTTTGAGAAAAGGCTAAGAGCAAGCTTGACAGCCTCCTGTAATGCTGTTGAGTGGCAAGTCTCCAGAGAAACAGTACAAAAGTTTGAAAATGCTCATAGGACACAAGTTGGTCGTGTCCTGACAGAGATTTCTGGATTTGGAAAAGCCATTTCTAACCGTCAAAATTCTAACCACATAGGAAGAACAGACAAGAAGACACCAGTTTTACTCACATATTTACACAGAGAAAAAAACTTATCTAGTGCACATTTTACAGGTGCATTTTAAAAGGAAAAAATTCCCCAGTGATCTTTGTTAATTACATACTATGTACAATAACTTACAAGCAGCACTAGAATAAGAAAGTATACCTGGCTATATAAACAGGAATACTTTTTTAACAATAACATTTTATTGTAGGCTTGAGAATTCTTTGTACATCACAGTTACAACTCAGCAGCATTAAAAACATACTTCCAATGCACTAAACCAGAGGATATTCTCAAGGCTTTGTATATGTTTGACCTTTTTTCATCTCAAGAATTAGTGACCACTTGTCAGAGAATGGGAAAAAACCATAGCATACAGGACAGCACAAAAGAAGGATCTGTATACATGCTGTATCTGGTTTTACTCATGCAAGGCATCATATTGTCAAATGAAACTCCAGCCTCATTAAGTACTACATGTTTGCATGCAGCAAATTCTGTAGCAAAGAAAGAGTATACTAAATAGAAATCAAGTTGCCAGCTCTACTTTTCCTGAAGAACAGAGGCAGTTTAAAAACCAGCCACACCTAATATTATAGAAGTTGGTGTAGCTTTCTATGGGCTGCTCTTTAATGCTAAAGTAATCTGTGGTTTTGTGGGTTTCTTAACCGGGATAGAACTTAAAGTAGTAAACACACAGCTGCAGTGAAAAAAAGCTAGAAAGACTTTGACACACACCACATCAAGCAAGCAGCATATTTTATCTTGTGGTGGTTCTAAGAGAAAGGTGGTTTAGCAATAACAGTGAGAAATATTCAGTGTCAAGGGCATTCAGTAGGCTTTCAACTGTACTCCCAGACTGTTACATTTTTGTCTTTAGCAACCAAATCTCCACTGATCATATTTAATCAAACTGTTTAAGATGCAGATCAAGACAAATAAGCTAAGACATATATATCACTATGATATAGACATTAAGACTATGTGTAGGTCAGATAAAGTCTTAAGCATAATTTGTAAACATATTTGACAGTTGAAGACCAGTAAGAATTTAGCCTTTCATAGTATCATTGAACTAGCAACTAGTTGCCAGTTGGCACAGCTATAAGAATGTTTTAATAAAAAGTTGGATGAAGGAAAGGAAATTTTTTAAGTATCAGAATATAGCACTTCCCTTCTTGTTTCCACTCACTGAAGATTCTTTTCCACGAGATACTGGCTAATTTCATAACAGAATGGGGAAGAAAGGGATTCCAAACCAATGTAAACAAAGATAGCCCAAAGCAAGAATCTCCTGTGCAAGAGCGACTGGATCAATTCAGGCCTCCAGCTGTATATGTACCAGTTAAAATCTGTGGCTCTGATTAGCCTTCCACCACAGAAGAAACTGTTTTTACATTGTCCCCTTTGTGTCAGACTTTGTTACAATCTCATAAGTCATGTTAAATATCTGATAAATTCTGCATGTCAGGCATAAAAAGACACATACTTCTGAACTGGCCTTGTGCTGGCTTACTCTCCTTGTCTTCACTGAATGCAATGATCTGAAGGGCATAGTTTTGATCTGGAATAAGACCTTGAATAATTGCTTTGGTTGCAGTGTTTTGAAGAATTAACTGATTGGTTTTTCCACCTGTAAGAGAAAAAGACAAAAAACCCACAAATACATAATTTTGTTTGCATTTCTTATAGCATGGTAAATGTAATGACTTAAAACTACCTCAAGCTCTACAATGACCCAAGTGTTCCCACTTTTGGGACTACCCATACAGCCAGGCCAGAGGGCATCCCAGAAAAGCAAGAAGTCAGGCAGCCTGACCAAAGACATGGACCAATTTTCTTAGATGGAAACGCTCTAAGATCAATCAATCAGCCTTTGTATCTGGGCCTCATGGAATAGCCATGGTGTCCAGCAAAACTATTAATTAAGAACAGAGGAAACATTTGACAAAAAGTGGTCAAGTTTGGTAACATCATACCCACAGGCTTTCACACTGCTCTGTGATTGGCTGCCAGTTCTGACCCCGTCGTACCCACGTCATCTCTGAATACCGTCTTTGCCCACTTCCTTTGGGCAAGGAAATTTTCATGTATAAATACAAATATTAAACATTTCTATGTATACATATACACATATATAAAGACTGTGTACAAATATGTATTTTAGCTGTGTGTTAAAAGTGTATCTATATCTAAATTTAAATATGTACAGAAGTAGTACCTCTACACAGGTAGCCTGATAAAGCCACTTTGTTGCCTTTGTTTACATTTCAAGTTTTCATTCAAAAAAATTTTAACAGGTTTTGGGTTTGTTTCGTTGGTTTTTTTTTTTTCCCCATTTGGTCTAAAATCTTTTTGGTCTTTTCTGGGGAGCTCACTATGGGAGAACACCCAGGGAGATCCACCTCAAAGCTTTGACTGAAACAGGGTTCCTATGCTCTCCCTTGAACACTTCCTAGACTTCCTTAAACCCCACTGGAAGAAAGGTAAAGACAGATGATCAGTGACAATTCCCAAGGACTACATATGAAGCATAACTAGCATCCACCCACTTCTACTACCTTAAGCATTCGATTCTATGCCTATGACCACCCTCTGGCGAGATCGATTTCTCTCTTCTGTTGACCAGCCAATACTCTGTTATCCACAGCTTGCTCACAGTTCCTTCATTCTGAAGGATGACACTAGCCTCTGAAAAGCTGTTCAGCCTCAGAAGACAGTCCTTTCACCTTAAAATAGAACATACAGACTTTTGTTTTACCTGAACTTGGAGTGACAAGAAGCTTATATCCAGTGAATTGCCCTTTGGGGGCTTTCCAAGAGATCTGTACACTGTCAGGACTGACTACATTATATCTTAGTCTTGTTGGTGGGGACACTGCAAGTGGGGAAAGAAAACAACATTTTAAATTCAAGTAAAAAGCAACTGCCAATTTTAAACAAACATAAAAGTAAACACATATAGAAAGACAACACAAAATTTTAATGATAAAGGATGCAAGTTATTCAAAATGTCACATACATCAGTTTATTAGTTTGTAAAATTACATCCCCAGGTGCACTACTTCCCTCAGACATACCTTTTATTTATCTTTTTATAAAAACAAACTAACAACCTAACAGCAGAGGACAGGAAGACAAACAGTGTTAGATGTTAAGACTCTAGTTTAGCAGGCAAAGCGGGTAATAAAAATGCTCTTTGTTAATATATGGGGATTAAAATTGCTCTCCTTGCTTACACTGACAATGTGCATTACCTAGCCTCCTTTACTTGACATTACCGTGGGTGTTTCCCCACATTTAAGGTTATTCAGGGCCAAATTTTCAAAGCCTTGTGAAGACATAATAACCAAGAGGAAAGACAGGCATGCACAAGGCAGAGGGAACATCAGCTGCCCAATTTGCAAACCTGGCCTAAGCAGCACACAGACTTGCCTAGCTGCAAGCACTGCTTCAGTCTCATCAAGACTAGCAGGCATGCATAGGCTAGTCAAAATTTAGACAGGGGCAATCTGGATGGTAAGCAAATCCGGCTTATATTTATATTGTGCCATCACCTAGGTTTCAAATAGAAGTAGCAGGTTAAACAAACAAAAGCATGAAATGATTGAGAAAGAGGTGGTATTTCAGTGAAGCAACGCACAGAGGAACAAATGGAAAATCCACCCTACTTTGTTACTGCAATATCAGCAACTTTGTGTCTATGCACATAAACTAGTTTTTCACAGCTTTGCATCCCTCTGCTCAGGCAAGCTCCACTGATGCTGGACAACACTCTACATAGCATTTCTGCTCTGCTTCAGGGAGCCACATCCCTCCTTCACAGCAAACAACTGAAGCAGAGCTGCTAGTTGTGCAGCCTGTGGTATCCAAGGCTGCCAATAAGGGGAAATCTTTATACATTTGAACAGGGTTTGGCTCACAGAATGTGCTAGCCAACAGTCTCTGGCCTCTCCATTTGACCTGCTACAGTCAATGCAGCTCTGGCACTAGCAGCAGCCAAAGACCTGTCCTGAATGGATTACTTTTTCCTACGTGCTTCTTTTTCCAACAGCTTGGAGGAAGAAAGAAGAAGGAAAGAGGCAGGCTGCAGTTTTTTGAGATTTGGGGTGGTGTTTTTTTCATGTCATCTACCATTAAAAACATTTTGGGTCTTAGAAGTAAAAATCTGGACGTTTAATACAAGAGATGTATTCCCTTGCATCCAGCCTTTCAAGCCATAAGGGACAGTTTTGCCAGACCAAAGGCAGGTTCTGCAGTTCCCTGCCTTGAGGGACTCAACACCAGAACACAGAAAAGCGAGTACATAAACACCAAGAACAGCTTAGTAACATCTCCACATTCTCAAAGACTTCAGAGAACAAGCTCAAGAGAGGCAAGGGGACAGGAACAGCAGGTAGCACACCAATTCCACACACCCAAAACTGTTCTGATTCGCAGCACTGGGCTTACACTCAAACAATGCATTTCCCCAGTTGCTGGGCACAATCTTGCCCGACCTCATCTTCAGACTGCCTGCCACCTCCCTGAAGTTTAGAGAAAAAGAGGCTGCAAGCAAGAGCGTGTGCAGGAATCACTGCAAATACAAAATCAGTTCTTTGAAAATTTGGCCCTCGTATTGCAAAATGTTTTGCTGGGCAGGTTTCTGCAAGAACATTCAGCATGCTATAATTGTAATAAAATGACAGAGACTATGGCAAAAAGTTTTGAAAGCCAAGCAGACTGTAGTTATGGATTACAGCTTTTAATTCATTCTCAAGACTCATTCTGTCTTTGAGCTATACATAAATCACAATGAATTGGGGCTGAATGAACCAAGAGGCACAAATCATACCTAGAAGTTTGCAAAATATGCAATTCCTTTTATTATTTATTTTGTCTAAGGAATAGCAAATAAACTTTTGAACAAAGACAATATGCAAGTGTAAAAATGCTGCACATTTTACCAGGATTAAGTAGTAAATTTGTATGGGGATTAAGAGGCAGAGCAGAGAGCAACAAAGTAACACCAAGGATTGACAAAAAAATCATGTCTTAGAATTTCAGAGTTCGTTTTCTCTGCCATCTTTTTCCTTCCCCTGTCATTCCATTCCGTCCTACTTTCAACTTAAGTGTTTCTGAAAGCACCTTCTAACAAAGAAGCATAGTTCTGGCCTAATTGCTATTAGCCGTCACCAAACCAGGTAAATTTTGGGAGCCCCTAAAAAACAATCACAGATCTTACAAGCAAAGAAGGACACAATCACCAAAAGTTTTTCTGTTTACTACAGAGTTACAATGTGAAAGACTAGAAAAGTTGTGCCAGAATAGTCTTTACATAACTAGTCAATTTTCACTGGGTAGTTTTTGTATCAAAGGTGGCAGTGCAGGGGAACAGACATTCCCACACAGCAATTAACCATAAGGAAGAAAAGAATTATTCACCAGACAGATACTCAACTGTGTCTTAGTTGTGCAAAGACTAACGTTCTGGCATAGAAAAGTACATATAGCTAAGGAAGTTAAAAATCTAACACTTGAACAGACAACAAAATATTGATGGGAATTACTACACATTCACCAACCTGAAGAGGATATCTTTATTTCTTTGGGCCTTTATTGTCTGTGGAACAAAATCTCACTTCTTGCAGAAAGGGAAAAAAATTAATCCAAGCTGAGTCAGTTAACTGATAAAAATCAGTAGCTAGAGCTTGTTAAGTGGTTTTACAGGAATGCAAAAGTGAATGGCCGTCAGCAACATTAGAGCAGTCACCCGAAAGAAAACTACAGCCAAGTTCAAGGCTTTGGTTTATGCCACCAGATAAATTAGCACTCCAAATACATGACTCTTGTGGACAACTAGGGAAAGAGTGTTTTGAACTATTCAGTATCTTAATGGAAAGGAAAAATACCATAAATTGCATATGTGCAGCTCTAAGACATCCGATAGTCTAAGACTGGATACTAACTGAACCTTGTGGCTTCCAATTTACTTTTGTCGTAAGAATTGAAAAAGTTAATATGCACTGCAATTACTTAGCAATTACATTAGTAACACATGGAAATTATTGCTACACAAAGAAAAGTTTCCATCTTTAAATACAGAAGGCAAATTCTGAAAGCAAGTTACTTTACGGAAATTAAATGGAAAGTCTGAAGTATTTTTCTTGCCCAGCACTATTTCTGTGTACAATATGAGAACATAAGTAGACAAAAGCTGGATTTTTTTGTTGCTGTTATTTAAGTGACATTATGGTGAACGAGGAAGAAACAACAGTGATGAAAGAATAATTTTTTAGTAAAAACTGAATGGCACTATGTGGTTTATAAGGCATTCAGGCAATAAATGAGATAAAACCATGTAGCTCAACGCAGATAACTCCTCAGTTGAAGGAATAAGTTGTAGCTTCAGGCGTGTTGACTTCAGTCTCCCAAAGATATTCTCCTTTCCAAGAAGTCACATTACACACCTTTACCTGAGCATCGTTGCCAAAGGAAGGAAACACAAGCTGGAACTAATACCAGCTCTTCCTACACCTTGGCAGAGCGTACAATTTCTTAAAACAGACAAACATACTGTTAGTGCTGTATTAAATTGTAAATAGTTAGCCAGCTGCATGAAGAGTTTACTGAGAGAACCTTGAGAAAAGAAAGGATTTGAGAAACATCTTATTACTTTAAGTGTAGCAAGAGATATTTTTATTCTGTGAACACGGAATAGAGACTGTGTAACACCTCATTCAATAACATAACAGTCATTTTGGGCCAAGGCAATAGTCCACTTAGCTTAGTACCACACTGCTGACAGCATTCAGCAGCTGATGCTTGCTGAAAGAGTATAAGAACAAGGGAAGTATTGTTCTTTATTCATCAAGTACACCAACTCTAGCTTCTGCTGGTGTGATGATTGTGAAAAAAACTCTCTCTGACCTTCATTTCATTGTATTAATAGTTTGAGAGTTTTCTCCCTTACATATGACCGATGGTTTTCCAAGGAATCTTGCAAAACTTTCTGGAGACGGATCGCAATCCCCAATCCTGTTTTGCAAATCTTAACCATATGTATTAGGACTGAAATACACAGAAAGAGGACTAACCATATGCTTTGCTTTATTGGCTCATTAAGTCACAAACATTCTGGACCTCATTTCTGACCAGAATTGATGTGTTGAACATTGGGAACATGTATTTCTTCATTCACCTCACATCACCCACATTAAATATTACTGCTTACACGTGTCCCTAAGTTCTGGGAGAGGCTTGTAAAACACTCGCAGATTCCCAAACATCCAAGATGGTATGCTTCCCCAGCACTCGAGTGCCACGCAGACTGGACAGCATTGCTACTTGCATTTACCAGAACCTGGAAAGCCTCAGGTTGCCACTACTCTCCAAATGTGCTCATGAATAATGCATTATACAAGACGCTTTAGAAGAGACCCAGGATCAAATTCTGCTCCCAGTTATGCCTATGCAGTCTCATATCAAAGGGATTACATAAAGTTGAGAGAACCATCTTTCTTTAGAAATCATAAAAACTCATTGGCATGCTTCCTCCCTTCTTCCCCAAGCAATAGGATAAATTTTCTGCAGAAGTCAAACCACTGTCAATACGATCCAACAAGTATTTAAGTCTAACAATCTCAGCAGTATCTTTTAATACCCACAAAGGAGATTTAAAAAAAAAAAGCTGCAGAAGTAGTCTGTGACATTTAACAGTCCTGTGCAATACTGTATGATGTAAGTGTTACAATAGCTACTGTTCCAACAAAGAAAAAAGTATATATTCCATACAAGCTTAGTATCATAGCTGGTCCTTCAAACTTACTTGATTACATAGAAGACAGTCACAGCTATTTCTGATCAGTACTTTCACGTAAACAATAAATTTAAAAAAAAAATATTTTGTATAACTCATTTTGAGACACCTGAATTTGCAAAAAGATTTATGCTTTTGAGATACTAGGTTCAAAGAGCACACATGAACACATAATTCTACTCCCTCCCTGAGATCAGCAGCAAAACTCCTGCTTCATTTCAGTAGTACTGGATCCACATCCTACTAAAATGGAAGTAACACTTGTATTTGGAATAAGAAAGTCTATTTCTGCACATCAGAGTGAAAAGCTCCATCTTCTTATTTATGACTTACCTTGGCCCTGGGCATCACTGATGAAGAAAGCTGTGACAGCTAAAAAAGCCAAGAAGAAACAGCTCTGTATCTCATACCGAAAAAGCATCTTCTTCCCCTCAATACACACAGTATCAGCAGGTCTGAAAACACATAGAACAAAACAACTTATTAAACCTGCAAAGATAAGGCATCCACTTTAATGAAAAGTGTGGGCAAAATCTGGATTCCATTAAAAAAAAAAATCAGGAATTTGCCATAGACATCAGTGGAGCCAAGATTTCATCCTGACAGTAGTTTTATAACCAAAGCATATTTTAACTGAAAGGGACAAAGAATCCCATTTGGGCCACTCAACGGTTCTGAAAATTCGGCCTATGTAAATAGAAAACTGATATTCTTTGCATACATGAGTATTGGAAGTAGAGTTTGCTATGCATAACAAGGTAAAACGGGTATCTCTATACAATCCAGTGTTGCAAGCACCTTATCAAGATACCTGTAGTAGAGAACTCTGAAGCTCTCAATAACAAAGTAGGACTAAAACTGTTATCTACTCTATATCCAGAAAGCATCCAGAATGGGATGATAAACTATGTATTTCAGGACTCTGTAATAAAAAAAAATGAGATGAGAACTGCCCTGCAAGCCTACCATAAAATAGCAAATGCATGAACTCAGTAACACCAGTGAAATAATCATTGATCAGTTCAACTGAGCAATTTTGCACATCAGCTGTCAAAGCAGGCAAAACTTTGTTCTGAGGAAACCCAAGTCCTCTTTTCACTGTCCTCTACAGCCTACTCTATTATTCCTTTTTCTGTCTTATTCAACTTATTCTGTGCTCTCTGTTGTACTGCCTGGCACTTACAGTGACTAAAGCAGACACAGCTCAGAAGGCATGCAGAGTATCAGCTGGGTAAGCACTAATTCTATTTGTAGGTAATACCGTGGTCAAAAATATTTACTCTAACTTAATCAGTTAGGAACATCAACACTTCAGAGTGCAGCACTATATGAACACTCAAGGTAGTCCTAGGTGAACTAGTTGGGTTACAGGAAGCAATTTTGGTGCCAAAGAACAAGTTCCAGAACGGGTAATTTATCTGTCCACAGAAGCTAGGTTAAGAACAGTACAAACTTCATTATCTGAACTTGGCCTTTAATACTTTCCAGTACAGTTATTCAACATATATAGAAGCACCTCTCAAGATACATCAACATGTTCATAACATCGTGCTTATAAACATTTCTCTATCACTCAACTTACTGCACTAGTTCAACGGA
Organism: Gymnogyps californianus; assembly: GCF_018139145.2. NCBI lineage: Eukaryota > Metazoa > Chordata > Aves > Accipitriformes > Cathartidae > Gymnogyps > Gymnogyps californianus. The sequence goes on from NC_059472.1 coordinate 14,269,321, forward strand.
TTTTCTGGGCCATGAAGAAGATTTTTTTGCTGCCCTCTCCTGTTAGTATTTTACAGGAGAATTAAATTAAGATAATTAATAGTAGATTTCTTGCTGTCAACAAAAAGTCAGCATTTGAAGGTTAACTTTGGTGAATTTTGGTTTTTGTATTTCTGTGTTGCAGGTCCCTCCCATTTACCTCCTGTGTCATCTTCTCTAATATTCCCAACATATCATCATTGAATTTGCCTTCCATGTTTTCACTATCTTCTGAGGAAGGCACAAAACAAGTGGTTCAACCACTATCTAATATAAAAGGCAGACTTAAGTACCTCAACCATTATTAAACAGGTAAGAGGATAAGACCTACATCTCCTTCTCTCTTCAAGTATTTACAGTTTACTGTAGCTATCCCAGGACTTGGTAGGTCTACTGTTGCAAATCCCAGTCATGAATGCTTGATATGCCACCTAGAAATATACAGGGGGCTTAATCATTGTGAATTCCATCCCCACAGGAGGTTACCTAAGTTTTAGCCAAATTACCAACAAATTTCACACTACTTAAATATATATTTTGAATCCATCTCTTACAGTATAAATCTCTCAAGACAGAGGCAAAGAGCTAGATCCAATAACAAAGATGTGCACCAGAAACTTAGGTACTGCTACGGCCAGTTCTCAGGACACGTCCTGCAGATGAATTCAGAAACCCAAGCAAAGTGCCCAGGCTTCCTACTACATGAGCACAAAGAGTCAGAGACCCAAGGACTGGATCCAGATGAGTCAGCACAGTCAGCAGACAGTTGCCTAGTGACAGGCAATAGGAAGAACGAAGAGAGTTAAGTCTTAAACAGTCTGAAATCCACCCCTTGTGTATCTCACATTCGGTATCAATGCTTCTCCCCTCACTCAGGAATAGAACCTGCAGCAAGTAAATGTAGACTCTTCAAAGAGCAGCATACAACTCATTCTTCAATGCAGTCACCACTGACTATGTGCAGATTTCTTTCCATGTAATAACCCAGACATTAGAATACTCACTCACAGTGGTGGCTCAATTCCCTATCTGCTAGATTTGATATAAACCCCCCTCCCAAATAAGAGCTATAAATACTGACAGGTAATCCTGTGTAGAAACACTCTCTACTGCTGCTTTTAGAGAAAAGCCATTGCGCAGAGAAGTAAGATTTATTGGGATACATACAACTAGTGCTAGATAAACTAGGCACAAGTTCACCTCTGCAATGACCCGCACTTCAAGGTTTACTTAACTAGGAAAGGCAACCACCAGTCTGCAGCCACCTTGTGGCTGACATCATCTGGGAATAAAAAGAAATATCCTATTTCTCCTGCTTTTTATATATTTCACCTTTTATTAACTACTTGGTAAAACAGTTATCTGACAGAATAGCCCTGGCAGCAGAGGCCAAACCCTCCCGAGCTAAGAGGCCTGCCCGTAGGGTGAGCCCCACTCCCCTGTGTGCTCACAGCTCCTCTCCCGGGGGGGGCTTCCAGGACGCCTGCCTGCCCGGGCCTGGCAACAAGGCACCTTCTCCTGAGGGAATGACCTGCCTTTGAGACCTCCCAGCCCGGGAGAAACACGACGTACATCTTCGTGCTCCGTACCGCCCTGGCTGCAGAGGCGCACCCAACCCAGGCGAGGAGGCAGAGCCACCTCGGCACAGCCCTGGCACCCTTCCCCGAGACGGGCAGGTTAGCGCTGCCCTCCTGAATGGGAGCCCGGGGGTTACTTCTCCTATCGCAGTGGCTCGTTATGGAGCGGCGTGACCCTGCGTCCACCCGCTGCCTGGGAAGAGGGACACGCTTCTCGGGTCGACGTCCCGCGGGGCGAAAGGAAGAGTGCGCCCTGCCCCGGCACCGCCGCGGCCTCGAGGGAGCCGCCGGGCCCGCCGCCATGGCCGCCGCCCCCACACGGGACGGGCGGGAAGGCGGCAGAGGGGGCCGGCGGCGAGGCGGGGACGCCGTCCCGGCTCCCGCAGACCCGCCGGCGGTGCCACGACCCAGCCCGCGCGTTTCGTTCGCCTCTCCACAGCCCCCCGCAACGCGGCTCCAGCCCGGCCCGAGGGGCCGCGGCTCACAAACAGGGCGCCGCTCCTGACCCCCCGACTCCTCTTCGGGGCGCTCCCCGCCACCGGCATCCACGGGCCTCGCAGTGAAGAAAGGGGCAGCGGGGAGCTCGTTGCCTCCGCCGAGCTGAGGCGAGGGACGCGCCCTGCGAGCCTCAGGGGCTGCCCGCCGGGATCCCCCCTGCCGGCAGCGGCCCGCCGCAGCGGGGCCGGGCTCGCCTGCCCGGGCAGGCACCCGCTAAAATAACACCCTCCCGGCGCCGGGCGTGAGGAGCCCGGGCGAAGCGATCTGCCTCGACGCGCCGCGGGCGGGCGGGAGGGAGGATGCACCCGCAGGGGGACGCGGGCAGCAGCCAGACCCTCCGTTTTAAAGTGTGACTGGTTATTTTTTAGTCATGATTATTTTTAAAAGTAAGGCTTTTGCAGGACTTTCTAAGGGGCTCCCCCTGCCCGCCCCAGGCTTGCCGCTTTCCACCCCTCCATCTCCTCCCTCACCCAACTGTCCCTCCGGGGCTCCGCTCCGGCCGCCGCGGCGGTGGCCGGGCAGGTGGGTCGGAAGCGGTTCCGCTGCTGCCGCTGCCCCCCCGCCCGCCTGGCCCCAGCCCCCGGGGGGGGAGGAAGGGGAGCTCACACCGACCTGTGCGGGCATCAGCGGGGGAGCAGCCGGTGGGGTTGCGGCCGCTCCTTTTCACGCGGGGCTGTGGGTGCTGAGGCGGCTGCGGGAGAGCCGCTTCCCTCCCCTCTGGCCGCTTTTCCCCTCGCTGCGCCGCATCTGATAAGGCGAAAGGATAGCGAAAGGAGGCGGGCAATTATAGAGCAGAAGGTGGAAAGAAGGGGGGAAAAAAAAGAGGCATGAGCGATGCCTGAGATCCAGCCCTCCGCCCCCGAGCCCGACCTCCGCGGCGGGGGCGCGGCCAGGTGCGCGGGGAGGCAGGGCCGGGGTGGGCGCCGGGGGTGGAGGGGGGGATTTCAGGCAGCGTTACACGTGCAGGTGCTCTGCTTTTCAGTGTTCTCTTTCTTCTGGTTTTGCTACTTTTTAACTCATTTTCCTCTCCCCGAAGTTCCTCGTTCACTTCGTTTTAAATGATTTAGAAGGTGCCTGCTCCGCAGTACGGCTTGGAATGCGAGCATCCCCCAGTGCCAGGTATTGCGATGTGTGGATTAATGATTCATGGGGGAAATATTTATATTAAAGTGTTCCAGCACTTGTCTGGCTTAGTATAAACCTTGATTAAAAGCGTCATACTATATATTGCACATTTTTGCCGTATGCATAGACACTGCAATGGGGACGTGGAATTGCAGAATCTGTGTTCATACAGAAATATGAGTTACCCTATGGTATACCCTACTGAATTTGCAATTAAGGCTGCTACTCATGAAGTTTGTAAGTCCCAAGAATTTAAGAGGTGAATGAAAATATTCATTACAATGTGCCCGGTCATCTGTATAAAATTACAAATGAAATCACCAAAGGACTGCAGTTAAGAAACAACAGGTGTAGGTGTGCGACAACAGAGATGTGCATCCCTTTCTTAATGTAAGTAGGAGTCCCTTCTGGGGAAGGGGAAGGCAGTAAGTCTCAGGGAGATGACTGGGACTAACTCTGTAAAGCAGGACCTTAGGTCGCTGAGTCAGATTCCCAGTCCTGCAGACTCTTGTCCAAATTCACAGTGCACAGATATCTTTCCACTGAAACTGCAGAAGTGTTTGAGCTTTAAAGAAACTCTTTAAGTCCCATTGTTTTCTATAGCAAAGGTTTAAAAGCATTCCTAGATCTAAAAAGTTTCTCCCAGATACTAGGAATCTGGGAGATCCTGTCATCTGCAGTTATTCTACTACACTGCCAGCTGTGTGCAATGGCCAACACTTGTACCAGTCGAGAAGGGAGTAGCTTGCAAGATAACAATTCCTCTGAAGCAATGAGATGATCAGCTCATTGATGCTAAATGTGATACATTTTGTACCTTTTCAGTCCTTAATTTATGTATTTAGCTAAAAAACAATATCCAGAAGACAAGGAAGCAGATGGATAGGTTTATTTGCAATGCCCTTGAAGACTCGGTAAATGTAGAGAGATGAATCATCCTAATCCATGACTGCTTGCTGGCTCATGTATTTCAAGGCAGGACAAGGAACAGCCTGCTGAAGGGCGAGTCTGGCTCCCTCTCTCTGTTTTTCTTTCTTTCTCTCTCTCCCCCCCCCGATTTATAATGTAGAATGCAAAGTCCATGAGCACCATCCTGTGGCTGCATTAAAAAATCTTGAGGAACCCACTGACCGGTAAATAGATTCTGTAACTCTCTGCAGCCTTCAAATGACTTTATACTTTAATTTTTAATCACCTGTTTGCATCAGAAATTAAACTAATATTTTAAGTTTATGTAAAGTGTATGCCTTCAAGGGTAACTCAGCTGATTTTATTAATATCAGTTTATTTTCCTGGTTTACAATGCTATTTTTACACTATTTGTCCACTTTTTAGAGTGAATCATGCTTGTTACCATTGAGCTTTACTCAGCATTCTCTGGAAAGCACCGTAGATCTCCTTGCATAATTACAAGGAAGAGCTCATGTTGTTCAAAAGTTCAATCTAAAAGTTAAAAGGTAAAGCTTCCCTGAAAGAGTTTGTATAAGTTGCACATCTGGAAATGGAGTAAGATCACAATATGCACAATATTAACGTACAAGTGATTTACCAATGTTTCCTTCTTGTCTTCCATCCAAAAAAAACCCAGAGTTTTGAGAAGAAATTTACTGAGTGTGAATTGGCCCCGTGAATTTACCTTCCACTATTTTGAACTGGCCAAGCCTCAGTGATTTCAAAAGAACAATGATTTACAGCCACCACATTTTAAAAGTATGCACACCAACAAGATATGGACCATCCTTTGCTTGGCTAGTATAGATTCCGTGAAATTTCTAGAAATAGGATTACATAGAATGATACTGAAAATACAGCTGGAAACAATTCCACTAATCTAATGCAAGAACAGAATTAGTGCAGGCTGGTGAGCTCAGAGTGAGCTGGGCTGAATATCTAGTGGTATGATTGAACCAAGTAATGGATCACCGACAGCAGTATTTGTGGGAAATGAACAGAAACCAAAGTAATGGATGTTTTTCGTGGCTGTGGGGAAGAATTATGCTGTGATTATCAATCCTCATGTTTTTCAAATATCTTCTCCTTTTTAGGATATACTTAGAATATTTCTCTGACTTTTTTGATATACTAATGAATGCAATGTTAGTTGCTATGCTATTTTTCACAAGACTTGGGAAATGAGAATATCAAGTTTGGGGGATATTTTTAAATTGCAAATAGTTAAAAACTAATCAGGTCTTGTATTCTTTTATTACAATGATGTTTTTAAAGGCAACTAGTGTTTTTATCTCCTAAACTAATATATCTTACAAAGAGATGTACATTTTTAAATGTCCTCTCTCCCCCAGCATCCAAAATCTCCAGTCACATTCACAGGTTTTGACTATGCAACATCCATTTGTGTGACTCGAACTAGTCCCTAGGCCTAACAACAATTCGTAGATTTTTTTTTTTTTTTTGCTATTAAAAGAACTAAAGAACAAAGACAGAGGTAATACTTGAGGTAAAGCATAGCTGACTTTTGCTTTACATTTTGTAATTATTATTAAATATAATGGTACATACAATGCTCTTTGAAAAGTGATTTGCCAAGATCAGTCTGTCAACACTTGCAATAATTAAGTGATTTATGAAGTGACGTGCTGAGAGATCGGAGAAGGACTTAGGACTGTATTTTTCCCAAAATAAAAATAGAGAAAAAAAATTTTAATGAAAAATGTAATTGTGATACACTGTCTCTAACATATTAGCCATGCTTACTTTTTAAAGTTTCTTGTCTTCATTAGTTAAGACAATTTCACTGTTATTTTGTGATATGAATATGCAGTGAAATGACTTCCGAAAAGGGTAGCTATTTTTTGTGAATTTTTTTTCTAGTGACTTTCCTTGTGCTACAAATATTTCTCTGGTATCAACCTCACAAATCTGGCTTTTTAAATCTCTATTTTTAGACAGGAACTGTCAGAGTAGTCCAGCTTTGCTTCGTTATTGGTTGGCATGTCTGATGAGTCATTTTCATTTCCTTGATACTTTTTAGAAGATTTCAGTGCTGTCAGCACTTTAGTGAGCTGCTAGGTTTATTCATCTGAAGCTTATTACACATAATGAGGTAAGTGAAAGGGATATGTAGGAAGCCAGATTGATGCCATGGCTATTGAAGTGTAACTGTTCATGTTTAGGGTTTGTCCTGGTCCTCCAAACATGCAGGAAAGGGAGCAAAACTGGGCAAAGGGAGCATAGGGAGATGGAAAAATACAAATATTTCTCAGTCATGTATTTTTCTGTTCATATCTCAGTATGAGAGTTCCAGACGGTAATGGGAAGAATGACAAGTTTAGTGTTTCATAAAGTTAGTTTTTCATTCTGCAGTTGAATTAAATCCCTTTAGATTTGTGAGGTGAGATTCATCTATCCTGTGTTTACACTTCAACATCTGAGCTAGTTGCTGAGCCCTTTTCTGGCCAATGCTGAGGAACAGACATAGCTGTATGAGCCTGGAGACACGGCCAGGAGCTAAGCTCCCTCTTCTTAGCCTCTGACAAGTGTACCTTATCCAGATCCATTTAGGGAGGGAGTTCAGCCACACGTTATAGTCCATGGGCAGCAGCAAGGCTGAGTTCAGCCTGCCGAGAAACTGGAGCCCCAGCCGCTAATTCCTGCACCCACAGCCTCCTCGCAGCTGCAGTGAAAAGGCAGTCCACCAGAGAAGTGATGTTATCCTCTCTGATGTGCATATGTGCTCACACAGTAGGAGCCCATCTTACCTCACTGGACAGGGAGGGCTCGTGTGCTCATTCTCCCTCAGGCTGCAAGGAGAAGAAAGAGTTTCCTGGTCTGCTGCTGGGCAATGTTCTGGACCCATGAGCATTACACGGGATCACAGAATCACTGGAAGGCAACTCTGGGGAACATCTAGTCCAACTCCACCCTGTTCAAGGACGGTCAGCTAGAGCAGGTTGGTCAGGGCCATGTCAAGTTGAGTTATGAGTATCTCCAAGAACGGAGACTCCACAACCTCTCTGAGCAAATTATTCCAGTGTTTGACCACCTTCACAGTGGGGGAGGGGGGCGGGGGGAAAGCGCGTTTTCTTGGGTTCAGGTGGAATTTAATGTGTTTCAGTTTGTATCCATCGCCTTTCACCCTGTTGCTTGGTACAATGAGAAGAGTCTGGCTCCCTCATCTTCATTCCTTCCCATCACGTATTTATCCATATGCATAAGATCTCCTGAGTCTTCTCTTCTCTAGGCTGAACAGTCCCAGTTCTCTCTGCCTCTTCTCTTTATGAAAGATGCTCCAAGCCTTTAATCTTCTTCACGGCCCTTCACTGGACTTACTCCAGTAAGTTCATGTCTCTCTTGTACGGGTGAGCCCAGCACTTGACCCAGCATCCAGATGCAGCCTCGCCAGGGCTGAGTAGAGGGGAAGGATCACCTCCCTCAACCTGTTGCCAATGCTGTTCCCCATGCAGGCCAGGAGGCTGTTTGCTTTCTTTGCTGCAAGGGCACATTGCTGGCTCATGGTCACTTTGGTGTCCACCACCCCCAGGGCCTTTTCTGCAAAGCTGCTTTCCAGTCCGTTGGCCACCAGTGTGTACTGGTGCCTGGGGTTGTTCTGCCGTAAGGGCAGGAGCTTGCACTTCCCTTTGCTGAACTTCATAAGGTTCCTGTTTCGCCATTTCTCCAGCCTGCTGAGGGCACTCTGAATGGTAGCAGAACCCTCTTGTGTATCAGCCACTCCTCCCAGTTTTTTGCTGTATCTGCAAACTTGTTCAAGGTGCACTCTCTACCATTGACCAATACATTAATGAAAAGGTTAAACAGTATTGGCTCCAATATCAGCCCCTGGGGTACGTCTCTAGTGACTGGCCTCCAGCTGGACTTCATGCTGCTGATCACAACCCCCTGAGCCCAGCAATTCAGCCAGTTTTCAGTTCACGTCACTGTCCACTTATCTAGCCCATGCTTCATCAGTGTGTCTGTAAGGAAGTTATGGGAGAAAGCATTACTAAAGTTAAGATAAACAACATATTGTAGTCAAAATGCAAAATCCGTAATCACTGCTCCCACTTGCTCCCAGACTGCATGCTGAGACTTCATCAACCGTCCTAAGAGAGCGCTGCATTTGACGGGCAGGTCCTGGGAGGCTGCCAGCACGGAGGCAGGGTGCCCTGAGGAAAGAGGCAAGACCAGACTTTATGATGTTTGGATCTACCAGCAGCTGGAAATAGGTAGGCACAAATACAGCACTGGGCTGGCAAAAGTGAGTACAGATTTCTTTTCACTGGATTACACTGCGGTGCAGATTAAGTTGCAGCCCCCCAATGGTACAGTATAACACAGTGAGGGAAGGGTTCCCCCCATTTTTTACTGAATAAGCAGAAGACCTACAGATTCTGGCTGTCTGTGCCAGAAGTAATTTTCTTTGGAATGAAATCCAGGCTGAAATGAATATTTAAACCCAGTAAGAGCTGGAAGCAATACCACGGTGGTCTCTGTAATATATACGTTCAGTAATGAATACAAGAGATGTCTGGAACAAGGAAGAATTCCTTTCCAAATAACATGTATCTTAAGCTATTACCTAAAAGAAGCAGAGCTTCTTGTTTGTCTCCTACTGAGCTTCTTGTCTGAGCTCCTACCCTATACACTCTTGAACGCTATAATTACACATCTCTGGTCTGCCTCAATCTACTTTAAGTACTTTTGTAGTACATGTGGCTGTGAAAGTAAAATGGTTGATATGAAGAACAAGATTTGTTAAATGCTGTCCAATGATCTGTTTTTCCATCTTGTTAATTAATGCAAAACTATGAATTTTCAGTTTTTCTAATTTGCAATTTTTAGAAAAGCATGTCTGTTCATTAGACTGAAAAATAATTACGGAGTTCTCTCCTAAAATAATATCGCATGACAACACATAGGGGTTTTTTTGCTGCTGACTAAACACCCAAACAAAACTCTCCTTTAAGATAGCGCTTTATATTGCTCACAAATTTTATTAATCATCTAAACTGTTTCCTTTGTTCAGTTTTAAACAGCCTGGTTCTCTTTGCTGCTTTTAAGGGATTTGAAGTGCATGACAAGATTCAGAGATGGGTGCTTTGTTCCCCTACATAAGCATTACAATTGGAATTTTCAAGGATAGACTTAGTTTTGCAATATTTATTTAAGCATATGTTAAACATATAAAGTTAGCTTTCCACGAATAAAATATTGAATTGACCTTAGCAGAAATTTTACGAAAGAGAAATGGTACAGCAATTTGTATTTGCCAAAGAAAAAGCTGTTATTGTAAAAATTTGTAGCCTGTGTTTCAGAGTAATTTTATACAAAATGTGAATGGAGAAAACAAAGAGAAATATTAATATTGTTATTTGTTGCAAACAGCTCAATAAAATTACCCCCACTCAAATACTCACTGAAGAAATTCAGTATGCCTTCCATTTTTATACTTCCAGGGCATTTAAACAGCTGAAATAACTGTCAGTTAATTTTTCCAATAACTATCAATACTAAAAATCAATATATGGGAAATCTCACTTTATCAGGTGCAAGAAGAAGAATTAACAGCCGTTTTAAACATCCTTTTCAGTTGTGAAGCAGTAACAGAGGGGGGCAGTCTTGGACAAAAATCTCTTTTGTGTATTAACAAACTATCTTTCTTGCTTCTGAGGATCCAAATTCAAGTACTGTGTCTGCTAAAACACAACACTTTAATAGTCCCTGTGCTTTGATCTCCATTATAAGAGTCAAGAAATTATCAGCTGTAAAGACATGTATTACTCAGCTTCTGTGCAGAAGGGTTCCACTCAGACAAAGCCAACTCATATGAAGTTCCTCTACAGAGAAGAAGGTGCTACCATGGGATGGACTGCGGTGCTGCTCAGGATTACTGCTAAAGTCGTAGAGTGGTACCTACACTGCAGGAGTATGGGTGACTGTTGTCAATGAGCTGTCCCTAAGACTGAGATGGCCATTTGCTGCCTCAAGATTTGCCAAGAATTGTTGGGATTAAGAGGAGAAGGAGGCAAAGTTTTGGTTCTGCTCTGCATGTGTTGCAGAACTAGCTCTCTGTGTCACGTATGCACCCAGGAAGTGCTTGGACACTTCCCATTGAACATGATTTAAGTACCTTAAATACAAAGCCAAAAATAACAGGAAATTACACAGGAGGAAAGCAAGTGTATATACTAGCCTTAAACAAATAGCCGGCAGTAATTATGCTTCAAAGCAATTGATCTGATGACTTAAAGAATTATAGGGTATTGTGACAAAGAGTATGAAAGCTGAAAAAAGGAGAGGCAGTAGTCTACAACCACAAAAAGCAGACAACACCTCAAAAGCTTTTGGGTTAGCCACTTTTTTTTTTTTCCCCTCTCTCTCAACACTCAGAGACTATATTTTATGCAGTTGTACAAGTTTTTGCAGCATCTGGATCTTGCACTGAACATCACCTCAATCCATGTTCTTCACAAAACCCAGGTAAAAATAGGACATTTGGCAAGACTTCATCCATGATGCTACGCCATTTTCCATGATTTGTTCATTAAACTGTAGTGACTGACTTTTCATCTCAGGCTTTTTGACAAAGTACTGTAATCCGCATGTCATCGGTTTTTTGCTGTTTCCTTTAGATTATCACTGTTTGGGTGCTATTATAATCTTTAATTTACTGGTGGCATCCTTCATAAATGCTAGTTTAAATGTTCTTGTAATATTGGCACTGGCCGCAGTAATGTTTTTTATCTTACGGTTCACAGAAAAAATGTGTCCACTTGTCCATGGCCTGTTTAAATTAGCACAGTGCTTAAGGTAAATCAGATTACAACAGGGCCCTGCAGAAAATAAGGCCTTGAAGAGCACAATGTTTCTTACAGCGCAATCTTCAGAGATATTGGTGGAATAGTAGATGTTCTTCACTATCTAGCACAAACAAAATCTCTGTCCCAAGGTCTGCAGTCTTGGAAGAATAGCCAAAACATCTGCTTTAGGCCACTGGGCATTTCACAATGTTGATAATAATGATAATGATAATAATAATAATAATAATAATTCAGCACATGGAAAGGAGTTACTGCTGTTTGGGACATCAGCCAATCTGTCCCTTCAAATATTAGCAAGGTTTGACTTGGAGAATTAGTCCTTAAAATCTGGAAGCTCTGAATGCTTTTGCACTGAGAAGCGAGCATGTGGGTCCTTGTAGTAACAAACCGTATGTTCGTATTGCTTCTGCGTATGCTGGTTCGTTAGAGCTGATATTAGCCTGTGTAAGAGACTGAGTACACAGACAATTAGACAGCAGATCAATTAAATCAAGATGGATCATGATCCTATTCTATCCTGTTCAATTCTTTTTTCCCGATGCCAGCCAAAGGAATAACTTGCCTCCCTGTCTCCCATATAGCACAGGTAACTCTCCAGACTATTCTTTGGCTAACATTAATCTTTGGAAAGCTCCCCCTCTCATCTTCCCTGCTCTCCATCACCGTTCAGACTGCCAGCCTGGAAAGCCTACCTGGGAAGCTGAGTAGGAGGAGAGCGGGGTTTTGGGGCAATGAGTCTTCCTCAGTAAAATAATTCTTCACTGGACCCAAGATACGCAAACTGTAGGAGTCTACAATGAGGACTTGAATCTATGTAATGATGAAAGCAACTGGGTTGGGATTTGACTGTATTCCATTAAAATCAAGAGTGAAACTCATTGGTAGGGAGGAGGGAGGATAGGATCAGCTTTTTTCAAAGAGAGCTATAAGCGCCTTTGAAATTTAGTAAGCTTCAGGCTCAGCTCTCACACACAGCAGCTCTCCCTGAGGAGTTCTCCACTAGGCCATGCAGAACCATCCAGATGCCTGTCCATTAGCTGCTTCTGTACTGTATCAGTAAAAGAGGAGCAGGCAGTAACAATGCATTTTGTTACTGACATCAACTGTTAAGCATAAAGGTACATTTCCTAAAATGATGTTTCTGCCCTTCTCTACGTCTGAAGTTCATTTTCTTTGCATTGCTGATAGTTTTAAAAACTTGGGTAGTTATTGCCTGTATGCTAAAGAAAAAAAAAAAAAACTGGAAAAAGTGAACAGCTTTGTTTCTCCAGTGTGCTACATTCTTCCTATATTTTATCTTTTAAAAAAAAATTCCACCCATGGCCTTTTGCCATGTTCAGAAAGTATTACAACCACAAGACAAGGCAAGTAAGTTCAGATTGCTATGTACATTCTGCTCATTTTCAAAAATTTTCCTCATAAAACTTATAAAATATTTCTTGGTATATAAAATTTTCTCAGCGGAAGAACACCGTAAGAGTACAGTGCCATGATTTATTTCTGGGTTCACAGGATTAGGTGAGAGCCTAGCGTGTCACACTTGAAGTAAACCATTAAAATAACCGCCTGAACAGGACCTGGTGCTTTAGTGATGCTGAATAACCACCTTGTATATCAGTGGAACAGTCCAGTTCAGATTTACAAAATAATTTCCTAAATATGAGTTGTCTTTTGTCTTTCTGCTGTTAAAATCAACCTGCCAATAAAAGGTCAGACTGTAATTTTGCTTCTACTCTTACAGTCAAGTGGCATTGTTGTACAGTTAATGGAATTATTCCTGATTTTCAAGTGGGTAAATAAAACAGAAGCTCGCCATAAGTATTTATGTTCACTATTGTCATTTGCCTAACTGCATTCTCAAAGAATTTTCAACACTATTTGTTAAATCAGTGTTAATTTTCTTCACTTGCCTAGCAAGCATGTAAGATTTATAGGGCTTTCTATATGTGATTAATGTCAGTAATAGAATTATTGATGGAGGTAAAATTAAACATCTGAACTCTTCATAATTCACAGCCTTTTTACATGAATGAAACCCACATTTTACAGTTGTCATAGTTCAAAAGATGTTAACCTGTCATATTTACTTGCAAATTCCCACTTACATTATTTTACTGAAAATATTATATGAACTGTAGCAATACTCATTATTTAGCTATGATGTTATCCCTTTGAAAAGCCTGTGGGCTTCCCGCCGTTTGCTTTTTAGCGATAGGCAGGAACGTGCCGGACAAATCAAGCCCTGAACTGAATGTGCTATTGAGGGTGTTTTGTACGATTGGCTTCTCTACGAACCGCAGACTGTTTTTGTGGCTTTGCTTGGGTAAACATGGCTCTCGCTGCACGGCGCGGGGCCGGTTGCGCAAGGCAGCGTGCCGTTTGGCCTCCACATCCTCCCACACGCTGCGCCGAGCGGTTGTGCAGCGCCCGGGGACCGCGGCCTGATCCAGCCCTCGGCAAGCTGAGCTGGCAGCCGGCGGAGTTTGGCACTGAGGCTCGCTGCAGAGGGAGCCTCTCCCTTGGAAAGGCTGGGAGGAAGGAGAGCTTGGAAAGGAGCTTGGAGAGGACTGTGGAGCTGAGGAGCTTGCAGGTTGCCTGCACATGACAGGTACCTGGCACGCTGGTGACGAGAGCCTGCCAAAACTGAACGTACAGCGTTGCAAATAACAAATTTACAGCTACAGAAGATTCAAAATACATAAAGGGTAATATTTTTCCACAGCCACGGAGCCCGTGGGTTGCAGTCAATACAAGGGACTGCTGTCTTTCTGCATCAGAGGATGCATGTCTTGCTTACCCTCTGAAGTCCCTGGAGTAGAAGGGTTGTCCAGCGGGCAGCAAACCGGCCACGGTCTTGAGAGAGCAGGTTTCAGGTCTGCTTCTCCACAGGCTTCCTGGATGACTTTAGGTATCCAGGTTGCCTATGTGGGTTTTACCTTTTCTACTGTGGATCTAGGAGCTCGTCTGGTGACACTTGGGGAATGGTGGATGTGGGAGTGGGGGGCCTGAGGATGTGCTGCCGGTTGTAAAACCTATTGAACATGAAGATGTATAAGCCAGCTAGTAGAGCATACAGTCACAGCACGTTAGGTAACTACTGGTGAAATCTTCAGTGCTGATGGCCCTCTAAACACCTGTGTGGGTTAACAGGTATTTTTGATGACCTTTTTTTCTATGTCAGCACCTAAATTCTCTATAAATTTCACTTTGAATTCCTCATTTGGTTTTGAACACTGCCTCAGTCCCCCTTCTGCTACAAGGGGTGAGCAGAAGCTACCCTTGTACCAAGGGCTGAGATGTCAAACACTGAGATACATGACTGACTGTGGTGCAAGGGACGTAGTAGGGAGAGCCATCACTGAAGTGTATGGGAGGTATATAAATACTTGAGCACACCTGAGAGCTACAATACCTGTTATATTGCAAGCAGTGGAATAAACCAGGTTTAAGTGGAAATACTCAGCTGCTGCTGCCTCAGTTCTCATCTGCTGTGGCTGCAGTAGCTGCTACTCCTTCTTATGATCTCATTTCCCTAATGGGAGCAGGTTGCTGCCTTGCTGTGACTCCTTGGGTGAAATTAGTACTTTTCAGGACAACTTAAAAACAGTAACACCCAAAAAGCAGGAAGAGTCTGCTGAAACATGCAGAGAGTAATTATGTATGATCATTTATATATATAGATTACAGCTCAACTGACAAAGAGCTCCGGTCCCCTTGACTGGCAATAGACAATTCAGAAACAAAGCTGTCCTTGGGTGAGAGGCCGCTTTGCATCTTGATAAAAAGCGTAAGAGGAAAGGAAAAGCATTTCTTGGGACATTTAATAATAGCACATCATCACAGTCAGTTCTGCATGATACAATTGTGCAACGAGTTCTCGGAGAATTGGCTGGATAGCCAGGAAGTTCTTTCCCATCAACAGCACTAATTGAATATACAGCTGGGTAACTCCAATAAAATTACCAGCAGTAAGACAGTTGAATTAGCTGATATTAAGTGGTGGTTATTAGGGATGTCATTTGGTCGTTCACACATAGGTGTCTAGTGCCATCTGAAGTATCCTACAGCATTTAAGACATCCTCTGGGACCTAGTCTCTAGATGTGATTTCAAGGGGCATGGGCTTCCCCATAGGTCCTCTCCGTCCCATAAGAATGTCTCGAATACCCTAAAGCATCTTTGATGGCACTCAGCGTTTATGTGTATGCAACAGAACCAAGCCCCTGGCTTCTGAGTTCAGATTCCAATTAGATAAGTAGAAGTAGATGCCATCACCCTGCTGTGATGCTTTTTCAGATTATCTGCAGATCGGGGAAAAGAGCATTGCATTAGCCCATGTGCCAAAGGTCATCTTTGCAATTACAAGCCCATTGTTAGGAGTTAATCATGATAACTACTGGAAAAGGTTATCATCAAAGAGCCTTTAAAATGTGGACAATTTGACCTTAATTATAAAATTTTTATTCCTGTATTACATGGCTTCCTGATGCTCTGTACATTAAGACAGCATTGTCTGCTTTTTGCAAAAGAAACGGTAATCAGCGAGAGTTAAGGTAAATGTTTTCTGCGCCTTCATCTTCCAAACACAATTTCCAACTGAACCAGAAGAGAAGATTTTTTTCTGTGACTATGTAGGAGATGAGGTCAAGGGGATTTATATTTAAATGGTCTCTGGAATGGAATACTGATGCTGCTATAAGGAAGGTGAATCAATAACCGTTGGAAGATAATCTCTTAGGAGAATGAACAATAATACAATCATGCAGATACATGTATAGTGGATAATGAAACAAAATTTGAGAAGTGTAATACATATTTTATCATGAAAATTGAACATTTAAGAGGGTAACAGCACCCTTTTGTAAATGCTTCTTTTAAGCATATTTTGTAATAGACAATTTGCCTGCTGGAGTGTAGTCAAAAATGAAATATTGAATTTTTCTAATATTCAACAGGATCTTGTTGATTCTGGCAAAACAAACAAAGCACACACACATCCCAAACTGCAGTAACAAACAAAAGGGTGCAGTAAGTTGTCTTCAAAAAGCAGCTGAGCTGACAATGCTGATAAAACAAAACAGGCAACAGGAAAATGCAACGTTAAGATCTTAAATACTTTCATGTTTCTTCCTTTCCAAGTTAACCCGTAAAAGCTAGTGGGTTCCATCTGCAATATGTAAATGAGTTTTAAGAAAATCTTATCTTGTTTCTAGCAATACTTTGCAGGTAAAGCAAGGATGTTAGGGCACTGTGAGAACAGAAACTAAATGGATTCCTGATCCTGCAAACTACTAAGCACTTCTTCCGAGTGGAATCACTTAATATTTCCCAGGCTTTGCTCAAAATCATACTTAATTCAACTTTTGCTAATAAACATGAAGAGCTCAGTTTAGCCCCATTGCTGGCCTCCATTGACAAAGCAGTTGTTCAATCAAGCCTGCTTATCTGCATGTGTATTTCTTTTTAGTCGATACATGCAGTGTTTGCACGTATATGTAAATATTTTATACAGATTTTAGAAATCAAAGATATGAAAAAAATTTTAATTACTTCATAATGTAAATGAAAATTGTTTCTTTAAAGGAAATGTTTTGTTTGGGTAGCTTGTTGCATTTGAAATGGAAATATTTCACAAACAAACATGTATCTTTACTATGTTCTTATCTAGTGCATTTTATGCTTGAATATTCTTAAATGCACAAGTATTAATTACAACTTTGTTCTTATTGAGAAGACAGGGTTAAGAATGTAAATTGTAAATTTAGTCATAAAACTACAACATTTTTCTCCTCTGTGATGCTATTAAGAAACATAACCGGACAGAACCTTTCCATAGTATACCCTGTCACTGCACCTGCCTGATGGATGCTCTTCTGAGTTCTACGCTCATTTTGCTTCTAATTTAAAATCATCACCAAGAATTTTAAAACAAGGTAACTTGATTTTTTTTCAAAAGCTAATGGTTTGTACATACTATGTATTTTCCAGCTACAATCCAGTAATAGGCATCATATTGCAGGTTTTGCTCAGGTAAGATTTGCCCAGGGAAACTCAGTGGAGATTTGTCTGAGAAGTGCAGGTAAGAACTAGTATTCTCTGAGTTATGCTTAGGTACAAACAGAAAAGTATGATTACTGTTCATCACAAGTTCCACTGGAAACATAAGGGGGGGAAAGGAGCATTCCCTAATCGGAAAAGCATAGAACAGAGGGAGATTTTTTTTTTTTTTTTCCGTGTAATACAAGATACTTTAAACCTGAAGAGGAAAACATAAATCCTAATGATTAAGTTCTTCAGTCATTTACAGTTTGCAGTGAAGACATGAGTTTTTGTGGTTCTAAGCCCAGGTGTGGTTGGGAGGCTGTGCTCCAGCCAGGACGTGATGGAGGGAAGGAGCAGATGGTCTGTGGTAGCTCATCCAGAGGATGGGAGGAAAACAACACTCTTTGGAGGTCTCTCATTTTTTTCTCTCCATAATCTGAGAAAGTCCATGAAAGCTATGGCCCATACTGTGTTATGAACCATATGAAGCTTTGTTAAGAGTCGATGTGGTGGTATTTTATACCTCGAATGAATTTTATTCCATCATTATGGTAACTTTGTCTTACTTTGTTCTCTTACCTCAAGGCTTTGTTTGCATGTTAGTTATCATTGGATAGTAAAGCAGCAGCCAGTTCACCCATTTTCCTGAAATCTTAGGCTTGATAAATAAGCACTGCTAAATTATGAAAAGCTAGTGATGATGATCATGATAAAGAGCCACTCAAAAACAGACTAGTAAAAATGACAAAGAAAGCAGGGCCATCAAGACCTTCAAGAACCAATTTTGGAGCTGGAAGCAGAAAGTAGGACCATTGTTCACTGTGTAGCAAAAGAAGAAGAATAGGAAAGAAAACCAAATATGTCCATAAATCACTGGTAGAGGCCAAACAGTCTGATGGGCACAGGCTGTCCTTTAGACTAGTGTTCCCCATCTTGGCCTGATTGGGTGCATGCAGCAGCAGCAGCAGGAGCAGTGGGAGCATTTCCCAGTAGAGGAGGTGTTCAGCTGCTCAGGCACGATGTAAGTACCTCTTTCAAGTGGCCTGCATACCACTAGCTGTCCACGTACGATAATCTAGAGACCATTTTGTAGAAGTCTCTGGGTAGAATTGCCTTAGAAACAGAAGCAAGAAGTTGCACGTAAAAAGAAGAGAATTTCCTATGGCTCTTATCACCTGCAAATTCTGAAAAGAAATTATGATTATTATTTGACAAGGCCATACAAAAGCCAGTACGCAACTGTTGTACTCTAAGTTCAGCAAGAGCTACGGTGACATAGGATGGGAAAGCTATGCCTGTATGGCAGCATTTTTATATAAGAGACAATACAATGATTTGTGCTACCCAGCTTCAAATGCACGCTCTCGAAGCTAAGCATTTAATTTTAAGTGTATGCCTATGCAACTTGAGTTTCAACAGTACTGGAAATTCACAGCTCCCATGGACAATATGAGCATGGATACCTAACTGCAAAACAACAGCCATTTTTCTAGAGGACATTCAGTTCGACAGTTATAGCTATTCCCTTCTGAATATTTCTGAATTTTCCTGAGGAATAGCAAGTATAAAGACTAAGCAGCTAGACATGAAACACAGTTTTTGTAGTATCAATTCATCGCATCATTGAGTCCTGTGACATTCTTTGACATTCTTAGATTATCTCTTGCATTAATGGCTCATTTTAAAAATTAATGTGTAAATATTTATTTATGTACAAGTTTGTAGAGAAATCTAATGGTTCAAAATCACTCAGCTTCTCTGGAACATCAATGATATTTTTATCTGCACTGTGTGTATACAAAAGGAATTATTACATTGGCAGTTACTATTTCTGTTTTTATAAGTAACACATATATGTGAAAAATGTAAGCCACATCACTCACCAGATAAAGAAAGACAAATTTAAAAAGTGTGATTTATGGACACTTTTAATGGTGGTTTTATTCTACAAGGTTAGAAGTTCTCTCACTTTGTTTGAAGAGCGGTGTGGTCTAGCTTTACTTGCACATGTGACATACACATGCTTTTTCACTTACACGAGTGGTCTAGTTCTAATTATACACTGGGAAGAAAATACTCATAATTGCAACAATTGATTTCTCAGTCTGTCTTGCATTAGGCAAACATTTTTGCAGACCATATTGTCTCAGTTTTTCCTGTCTCTAAAATTAGAATAATTCTTATTTAGCAAAATTAACATTAAAAATTAGTATTTAATTCCCAGTGTTATCTGAAATTATTAGAGCATTACCCCATAATCTGATCATTCTGTCTCCATCCACAGGGAAAAGGAAACTTCCATGCATCGTAGCTGTCAGTGCAGATGAAGAAAGAAGTCAGTCACTCCTCCTTCTTCTTCCTAATCCTCAGACTATTCTGGCTCTGTCTATGTTAGTACATCAAATTGATACAGGGACCGTTCTCTGGTCCTAAGGCCAAGTGGCACAACAAAGCCTGCACCCCCATGCCCAAATTCTGATCTCATGTTATTCTCTGAACTACACTCAGGCAATTTTCTCAGAGGTCTAGACCACGCTAAGGGGACATGTTGACCATTAGACCAGTAATTCTGGGGCAGTGTTTGACACATCCCTAGCACTCTGTAGTTATTAGTGAGGATATAACCAGAAAAGGAAGAAAGTACCAAGAGAAACATTCCTCTGCATGACTTTTTCCTCCCAAATCTCGTCCTGAAGGTAATCTCATAGAAGAAGGTAGTAGGACAGACCCACTGGTATTGCAGATGCTGCTATGACACCACTATGTGTTTTCAATGCTGACAATTTTATTTTCAGCTTCTATGGAGACCTAAAATGGAGACAATCCAATTCTGATACACCTGAGGTGGATTATTGCATTATTTCATGAGTGAAATGCCTTCCACAGGACTAGCTGTGGAACCAGTTGTGTTCAATAGTATACATATGGTATTTGATCTTGATAATCAAAATTATGTATCTTGTAGGAAATAGAAGAAAAATAGCAGAAATATTGCTCTGAATTAATGCTCCAATTAGCTTAACTGCTACTTGAATTTAATTAACCTTTATATTGCTTGAAGATGTTCCATAAATGATTTGCAAATGTACATGTGCAGAGGAGTGGCACTAATCTGTGTTATTAAGGCATAAAGATTTATTAGATGATCCCACAAGATCTATAGTAACCAAAAATGCGATCACATAAGAGAGTAAGTCTTACAAAAATCCCTATCTTTTTAATGAAGTTATTACTGCTGATGCCAGGGTTTTTTTCCTTTCTGGTTTCTTGCTTCAGTCCGCACTGTGATATTCATGCATCTCTTGAAATGTCTCACTTCTGTGAATAATCTTACATTTCCCCTGGTACTTTGCAGGAAGCAAGGTGCTCCATTATATTCAAAATTCTGTGCCCTCTAAAGTGCATGAGAGTTTGACACTGACTCCTGCGGGATGTCTCGGAGGGTGTGTATCACTATGTGCAGACAAACTGCAATTTAACTGGAAATGATACATTTCATAGCTTAATTGTTACCTTTGCATCCTTTTTTCCAAAATACAAAATTTCATTGCAGAGATAACTTGAATATCTTTGTCACGTTGAAGAGGGAAAGGATTAATTAAATTCCAGATTGCCAATCAAGTTGAGAACACAATATGGAAATCCCCATTAAACAGCAGGCAAGTAATGGTGCTCAAATTGTGATAGAGACTAATGTATCTTGCAAATGAAAATGCCATCTCCAATCTGTAACATAATGATATGCACAGATTTCTCCCTGCCCCCATTCCCACTCTTTTTGCTCAAGTCTAAAGTGCACTCTGTAATGCATTATTAAGCTAAATTCTGACCCAGTTTCTTAATTATCTGTAAGCTATGGGGAACTTGTAGCAGAATATTAACTAAGGCAAGAGATGTAAGACAGACGAATCCACGATGGCATTAGAGAGAATCATTAGCATTTTGCTAAGAAAATCCTTCACATTTTAATATATAACCTAGCCTAACATTTAGAATTTATATTTTAAAGCAGTACAAAGTATATACCAACTAAGCCACCAAAACAACCCAGGCAAAAAAGAAAAGAAAACAGAAGTATTTGGGGACGCATTCCTGGATTCACAAAATCAAAAACTCGTAGCATACTGACACATTTCTGGGACAATAGGATTTTTTCCAACTGTTCTTAGTGGATACCATTGACAGTTGTTACAATCTCATATAACATTATGTGCTGAACTATTTATTTTAGATGAACTGTAGAATATAATCTGCTATGGGTTATACATGTGTACCAAAATTTTGGGGGGTACAATCATGATAAACAACTGTCATACTAAATGACAGTTTGAAAGAATCCTCCAAACACTTTTGTGCCTGGTTAGTATCAAGTTAGCAGTTGCAGTTTTATACCTCCCTGCACTGGTGCATATTTGTGGAATATAAGAAGTTTTCATGGTGAAAATCAAACACAGATATACTATATCAGAAACAAAGAACACATGGACTTCTACCTACAAAGCTGCAGGCATATGTGATTTTGAAGACTTGCTGTATCTCTGATGTAGAAGTGTTTGAGTGAGTGAAAAACATACTGCAAGAGCAATGTATTTAGTGAGAACAATTTTTAATATAAAACATATTTCAAAATTATTTGAGGAAAAAATACTTTCCCCACCCCGTAATTGAAGGATTTGTGGTATGCTCATATAGAAAGTCAAGCTTTAATTGTAAAATTTAGACAGCAGAGAAAGTCTGAAATATATATTTATAATTTTGTGGACAAGGATGTATTTATTCAGTTCAAAGATCAAAGAAAACCCATGCAGTCCACTTACGATCGAGTTGAAGAGTCACGTAACTCTGCAGAATATGGAATTTGTATATACATTTTTAAAAAAGATTTGTTTCATGAATTCATCAGCGAAGAAATCCTACTGTTTGAAAAAGAGTAAGAGTCAGTTAAATACAATGTTTTATTAGTAATAGTGTCAAATGCAATTCATGTGGCAAGTCTGTAGTTTGCAAAACATTTGATGATTGGAAAGTGCTAACAAGCTTAATGTACATTCAAGTACATTGCTTCAATTTGAAGGGTACTTTCTCTACTGGAGCATCTGGATGTATCATTGCTAATGCTATCACTGTGGATTTCCCACTTCAACCCGCCAAATATTCTTCTTCTTCTAGGAATAAAGATGTCCAAAATTTCTCCAAAGTGACGAACAGCAAGAATGAGACACTTTTCCTTTACAGATAAGGAAAAAACCCAAAATGAACATTTTATACGTGAGCACCTAAACCAGTGTGTAGGCATCTAAACAACAAGCCCGATTTTCAAAGGCAGATTTTGTAAAAGTACTGCACGCTTTTCCATTTGCATGATTTTTCTTTCTAGACTAATCAGTGTATTCAGTCAGGCCCAAACATTCATACCAGAGTATCCTCTACAGAGAATGGACACCTTTTTTTCATGCATTTGCAGTTCATTTTGTTTGATTGCAATCAAGCCAGCATTTAGTCAGCTGTCCCTCAGCCCAAGGAGAGAGCAACTGCGACAGCACATGCTCCTGGGACAAAGCTGGACACCAGAAGGATGTTTACCAACATAAATATGTCATGCAAACCATCTGTGACATCCTGACCCCACAGTGTTTGGTTCTTTCATCTCCTGAAGTGCTTTGATCCAGTGGTGGACTGTGAGGAAATCTACCCGGCCTCTTCAGTGGGAAACCATTCTGACCGATGCAGACATGGCTGGACAGACAACCTTAAAGGCCTTAACCTTGTCTCCGTCGGGCAAACAGAAGTCCTTAGTGAAAATATGCTGGTATCTTTTGTCCATTTCTTAGCATAATCACCAGTGCTATTATTGTTAAATGAAAGAGAGTCCCCTTCCCCTAAAAGCAAAATCATCTATTTTAGACACAGTAACGTTCTGCCTCCTTGTGTCATGCTGCTCCACAATAATCACTATTTCTCTCACAAAAATGTCCAATAAGAGTTTTTCTCCTTCTCAGGACTCTATTTCTTCCATCACTTCCATCACAATTGTTCGAGGGCCGGTCAGGATGAGGTTGCTCACTGTCCTGTAATCCACATGGAGAACATTGAGGCCATTGACAGATACGACAAATTGGCAAACCTGAGGAGAAAAGCAAGCAGCAAAAAAAGTTATGCATTAGACTTTTTCTGTAAGGTTATTTACACAGATGTACTATCAACTCCTGGGCATGCAAAACCTCCAGAACTAACACCATCTACCTGAACTTGCGCAAAGCATTTGACACTGTCCTGCACAACATCCTTGTCTCTAAATTGGAGAGACATGGCTTTGATGGATGGACTACTCGGTCAATACAGAATTGCCTGGATGGTTGCACTCAAAGAGTTGTGGTCAACAGCTCCATGTCCAAGTAGAGACCAATGACCAGTGGCATTCCTCAGGGGTTGGCATTGGGACTGGCTCTGTTTTTAACATCTTTGTCGGCGACATGGACAGTGGGATTGAGTGTACCCTCAGCAAGTTTGCCAACAAAACCAAGCTGTGTGGTGTGGTCGACATGCTGGAGGGAAGAGATGCCATCCAGAGGGACCTTGACAGGCTTGAGAGGTGGGCTCCTGCGAACCTCGTGAAGTTCAACAAGGCCAAGTGCAAGGTCCTGCACATGGGTCGGGGCAATCCCAAGCACAAATACAGGCCGGGCGATGAGGGGATTGAGAGCAGACCTGCGGAGAAGGACTTGAGCGTGTTGGTTGACAAGAAGCTCAACATGACCCAGCAATGTGCATTTGCAGCCCAGAAAGCCAATCGCATCCTGGGCTACATCAAAAGAAGCGTGACCAGCAGGTTGAGGGAGGTGATTCTGCCCCTCTGCTCCGCTCTCATGAGACCCCATGTGGAGTACTGCTTTCAGCTCTCAAGCCCCCAACATAAGAAGGACATGGACCTGTTGGAGCGGGTCCAGAGGAGGGCCACAAAGATGATCAGAGGGCTGGAGCACCTCTCCTATGAAGACAGGCTGAGAGAGTTGGGGTTGTTCAGCCTGGAGAAGAGAAGGCTCCAGGGAGACCTTATAGCAGCCTGCCAGTACCTAAAGGCGGCCTACAGGAAAGCCGGAGAGGGACTTTTTACAAAGGCATGTAGTGATAGGACAAGGAGTAATGGCTTTAAACTGAAAGATGGTAGATTTAGATTAGGAAGAAGTTCTTCACTGTGAGGGTGGTGAGACACTGGAACAGGTTGCCCAGAGAGGTTGTGGATGCCCCCTCCCTGGTAGTGTTCAAGGCCAGGCTGGATGGGGCTTTGAGCAACCTGGTCTAGTGGAAGGTGTCCCTGCCCAAGGCAGGGGGCTTGGAACGAGATGATCTTTAAGGTCCCTTCCAACCCAAACCATTCTATGATTTTATGATTCTATGAACTCTTCATATCATCTCATTCAGCACTCTTAAGAAAAACACATTTCTTAGAACTAATCTGGCAAGGTAATTTTCCGTAAAATTTGTTGAAATATCACTGCAACTTTCAAATCTGTGGAATTTTCAAATCTGTGGAATTTTCAAGTCCTACATCAATCACTTTTCTTATAACAATGATATTTTTCTCATAACAATGATATTTTCTCATATCAATGGTGCTTTGCAAACAATGTGGGACAAGACAGCTCTGGCCATTGCAAAGAGTCTGTTATCCTCCGTTTGTCTTAAACACTTTCATAGAAACTATTTTAGACAGCTCTTGGTAGTCACGGTAAAAATATGCATCATGTTTCCAGGCTCAGGGCAAGGTCTGGATGATGACTTCACTAGATTCAGTGCCAAAAGCTCCACCGGTACAACATGAACCCAAAGGATCCAAATTCTAGGAAATAATATCATGGAAGATGAAGTCAGTACTAGGATGGATTAAAACGTCACTGCCATTTTCAGGAGATATTCCTACACAGATTTAGTTCTTTTTGCTTTTTATGTGAACAGTTTTTGGTTTTCTTCAGCAAGTATAGTTCATTAATTAATTTCAAATATGCTAATATTTTGTTTTAAAAAGCCATAACAAATTCAAACGTTGAAAGTCTTGTATCATCAGAGGCCATTTTCTGTCCAAAAATTCTTGATAGAAATATTCTGACCAACACCAGTGTATATCTTAAAAGAGTTAATCAGAGAAAAAGTCCCATCAACATTGTAAAAAACTGAGGAGGAAAAGAAAGATAACAATACTGATTCCTCAAAAACATTAAGCCTTCTCTGTATCTAATCACAATATTACAGTATTTGGTAAAAAGGCCAAAAATGTGTAGTGTCTAGATCTGTGTTTGTAATGATAAAAATATGGAGCCTAAAGCAACAATAATATAATCCTGATGTTTCAATGAAAACAATACATTCACTAGAAGGTTATCTTACTTGTAAGTCATCTTGAGTCTGTAAGAAAGAAGCTATGAAGAGAGTATCACTAGAAATTTTCACGCTTTATTTTATATTTTTACCTTTCCCATTTAGGCAGAAACACAACACAGAAATGTATGCAGGAGAGGTGGGAAGCAGCTCTGGTGTCTTCCAATGCTAGCGCTAAAACAGTTTTTCTCACGAGGCAAGTCATTTAACTTTTGTGCATCAGCTACCTTCCCTCTCAAGTAAAACGTGTGGTGAAACTCAATTCATATTTGTGAAAAATGTACAGAATGTAGCTATCGAAGTTCCATTTAAGGAAAATTATAGAGGAAGCAAAGCCAATCCAAAAATGTAAAATTTCATCAAAAATGCCGTCGATGATTTCAGTCTCTGCTCCTTAGAGCCTCTGCACAGGAAGAGTGGCAGCAGCAGCCCCTGAAGGGAGGGCAGACCTCTCTCTTGCACCTTACCCCTTACGCTCAGAACTCCTCTGCAGAGCTGAAGATCTTGGAAGTCAGCCTTACTGGTAGCCTAAACGATCATCAAAGTATGGCAATCAGCAGTACCACTTAGCCAACTTCCATGGCACGATGGATGTATCTTTCCTATACATTCATATGCTATATTTCAGCTGCAAGTAGCATTGGGAAAACAGTTCAGTTTTTGCATGCAGACAAAGCCTTCTGAATTTTAAGGATTTTGGTTGAAAAGGTAATCCATCATCCTCTGCAGTGTGCCTCAATTAGTATTTAAGAGGCATGTCTATTTAGTTTAAAATGCAGATTACCGCAGTATCTATAGGTCTCTCAACTTCCAGCGGTATTTCCTAACGCTTTCTGTGGCTTTCCAAGATTGTATCAAGTTTTACTGAATTATAGCTCTGGCTCCAGAATAATATCTGGGTTGATTTAAAACAGACCTGCAGAAATAACATTATCTCTTCTAGCTTAATGCAATTTTTAGAAGTTGAATGGCTGATGTTTGTTTTACTGCTCCATATTCTCAGACTTCTCAAGTTACTGGAATCCCAATGCATGGGACTCGTGTTTGGCCAGGGACAGGCATGCAAGCATGTGATGGATAAATCTGCATGCTGGATCATGTCAGGGGCATTCAAGGGCCTCCAGGGAACATCCCTGGCAGAGGAACAAGCTTTCCAGACCAGCCAGCCACTCGCACCAGGGCTGCAATGGTGTAAATGTGGACGGTACAGGCACCGCAGTAGGGAACAGCAATCTGGATGCCAAAGAGTGAATTTCTTATGCAAAAGACAAGAGCTGACATGTCTGCATTCTCAATGTGTTTGTTTTAATGTATGCCCTTGGCAGTATTATTAATCAGCAACGCGTACGGGCTGAGAACAGTCCCCTTCGTGCCGTGCTTTTCACTGGATCCAAATAGCTTATTAGTCTCACCATTTCCAGTGGATAGGATTAGATGCAAAAAGTCCACCCAAGCCAGATGAGAAAAGAAATGTAGAGAGGAGGACAAGGCACAGAAGAGTGTACTTCTGTCCTAAAATTGCATGAAAAGACCCATGAGGAACAGGAGATGATAATAAAGAGCCAGTCACCCCGGGGGCAGAAAGCTCTCTCCATGGCCATCACTTGGCCAGTGCCCCCAAGGGCTGAGTCTCTGCAAATTCCAGATCCAGCTCCCTCAGATATAAAGAAATGTGGAGCCATTTGCTGTGTCCTCCAGAGGTTTTCACAGTCCTGGGCCCTTCGGTATGCTGAGTGCCCTCGACTCACCCAGTTTTCTTCTCCCCACCCCAGTTTTCTATCCAGCGCTGCATCCAGCAAGGGGAAATGAAATGCAGTGCTGCTTCATGCATTTTGGCCATCATCAGTCCTGCCCCAAAAAAGCCCACATCGTGCACTGCTCTCTTGGTGGAGTTACAAAACGAGTGAGAGCGAGCAAGTACCCACAAACTAGCCCTGACTGAGTATATCAACCCACATATTATTCTCTCAGGAATTTTCTTAAGGAGACTGGTTTACAAAATCACAATGATTTAATGTTACATTTATAAAAACACATTTCAAAAAGCTGTAAGTCCTCATCTCGTAGCTACAGCTGTTAAGGGCTTTGTAACTATAAACATGTAAAATTTCTCTGTTGGTTTCCACACATCAGTAACTATAATAGATAATAAACTAAAGTTAAAAGATCCTCAAAGAGCCTTTTATTGCTCATTTCCTCATAGCTCTCCAAGGAGCTTGACAGGAGACAAGCATCCATTTTTATCCCTCAGACTTCAAGAAATGACAAAGCCCAGAATAAATTCTGACCATTTTGTTGGTCAGGATGTGGTGATCTAAAAACCACAGAAACAATAACAGTTAAATAAAGTAACACTGAAATGAAAAGACTCTCTTAAATAATTTCAAATATTTAAATGTTACAGTAATAAACATTTATTGTTAAGTATTTCAATTTCCCACCTTGGCATACAGCAGACCACAGAAGTAGGGATAGCAGAAAAGGCACCTCTGTCTTTCTGCGGGTTTTCACTGGCACATACAGAAGGTTTAACTAAATCCAGGTGTTCCCAGGAAAAGGAAAACTTCAACTTTGGGCTTACGTTTGAACAGAAAGGATCTGGGAACCTATCGCTTAAAGAACTTAGCAAAGATTTGTCATGCCATTTATCATCAAACTGAAGATAGCGAGAAGAAGAATTATAATTAGTTACCATAACGTTTAATGGCCAAAATCAGGACTGTGCTGCACTTGGAGCTGTACAACCCTTCCTCCCCCTCACTGGTTATTGCTCTTCCCTCCACGGCAAGCTTTGGCTGCCTGCCCTTCCTTGGCCTTGCCAAGCTGCCCTGGAGATGTACATCCACACCCCTTGATTTTCCTGCCAGGAAAATTGCCTGCCGGCCAAACCAAAGCCCCGCTCCCTCGCAGGGTGCTGCCTGCACCGGGGCTGGATGGCTGAGCCAGCGTTGATCAGAAGCTGTGGTGAGGATGACTGCGAGATGCTCCCGAGGGATGTCAGAGACCGGCTGCAGGCATGGGCGTGGAACTACAAAACTACCTTAAAGCAAATTATTGAATAAAAACATTGCATACCTGTCACTAATTCTTACTTAGCGTTCTGCCTCAGGATGACCTTAATATGTATGAATGCTACAGGAATATTATTTGAGGATAGGCAGTTAGCCTAGATCCTCAGATATTCAGATGCTGTTTGCACCATAGGCTTTAGTCACCTGTCCTTGTGGAGCCAGGCCTTGCCTGCCGGATTTTTTTCAATTTAATATACATATATATAAAAAAAAAATCCTTTAAAAATTTCCCTCCTTTTCTAGGCACACTTTTTAGAAGGGTGCTGTGAAAGATCACAAAGAGCTGGAAATTTCCACTGCAGAATTTTGTTTAAGCAACAATTGCAAAGTTCTTTAGGACAGCCCTATAAAAAGCATTTAATTTTACAGATGCAGTGAGTGCAACCGTTCATCACTGGTTGCGAAGCAAGTAACAGCTATGCAGAGTCAACAGATAATATATCTCAAACCAGTAGAATAAGACCATGATTACACAGTCACTTTAATTCCACATAAATTTAAAAAAAAGCTTGAGATGAAGAGGAACACAAATGCCCGCACCAGCATACAGGAGGCAGCGTGGCTGTGAGCTGCTCGGGGACTGCCCTTCTCCACAGCAGCAAATGTGTGCGCCCCATTTCAGTGGCCACGGGTTAAGGCTTTAATTCTGATACATTTTGGTATCAGGATCAGTGTCCCGAATCCACTCTGCTTTTTTTTTGCTAATTTCTCTTTAAGAAAGAGAGTATAAACACTATTACAAATACCGATCAAATAGGTACCAAAGAAATCAGTGTTACCAAATACAACATAGGCTTGAAATTCTTGAATACAAAGCCAGATTATGCAATGACGCATTAAAGATAGCAGCCAAAATACTGTTTTTCAGCAGTACTGATATTTTACCCAATTATCTGGGCAGTAATGGGACCACTCAAGGTCTAAGACTGCAAAGCACAAAGTCTCTACCAGCACACTTGAGTTTTCTCCTCCAACAGCACCAAGGTCAACCAAACAGCAAGGTTTTCATGGGCTGTTTGACACTGATAGCTGCTCTGGCATCAGGTGTTAACAGCATAAAGAGATGCTGAAAACATTGCCACCAATTCATTTCCATTGAAGGTGCAAATATTACAGTACATGTGGCAACTGCATGAAGGAAAATCTTAAAAAACGCTGGAGAGAGAGAGTGAAATCCAGCCTTGCACTAATCTTTCGCTCCAGAGTAGCCAGGGTTTCACCCCTGGACTCTGCACAGATCTGAGACAGATTTCTAGCAGCTGGCAGCTCAAACCAGGGCCACGTCCTGCTGCAAAGCAGATCCCTTTGAAACCAAGGTACTTCAAAAGTTATTAGCACATTTTACAGAAACATGCAGTTGTTGGGAAAGCTGTGTACGAATCAGGGCTGGCTCAATCATCCACCATGAAACAGACTGGATTTAACCCTTTGCTCTGTTCATAATTTGTACACACACTGATTTACATATGGTTATAGGATAGTTTAGGACATGCTCCCTTGACTATTATTTCTTCTTATCATCTGATGTGACACCAAAGTCACACAGATAGTTTTTACTTTAAGACAAACCATTCCCAAAATACATGGAAAAATGTATTGGTTTCTTTTTGGTCTTTTTTTTTAAACCTTATTATCATCAAATAGAAATGATAAATTCAGGCAAATGTAGGAGTTATTTTCAACCCTGGGAAGTTCTTCAGCAATTTTCCTAAAACTAAAATAAAAGCTTCTAATTATAACTTCTTTCAGAGCTGTCTAAAGAAAAGTGTATTTTGACAATTTTACACAATAAAATTGATACCAGAATTGACAATATAACTATTTCAAAAAGAAAAGAATAGTCCAATGTTAGTGGTTTTGCTTTTCTTCTTGCTAATGAAAATTAAAATGAAATCCATTACAGAAACAGCCTGCTTATATTTCTGTTATAGAGATACCCTCAATAATTATAAATAAATGCTTTTTTCATGTCCTACTAATCCTACAGGGACAAGGATCAGCTGGCCAGTTTGAGTAGCTCAAGCTTATAATTGTTTCATTATGGTATTCTGAAACTCACTGCGATCTTCCAGAGGAAAAGAAGTTCTTCACATGTGGTTAGCAAGACCATCTATTTTCTATGTGTAATCTGCATGAGAGACCTGCGAGATCCTGATTTCTATTAAATATCAGGCCATGCTGTCAGTAAGAACCTTTCCTTACAGGCACCCATGCTGTGCTGGTTTTGGCTGGGATAGAGTTAATTTTTTTCATAGTAGCTAGTACAGGGCTATGTTTTGGATTTGTGCTGAAAACAGTGTTGATCATACAGGGATGTTTTCGTTATTGCTGAGCAGTGCTTACACAGAGTCAAGGCCTTTTCTGCTCCTCACACCACCCCACCAGCGAGTAGGCTGGGGGTGCACAAGAAGTTGGGAGGGGACACAGCTGGGACAGCTGACCCCAGCTGACCAAAGGGATATTCCATACCATATGATGTCATGCTCAGCAATAAAAGCTGGGGGAAGAAGAAGGAAGGGGAGGACATTCGGAGTGATGGTGTTTGTCTTCCCAAGTAACTGTTACGTGTTATGGAGCCCTGCTTTTCTGGAGATGGCTGCCTGCCGATGGGAACTGGTGAATTAATTCCTTGTTTTGCTTTGCTTCCATGCGCGGCTTTTGCTTTACCTATTAAACTGTCTTTATCTCAACCCATGAGTTTTCTCACTTTTACTCTTCCGATTCTCTCCCCCATCCCGCTGCGGGGGCAGTGAGCGAGCGGCTGGGTGGTGCTTAGTTGCGGGCAGGGATTAAACCACAACACATGCAAATTGGGGCTGAAGGATTAACATTTTGCAATTGTCAGTGACCTGGAGAGGTCTTAAGCAGAATACCCAACAAATCAAGCTCTTCACACTTTATAGATACTTTTTAAAACTCTGGGCCAGTTCTAAGATAGAAAACTTACTGGTTGATTCCTGTGGTATGGCCACAGCCTTCACCTGTGAAGGTTACTGAACTGCTGAAACTGAGAAGGAAAAAGCAAACGAAAAAAAGAAAAGGTATTCTTTACCATCGCTTGTTTAAAAAGGCGATGTATCTGCTTTGGCTTTTCTTGTCTTGCTGACAGATTTCAGCAAAGTTTGGGGAAGGCTTAGGTGCTACAAGAATGTAACATCTGAAACACAGCTTTCCAGCCTTCAGCAAGGAGGAAGGGGGCATCCAAGCTTCCAACATTTTAAAGGAAGAGTTATCCTTCCAATGGGATTTCCTCCCCTCACATTCCCCTTGCTCCTCTGGGGATGCTGGGAACCACTGCTCCCATTCCCGCCTCCCAAGCACCACTGCACTCTCAAGCAAACAGATGGAAATGAAGGCGTCATTTTAAAATCTAATTTAAATATGAAATATGAAGGAGTTGAGAAATGAGTGAAAGTAAACACTCCCATCTAAGCCTGTTATTTTGTCAGAGGAACAAAAAAATACACTGTTTCTACTTTTTATTGCAGTTACCATTTAAAAAGGAGCTATTTCCAAGCTGGTAACCATGCAAGTTTGCCCTGCCGGTTGTTAGATCTCTTGACTAAATCTTCCGAGCTAATTACCACATCATCCCCTTCTACCTCACACACCACGCCATGGGTTTGTACACAACACCAGAGAACGAGGTTTCTCTCTCCTTAGGGTGTAAAGAACTAATCTTACTTTTAAAAGAAACGTGGAAAAAAAAGGCTTGTTTATTAAAAGCTGGAGCAGTATCCTCATCTGGGACACCACAACTCTTTCTGTCGGCAGAAAGGGATACCCTTGGCCTGAGTTGCCAAGGGCTCTGTGGATCTGGATATCAAACCTCTTCCAAAGGGGAGGAGGGTTCGTAGCAGGAGTTGGTGCCTGCACTCCCGAGAGGTGCTCCTGTCCCTTTGTGCTGGCTCAGGGGAGCAATGCGCCAAACCCAGGCACTGCTCCCTTTTTAATCTTGTGCCAGTAAAAATAAATAAATGAAAGGACTTGTCTCCAGGCAAAATAAGTTCCCTGATGTGCCTGACATGGTTGGAGGAAGGAGGCAACAGATACTTATCTGGTTGGAGGCAAAGGGAAAGAGGGAGATGAAAAGGAGGTGAAGATAGGATCAACCTTTCTGGCAGGAGCTTACGCTTAGATCAGTAAACTGCAGCTTAAGTTTTCAGATAACTTAAAGTCCCAGTGAAATCAATGGCAAGATGGATGTTAGGGTAGAAAGAACAAGCACAGAGAAATCTGAGGCAGGAGAACAATGATGGAGGAGAGAGGACGCAGGGCTCAACTTCTTCTTTTACACCCTTAAACACACAATCCGCATTTATGCTGGTACATGGGCTCTTCTATTTTAATAGGTAACCCATAGCCATAACGCAGAGGAATCCTCGTGCTCAGCAAAGAGGCCAGGCCACAAAGATTCTGAATGTGCTGCCACAGAAGAGCCTAAGACACAAGACTAACCTTCTAAATAAAAGCAAACACAGGCAGCACTGAAGTATTTGCTCCCACTCTGCTAAGCTTTACATTGTCACGCTGGAATGAGGAAAAGAGATGAAAATCAGAGGTCCTAAAAGCTGTGTTTCCAGTTAGATTTTTATCTTCTTTTTTTTTTTTTTTTAAAGAATTTATGCAATCTTGCTAGGATTAGTAAATCGAAGCTGGAACCTAACAATTCAAAACCTACTGCATGTCGCCGGAAGGTTAAAAAATCGTGCAATGTCCTTTTCTACATAATTGAGGTTATTGGATGAAACAGAATAAATTGCAGCTGTGTGTTCAGCTCTGTAAATATCTCTAGCAAATGTGTAATTGGCTGTAGAGTGGGTGGTGTGGGAGTAGGCAAGTATCCAGGTCTTGCATAAACACAGGATTTTCTCTCTAAAGGGACACACTTCTTGTTCAATCTTTATACCAGTGTTAAGCTGGCCCACTGTCCCATCAGCAGGCTAGAAACTGGGTGCCAGCAGAGCATGGTACAATGCATAGCAGAGAAAACCAACTCCGTTTACAGAATTACAAACACAAGCATGTAATTCTGTCTGTCCATCTTGGTCTGTGGCTGCAGTCTGGTATGAATGGTTTGCCTGAGCAAGGCTTCGTTACCTATTTTCATTACATACATTCATTACATACTTCTTTCGTTTTTAAAAAAGAGGCTGAATTTTTTATAGTATTCCAAACTCATCAGTCTCTAACTGAAAACAAAATCAGAAATTAAACAACATAATATAAAAGTAAAAAATAAATACATATAATAAAATAAAATATCTTTTATAACATAATATAATAATTCACATAATATAAAATTAAGTCATAGATTCTCAAAGGGCCTCATCATTGGTTCAGATAGTGTCTGTCTCCCTCCCACTTCAATGATGGGAATTAATGGGAATTTAAGTTGTTTTTTTTTTCCACCAGGAATAGAATGAAACCATTGCTGTGCAAACTCCACAAATAGAGTGGACAAATTAGAGGGGGAAACAGCTGACCTAATAGCCCATGAGAACAAGTCTTGTTTTGGGGAGGGCGGCTTTCGGTCTGCACGCAAGTCTCGGCTCTGCAGCGGCAGAGTTTCCCCAAAGGATTGACTGAACAGTGAGACAAACGCCAACACAGCAAACAGGAATTACTCATGTAAGTAAATTAAAGCTATCTGTAGATACCTGGAGGGTAATAACATAAGGACCTAATACCCTGAAACGCAAACCTTCCGTAAATACAGAATAGGGAAATATAGGTCACTGCTTCTCGTGGCCTTAATTGGGAATTGGTGTGTAAAATGACTGACTTAATCTGAGTTCTAGTGAGAAATACCCACAGGTAAAGCTGAGCTGGGCTGGGCCACATCAGGAAAGCAAACCATTGACTGCATGCTTAACTTCATAAGCATTTTTATTGTATACTGCAATTTGATACCTACCACAGAACAGCTCTGAAAAAGTTAAATAACTCGAATGGCTAAAGGTGGCTCTGGCTGAAATACTACATCAGTAGCAGAAGAACAGGGCATAAGCAATCCAGGAGGTTCCTGGAATGCATTGATGACAGCTTCCTTCTCCAAGTGATAGAGGAGCCAACGAGGAGAGGTGCTATGCTGGACCTTGTTCTCACCAACAAGGAGGGGCTGGTGGGGAATGTGAAGCTCAAGGGCAGCCTTGGCTGCAGTGACCATGAAATGGTGGAGTTCAAGATCCTTAGGGCAGTGAGGAGGGTGCACAGCAAGCTCATTACCCTGGACTTCAGGAGAGCAGACTTTGGCCTCTTCAGGGATCTGCTTGGTAGAGTACCACACGATAAAGCCCTGGAGGCAAGAGAGGCCCAAGAAAGCTGATTAATATTCAAGAATCACCTCCTCCAAGCTCAGGAGCGATGCATCCCAACAAAGAGGAAGTCAGGCAAAACCACCAGGAGGCCTGCGTGGATGAACAAGGAGCCCCTGGACAAACTCAAACACAAAAAGGAAGCCTACAGAGGGTGGAAGCAAGGACAGGTAGCTTGGGAGGAATACAGAGAAATTGTCCGAGCAGCCAGGGATCAGGTTAGGATAGCTAAAGCCCTGACAGAATTAAATCTGGCCAAGGATGTCAAGGGCAACAAGAAAAGCTTCTATAGGTATGTCGGTGATAAAAGAAAGACTAGGGAAAATGTGGGCCCTCTCTGGAAGGAAATGGGAGACCTGGTTACCTGGGACATGGAGAAGGCTGAGGTACTCAACAACTTTTTTGCCTCAGTCTTCACCAGCAAGTGCTCCAGCCACACCACCCAAGTTACAGAAGGCAAAGGCAGAGACTGGGAGAATGAAGAACTGCCCACGGTAGAAGATCAGGTTCGAGACCATCTAAGGAACCTGAAGGTGCACAAGTCCATGGGGCTTGATGAGATGCATCCGTAGGTCCTGAGGGAACTGGTGGATGAAATGGCTAAGCCACTATCCATCATATTTGAGAAGTTGTGGCAGTCCGGTGAACTTCCCACTGACTGGAAAAGGGGAAACATAACCCCCATTTTTAAAAAAGGTAAAAAGGAAGACCCGGGGAACTACAGGCCAGTCGGTCTCACCTCTATGCCCAGCAAGATCATGGAGTGGATCCTCCTGGAAACCATGCTAAGGCACATGGAAGATAAGGAGGTGACTGGTGACAGCCAACATGGCTTCACTAAGGGCAAATCATGCCTGACAAATTTGGTGGCCTTTTACAACGGGGCAACAGCATTGGTGGATAAGGGAAGAGCAACTGATGTCATTTACCTGGACTTGCGCAAAGCATTTGACACTGTCCTGCATGACATCCTTGTCTCTAAATTGGAGAGACATGGCTTTGACAGATGGACTACTCGGTCAATACAGAATTGCCTGGATGGTTGCACTCAAAGAGTTGTGGTCAACAGCTCCATGTCCAAGTAGAGACCAATGACCAGTGGCATTCCTCAGGGGTTGGCATTGGGACTGGCTCTGTTTTTAACATCTTTGTCGGCGACATGGACAGTGGGATTGAGTGTACCCTCAGCAAGTTTGCCAACAAAACCAAGCTGTGTGGTGTGGTCGACATGCTGGAGGGAAGAGATGCCATCCAGAGGGACCTTGACAGGCTTGAGAGGTGGGCTCCTGCGAACCTCGTGAAGTTCAACAAGGCCAAGTGCAAGGTTCTGCACATGGGTCGGGGCAATCCCAAGCACAAATACAGGCCGGGCGATGAGGGGATTGAGAGCAGACCTGCGGAGAAGGACTTGAGCGTGTTGGTTGACAAGAAGCTCAACATGACCCAGCAATGTGCATTTGCAGCCCAGAAAGCCAATCGCATCCTGGGCTACATCAAAAGAAGCGTGACCAGCAGGTTGAGGGAGGTGATTCTGCCCCTCTGCTCCGCTCTCATGAGACCCCATGTGGAGTACTGCTTTCAGCTCTCAAGCCCCCAACATAAGAAGGACATGGACCTGTTGGAGCGGGTCCAGAGGAGGGCCACAAAGATGATCAGAGGGCTGGAGCACCTCTCCTATGAAGACAGGCTGAGAGAGTTGGGGTTGTTCAGCCTGGAGAAGAGAAGGCTCCAGGGAGACCTTATAGCAGCCTGCCAGTACCTAAAGGCGGCCTACAGGAAAGATGGGGAAGGACTCTTTATCAGGGAGTGTAGTGATAGGACAAGGGATAACGGCTTTAAACCGAAAGATGGTAGATTTAGATTAGATATTAGGAAGAAGTTCTTCACTGTGAGGGTGGTGAGGCACTGGAAGAGGTTGCCCAGAGAAGTTCTGGATGCCCCCCCTCCCTGGAAGTGTTCAAGGCCAGGTTGGATGGGGCTTTGAGCAACCTGGTCTAGTGGAAGGTGTCCCTGCCCATGGCAGGGGTTTTGGAACTAGATGATCTTTAAGGTCCCTTCCAACCCAAACCATTCTATGATTCTATGATTCTATGAACATGGAGTCTTAGCTTAGAAATAATGTCTCTTTATGCTTGGGTTGAACTTTTAGTGTTCTTTTTTTTTTCTGGTATATCTATACCTAAACTAGAGCTGCTAAAAGAAAACACACATAATGAATAAAGAACTTAAAAACTATATATCAGTTTACTTACAAGGTCAAATATAATTAGGCTAAACTAACTAAATGTAGTTCGTTTAGGGCCCATATTAGTTAAAAATAGTCCCTAAACCAGCCCAAACAAGGGAGTTACAAGGGCAGTCAGATCCATGCAGGGCACCCTCAGCACCCTCCGGTATCAAGACTGTAACGGGCAGGAACGGTCTGTGCCATTTGAGACAAACAGCTGCTCTCTGTTTGCACAGACAAAAGTGCAATTGTTTTTCCATGTGTTTGACTAGCTAAACAGAGCCTTGGCTTCAATGCAACATGTTTCCCAAATCATTTGCTTATATCATGGAAGGAAGCCAGCTTGTGTCTTGAGCAGCAACAAGAAAAGACACGGAGAAGTGCGGGGAAGGGTCTGTAAAGCAGGCAGCCAGGGAGCAGCAGCATCCCTGAAGCGCTCGGGGCAGAGAGCTGTGATAGCCATGATGCTGTAAACGCAACAGCATCTGAGGACCCCTTCAAGGCTTCAAGTGAAATGGATATTGCAACTAAACCTAATAATACGAAATGTTTTTCATCCTCAGTTGAGAGCAAAAGCAGTTCAAAATGCCAGCATTTTGCTGTACTGGCCTCTAATTTTATGTCTTTTTTATAGACACTTGGGATACTCTTTTTAAGATTTCAGCCATCCTGCAGATAAGTTTTTCAGATGACAGTCCTCCCTTTAGAGAGCCTGGACTACCTAAGAGTGACCTGCAATAGCCTAAGAAAGCTCGAGCAAGGGTAAGATCCCAGCTGTTCTGGCAGGCACTAGATCTCGCCATTCAATGGGCTATAGACCACGCTGGAATTTGGAAGCTGTATCAAAACACAAGCACAGCCCTGTTTTACAGTGCAGCTGAAACCAAGACTGCTTTCTCTCTTTCTGAATGGCTACAGCTGTAAGACTTCAGAAACAATCAAGATAGCACTTTTATAAATGCAGGGTGTTCAGATATCTGGGTTATCCTGCCATAAAACACCACTTACTCGAAAAGAATTTTTAAACCTACTTTTTATTAAAATAATGTGACTAAATTTAAAAAATCCACTGATCTTCAATTACAAATCTGCAGACAATTTTTTGTTCTGAATTGTATTTGCTATTGATGAGAAGGAGCCAATGTACAGACACAAGTATATTAGGTCACTTGTTGCCCAACAGCATTTTAGGTGACCGGCCTACAAACAAGTTCGATTCTAATGTCAACTACACTGCTGTGAAAGCAGAAAAAAGAGCTCTGAGGTATTATGAAACTTTCTGTATTTGCATAAGGTTTCAGTTGTTGTAAAGAAAAAAAAAGTCATTTTATTGCCCGGTAAAACTCTCTCTCTGTTAAAAGAGTCTTTAGAAAAAAACCACACAGAGTTATTGGAAATCTAATACTGTTCTGCAAGCCAAAATTCAGGTCTGGGATAAGCAAGTAAAACCTTGCTAAACCTGTGTCCTATAAGTTTAGGAGAAAAAAAAAAGGAAATTCACTGTTAAAGGTGAAATTTATACTCAAAAATCTAAACCCACTCCTTTTATATTTCACCTAGGAATTCCCACTGCCTTAATTCCTTTCTCTACAGTGAATAACATGGATCCTGTTGTTTAAAAACAGGACTGAAAACCATAAAAAGAATTTTTCTCTGTTTTCTTTTGTGTGTGCAGTTTGCAGTTTACATCCTGCTGGAGTGACGTCTGAGCACTGCGCTGCCCATCTGCATGGGAGTGGATCCTTCCCCTTATACCTCAGGGTAGGGTGACTCTTCACATGCAGAGTTTTGACTTCTTTATTATAGAACAGTCCCTGATAGTCACAGCAAGCACCTAGTCTCTAGTCCAATATAAAGCTGGCTGATTTTTTTAGTTGATTTTATGTCCACTGACTCAGAAGAACAGAAGCCCATGGTCCACTGAAGCAAGTGCAGTCCCACACCCCATCTACTTGGTGGTGACTCTGCACTCAGAGGCATCTGCACAAGGGTAGAGTTCACTTGACCATCCAAAACAATTTCAACAGAAGTACTGCGGCCTCAGAAGAGGTATCTTCAAAACAAACTGATCCTTAAACAACTCTGTGGGGAAAGAAGCAAGGCAAACCAAAGAAACAAGCAGAAAAATGGAGATTCACCAAAAAAAGTCGGAATGTAGGATGAAATTCTGACATGTCTGAAGACGACAGGAGCTTTATCATGGCTTTAAAAGAACTAGAATGTCATACTTAGAGTCTAATGATTTATTAGTGGAAAACAGAGCAAAACAGAGGAGAATTTTAGTAAAGATTAGCAGAGACTGGAATATGGTAGCATTGGAAATAGAAAGTCTCTACTCCTAGAACAGTTACAACCTGGGCAGGGATGGCAGGGTGGTATGTCACAAAGATAGTATTTGGAGTTAATACAAACACAAATTTCTCGTCAGGAGTGGGAGGACGATGGCTTAGAAAGGGGACAGTTGTACAAACTGAAGTTTGAAACCCAGTGGAGCCTGTGCCGGTGTAACATTGCTGCACGGGAGTCAGTAGGTCCAGTCTGTAAATTTGGATCTACATGTTGCTCTGAGACTGAGAAACCTAGACGATATACTGTGAACCACAGCTCCACAAAGCACAAGGAAACTTTATCAAACCTAAGTTTTTTTCATTTGTACTGGTACCAAAATAGATCTACTCATCAAATGTTTTGATTATGTTTGATAATATGTCAGATTTGTTGGCATTTTTCATCGGTTTAAACCCAAGCTACTTTACAAGAATACCTATGTATTCTGGTAGGAAAACGGTGAGCATAGTTGCACAGAGGGTTTGTGACAGGGTAAATAAGAGAAACCAAATCCAAATTGTGTCTTCCACGTGGCCATCATGGGACAGGTTCAACCAGCAGGCCAGTGGTACAGTGTCTCTAAGATAGTCTCCTGACACTAAGAGGTTCAACAATGATAGGGCTTCCACTACGGAAGAGGAATAAAACAGACCGAGTAGCTGGTGCAGCAAAGGGGCAGAAGACAGACTGATTAGCAGCTCATCCAAGGCTGTACTGGGATTCCCAATGACGAGGAGAAAGTGGGACTGCTGAGAAAACATTTAATGATTTCAGTCAACCTAAAGACACTTTGCTAATGCAAAGGATGATCAAGGACATAAGGACTCTGTTGTTGCACTTGTAGTGTTCTGTAATGAAAGCAAAGGAGAGATTTGCCAAACCTTGTCTGCTTTTGGCAACCAGACAAAGTTCTGGCAGTGACACAAAATGCAGCTCCCCAAATCATGTTTTCCTTCAGTAAGAGAAGTCCCTAGTTTGGTGAGAGGGCTGAATTCACAAAACTTTCAGACAAGAGGAGATGCGTGCGATGCAGTTTGCTGCCCAGTACTCATAGAACTATGTTACTATGATAATTTTGATGGTAATAATCCCAGTATAGTTAGAGTAACAGGGTTTTAGGTAGGCCCAACCTATTGAAAAGTGGTAACAGGACTCACTCTAAAAAATCTGGGAACTACTCATTGAGGTTAATTAAACACACCCACTGGAAATGGAAACTTTGGGACAGTTACAGAGGCATCACCACAGCTTGCCGGCAAACTCCTTGAGCAAATGATGACCACAGACTAAAAAGAGAAGGCAGACACAGAGTAGGAACACCAGGTACAGATTCATGCATCGATTGGGAAAGTACGGTGACTGCTATACATGCTGTTAAACAGTTGTCAAGGACAACCAACCACTAATCCATTTTTCATGTCGATGGCAGAGTTGAGTATTTTCACATTCACAAATATTTGATCTCTTCCAACTTCTGTTGAATCATCATTCTACTAACACAACTGCCTTACTAAATTTTTCTTTAGAGTCTTTTAGAAAGATTTCTACTAAAGATGAAAAAAAAAAAATAGCATCCAAACTGTTGACTATTATGTTCTTACTATGCTCTTAACACAGCCTAATGTGACAACCACTCTTCTTGAGCATGGCTTACAAGATATTCAAGGCTAATGGCTACCCTACTCAGCTTACTCTCTCCAGTCTCTGTGATGGATAGTAGCACATAAAATCTGAGGTTCTGGTTACAGCTGCATAAAGTGAAAGACGGAGCTAAAACTTGTTTGTGTTTTCTTTGGTTTTGCAAAACCAGAGTTGATTTTACAGTAAAATATCAAATCTGATTTCTTAAAATTAGATTTCTCTAAAGTCATGGGTGCTTGAACACAGCTTCCACATTTCTATGGAGGAGAATGGATCTTTATGTTATATTTTATAATTAAGTACTATCAGAAAATGAGGCACTCATTTATGGAGACATGTTTGAAACTTACATATACATTTATATTCAAGCCCTACAGTAGTGGCATTCATCACATGCAGTGCTATGCGCATTTAGCTCTGCTGCTTCTCTATTTATGGACAAGCTATGAAAGCAGTTTGTCAGCAATATTTTTTGAGTGTTCGCATTACCAAATACATTCATTCTGAATTCACTCTAATGTAATTATCAAATTCAGCAGTGAGCTGATAACACAGCTATAGGAAAATACCAACCTGCCTCAGTGTTTTCATGCTGTAATTGAAAACAGATGGCAACTTGTGTAATTTATGCTTTTCTACAATCAGTAACATGTTGGTATAAGATAAGAATTCTAAGACTGAACTGCATCTGCTTCAACAACACCATATGCTAGTGCACAGTATAAATATTTATCCAAACCTACTTCATCTTCTCATTTAAAGCTCAGTCACATGAGATGATAGTGAAAGTACCCTTCGGATACCTTTAATTAGCACTGAAGCATCTCCCCAATACTTTAAAGGGTTAGAGTCCCAGCACCAAACACTGAGGTATCTTCCCTTTCCTAAGCTTCATGGAGACGGTTAAATGGAGGCATGTTTGTTGTGCCTTATTTATACAATATAAATCCCAGTCTTCAAGCTCCCACTAGGCTGCCTTTAGGAGTTACAAAGAAGTTTCTCACTCATGATGTCCAAGCTTCTCTACTTTTCCCACTACCCTGAAAAACATTGGAGATTGGCCACAGCCATAAATGGGATATTTTTTCCCGGGGGAATAATTATCTTTTTTTAGGATTTTTAGACTGGTTTATCTTGCTTGTCAAACAGTTAAGCAATCACCAGGTTTGAGGTCAGATTGGCAAGGACCATGGAATGGGGTTTGCATTTCTCTGCAGCATGGGGTACATTCAACCTCCCAAGAATCTCACAGTTCAAATTTCTTCCTATTGCAGGAATCTAAGGCATTGGCAATTCCTCTGACATCACATGTTTTTGGGTTGGTTTTCCCCCTGCTTGGCACCTTATAATGCATAGCTTTTACTCCTTTATGTTACAAGCCTGTAATATTTTGTGATTGTGGCAGTATTTGGACTCTTTGCACTAATCGGATAGTACCTATGTTCCTTTGATTGCAGGGAGACTGGGCTGGGTGACCTCGATGAACCTGACAGCAATCTGCTCCATGAGACAGTGGCTACTCTATTACACTTGAGATTTGGCTCTTATTCTGCTAGTGAAATCATTTGAGAACCTGGACCTGAAATAATCATTTGTGAATGCAGAAGACGATGGCACAGGCAGAAAATTTATGAGGCTGACCTCCTCCCTGCACCAGCTTTTAAAGATCACAAGGAGAGCAGAACCACGCTGAAATGGTCCTGGCTGTATACCGTAATCCCCAAGCAGAGCTCAAAACAGAAGGGGTTGGTACCAGTGACCATACATGGTCCCCCAAACTCTCTGATACTGACTGAAATGAAGAAGAACTAGAATAGGATAGAAAAGCTTGAGTGGCCATTGGCAATTTGTATGATACAAGCGCCTTAGGTGTAACAGCTATAAATACTAATTTGCTCAAAATCAGTTTAAGGAGTCAGATATTCTTTAGCATTCCTCAAAGGTTAGAGCTGGGCACTGATTTCTCCAGCCAAAGAGAAGAACAGATAATCAGCAAAATGAGTGATTAATTTGTCTCTTTCACAAGCCTCACACTAAGCTAGGTCTGCTCATTTTGTCACACTCTGTTGCAGTCACACTAAATAATGTGTGATGCATAATTTAAGTCACTAGTTTGAAGTCAAGTTGTGTAACTTTTCAAAGAATACTTGTACCTTAAAAACAGAAATTAACTGACAGAATAAGACACTGAAAAAAGGGGAAAAAGAGTTTTCCTGACAACAACTGGCAATATTTAGCAGTGTCATCTGCAGAGACTCGAATTTTGCAGCCAGTCAATACTGAATATTAAAGCAACCTGGGAACTTCAAAATCCTGCTGTTCCTGTCTTCCACTGCTGACGACAGCAGACAGCAAAACAGAGCTGCAAATAACTTAGAAGTACACAT
This sequence comes from Gymnogyps californianus, assembly GCF_018139145.2. Taxonomy (NCBI): domain Eukaryota; kingdom Metazoa; phylum Chordata; class Aves; order Accipitriformes; family Cathartidae; genus Gymnogyps; species Gymnogyps californianus. The sequence continues at coordinate 14,312,705 of NC_059472.1, forward strand.
CACAACACTGACTCCTTTCATAGCCCCGTATTGCCTCTAGCTCCCACTTGTTAATGTGCTTACAGCAACCACGCTCTTCACAATGCTGTCACAGGCAACCACACTTCAACAAACCAGGTCTAAAAATACTTTAATAAAGCTAATTGACAAGATATTTATTAAATTATTTGCTCAGTTTCATACTCGAAACCTCAGACTGTAAATGGTAATCCTATTTACCAGCCCCAGAAGAGGTATCAAGACTTAAAGCCGAAAAACATAACACCCTCTCACACCTCTTCAGCAGACCATGCTAGTAGGGATTTTCTTAGAATTAAATTGTCTGAAAATTCCCCCAGAAGAGGATGTCACGTATAAGGAGACCACAAGTGCTGCCACGCAGAGGTGCACGTGTGTGATGGAGACGCGTGCATCCCAGCCGCCCAGCGCCATGCCCACCACACAGCCGCTGTGTGTGGTCAGAGCTCCGTCCCAAGCTCATTGAGATTTCTACTCAGACTCCCAATTCACTGCGCTTTGGAGCAGGCCAGGAGCCCAGCCAAGGTCAAACTGAAAGCAAGCCGCCACAAAGTCCTTCAGGTAGGTTGAGCCTCTAATGTTTACTGCTTTATAAAACACACGGTAGAGTTTTAAGGGCACAACCTGAGGTCCTACAATGAGACTGTAGGCAGCAGTCCTCTCTCAACAATTTGTCCAGCGTAATGCAGAGACAGGAATATAGTGCTCTCCAAGAGAGATAAGTGCAAAATCACAAGCTTTACAAATAAAGACACTTCCAAAAACGATTACACTGGATACATCTTCTTAGGAGGAAAAACCCTGCTGCCACTGCCAAGAACTTTTCTACAAACTGCAACGACAAGTCTTGGCTCTTCTTCAAATTCTTACCCTTTTCATCATAGCCAACTTTCCTTGTTAGCGCTTCTTTGGTGTAGTGCTCAGAGCAACACTGGCAGACAAAAGCCTCTTGCACCAGCCCACCAGAAGTTACCGGGCCCAATAGTCTATTTTCAAAGTGCTCCTCCTGCAGCTTCCACACAGGGGAAGGTTTATTTTCAAGGAGCTGTCATCTAAAGCCTGTTATATGATTCCTTTAAATTCGCCAGATTGAAGAGTTCTGTAAACAGATGGATTAAGTGACATAGATTTTTAAAAATTTCAAATACTGCACTATAATTTACATACCTATTGCCATGGGAACACCTCAACAAAAACCCTTATCTTCAAAGAAAACTGGCATTTCTTCACCAGGGGCTAAAGGTACTCAGCATTTCTGAAAATGGGGTGCCGATTTTGGTGTCTCAACAGGGACTCATCTAATATACGGCCATAATGTTTTATGTGCAATTCTGCTCTGAAAAGCATTTTATATAAAGATAGCACCTTTGCAAACAATCAGATCTGTCCTTTGTGCAAATTCAAGGCAATATATCCCAGCTTTACTGTCTAAAATAGTGTTTGCTCCCCTCAGGACAGCGGACCATTTTACATTCTTATGTCTTAAATGGTTCAAGTAAACCTCTGTAACCCCATCAGAGTACATGAGGGCATGGAGAGCACGAATGGAAGATACGAGGACATAATTTGATACATAAAACCAGTTTCAGAGGTGAAATATGAAAGAACGCAGCTTAACTGAAACATCCTAGTGTGTAGTCACAGGGCTGCCAGCGTGAAACCAAAAGTAAAAACAAACCAAAGCCCGACTATATTCAGCCCTAAGCTGCTGAGTGCAGAAGTGAAATCTCTAAGATTATACATATGACACCACAGTGTTATTTTTACAAGTCAGGCTTCAGAATAGATCTACTTCATTGCTAGCTGCTATATTCAGAGAGTAAAAGATACTGTAAAGTACTGAACTCCCAAGTTCAGGATCTAGAACATACACATGAATAAATCCATTATTTTTAAATTTAAATCCTTTAAATTCTAGGCAGGATTACTATTTGAAAATGATACTCTTCATACAAAAATTGTAACTGTATATTATATTTAGGTATTGTACAAAACATATTAAAAATTCCAGCTCCCTCAGGAATCAAGCTGTTTGCCAGCAGGATGTGTCAGGGTGCTGCGTGCACCAACAGGCTCTGCAGCTGCCATTCCCCCTCCCAGGGGTTTTGCCTGCCCGTGCTCAAAAAAAGTAAATGTTTCAAAGACAGTACGTTCTTGCAAGTTTCTTTTGAAAAAAAACCCAGCAGCTGGAGAGGAGAAACCCCTGTAGTGCATTTGCTAAGGAGGGTGCCATGGCAGGTCTGGCATCGTGCGATGGGCAGGATGCGCATCCCTGGAGTCATGGCAGCACGTGCCGCCTCCAGCTTGGTGGGTGTGGATATATGGGCGAGAGGCAGCTGGGGGGAGTGTGATGGGAAAGGGAGATGAATTAGAAGGCAGGACAAAATTCGTGGCAAACTGGGCTGCGTGTGGAATACATCTGAAACCTTCACCTGTGTTGTTACCATACAATAAAACATGACATAAACTGATAATTTAATCTTTGTGTCTCGCCCAGCCTGGACACTGGAGTAGGTGTAGCTGCTAGTTTCCCTTTCTTGCTTTTATCTGTACTTGACATAGTGCTTTGCTTTTATTTTTCCCACTGGACAAGAAAGTGATTAATTCACAGATATATGCAGCATATGATCCAAACCTGCAAGTAAGTCAATGGGCTCTGCATTAGCAGTACAAAAGCCTTCACATGGAATTTGTATTTATTTATTCTTAAATCATGTATGAAACTATTTCAACTCCTTATGAAATCTGAAAGTATCATACGTTCTTCTTTCCAAAATGTCTTGAATCTTAACTACTTTACAATGAACAACAGATTATGCTAGCTTCACTTTCAATAGGTATGTCTGACTTCGCCTCTTCCTATATAGGCAAAGTCTAGAAGCTGCATACCAGCAACCACATAAATTGCAAAGTAAAGGGGAAAGCTAAAATTGTGCAGAGTTGGAAAAAGGTGAAGATAACAAAAAAAACCCAAAAAACCAAAACACCACCACCACCAAAACCAGCCAACCAACAACAAAAAAAAAAAAATCAAAAAAGGGAAAAGATCAAGAAAACAACTTGGAAAGGATAAACGAGTTTCATGTGGAAAAGGGACTTGAAGAATCTCAAGGACAGAAGAAAAGAAACAGGAGGGGGGTGAAAGGCAGCAGAACTCACTGTGCACAAACGCCTGAAACTGAGACAAAGGTACTCAACCCTGGATACAAAAGCACCCCTCCCTCCCCAAGCACAGGCAGCCCAAGACCTTCACTGAGCAGCACAAAAACCCCCGGTAAATCATCGCATTTTGAAAACCCACCTTCATCCCAGCCGCGGCTGCTGGCCCGCTGGGGTCCACAGCCTGGATGTGGCAGGGCTTGCTCCCCCGCACCACAAAGCCCCAGCCCACCGCATCGCCGACGATCTGGAAAGAGAAGAGAAGGACGTGATCACCTTCAAGCAGCTCCATGAAATTCAAGGGGGTAACACCTAAATGGTTCAAGACATAATTTCAACATCTCTATACTTCCAACACATAGTAAAAGACGTTGTGTACAGGCTGCTATATCACTCATGGGAAAGGCTCTATCCAAATGATTCCTCTTGCTTTTTTTTGTTGAACTAGGAGGCTGTAAAAAGCAATGCTTCCAATGACTAGGCTCAAAAACGTCTTTACAGAAAGGCTTTCTCTAATAGTGAATATGAATCAAAATTTCTGTCCCATCATAGTCTAGAAAGACCTAAGTAGAAAACTTCAATTTGGGTAGGTAATCCGCTCCTGCAGTGCAAGTATTACCAGGAGCACAAAGTCTAGATGAGTTTGTATAATACAAATGTTATTGGCTTTATGTAATTTTACACTCCATTTAAGTCAGCAGTACTACATTGGCATAAAGACAGGATAAACAAGTGCAGAATCAGACCTGAAATGTGTGGAAGTACTGATAACGAAGTTCGAGATTTTAAAGTACAAACCTTAGCAAATGCAAATAAGCTCTAATTATCCCATCAGAAAATGTCTGTTTGGATTACCTTATGCATACAACATGCAGAAAATAAAGAAAAATACTGGAGACATACCGTAAAAGTTTTTCTTACGTATGGGGCTCCAGGCATCAAGAGCTCATCAGCAGTCACAGGTCTCTTTAATACTGTGGAGGTACATAAATGAATATTCAATATAAACATTCCTCTGGAGTTTCTCCTAATAAATAAGATACAGTGTTGGGATACAACATCTTTTTGGTCCTACTTCCCATACACTCTTTCAGTTCTTGCGGACTTGCTTGAAAGTAGTAAAAGAGCCAAGGAAAAGACAGCAGAATAACTCTGAGTACAAATGATGAGAGCTTTGGAAAATCAGGGCATTTAGCCAACAGACTTTGTTGTCTGCAATCAAGATCCACTAAACACTATCACAAATATCAGAAGTGGCTGCTCCTGTGTCCAATGTTGAAATGAGTGACCAACCTTCCTGACATGGAGCAGTTTTTCTTCCCGGCTCGCTCTGTCCATGCTGGGTGCTCTCTGCTATTTCATCTGAGTCAGGTTTGAATCACAGAATTAAGTAATAAGAAAATTCTCCTTGAGTCAGGAATTATCCCAACAAAGAGATTTCTGCAATTGTAGGCACAGACATCTAACCCCCTCTTATCCAGGGACAGCCTAGTTAACCTATGGCTGGCTGGGATTTTACATGAAAGGAAATACCAGTGAGTTTCTGCAGGTGATTCCCCGTTGCCTTGCTATGCATTGGGATAATTTGCCCCTGAACAAAGTAAATGTAAAGTTCTGCCAAATCAAATTGATACCATTCTGTGTACCATTTTTTATATGTCTATAAATGCTTCACAAGATGGAGGACAAAGGAAAGATGTATGTTGTTCACCGTATTTGCCTGCTTCACCTCTAAAATTACGGCTGCTTTTCTTTTAGTGATAAATAATTTTAATGATGTCTGCCTTTTCAGTCACAGGTGGAAGACAAAATTTCCCACAGATGGTATTCGAAGACATTCATGAGTTTCTCAATGACATTCATGGGAGCAGGGAGAATTCTAGCATACAAACCAATATGTATTTTTTTTACTTTCCCATGGATTTTGAAAAACTGTCATTTAGCCACTGTTACACTTTGCAGAGCATGCCTGGTCAATGTGAAAAACCTGAGTGATTATGCTCATTCGACAAGTCAGAATCAGGTAAATCATCCATGCAGGACTCCCTTGCGTGCCTCCCTTCATTATACCTCCAGAAATTTTTTTTGTTTGATGATTGTTTTTCTACATGACTGGTCAAGTCATGACCTGGATTTTTTTTAAGTGTTTGCCTGCAAGAGAACTCATCTGACAATAAATATACCTCTGCCTTGTGTTTATTAGCACGCCGTTCAGTGACGTGCTCTGGGTCTGGATAGCAGGAAACTATTTGTGAAAAAAATCACTTTATAGTCCAGCAGAGGATTAAGAATTCCTCCGTAACATTTACATCTGACAGCCTTATGTTAACCTAAGCGAGATGACGTGTGGATCTGTACTTGCGCTCTGGGAGAAATTACCCTACATTGCAGGTAATTGTATAATTCTTAAAAATAAGTCTGTTTATAAGCCCATTGCTGTCTTCTTTCAAATAGGGGTCTGTTAAAGCTATTCAGAGTTTGAAAACTAGTCCTAAGGGAGAATTTCTTTTAAAAAATAAAGAATTTATGCAATGGCAACATCAGCCTATCCTTTTTCTTCCAGTGTTGTGTAATCAGCTGCATTGAAATAAACTTGTTCTCACTACTCATGGGTTGACACTTCGTATATAATCAGAACTATAAATGAACAGAATAGTCGGCATACTTCAGATAACACATACATTTATGGACAGCGCATGAATGCTGTTTTATCTGTCCCAGAAAATTTTCCAGGATGTAATTAACGATGTACTGGGGCCAAAGAGCTCCCCATATAAAATCTATCAGAGCGTTTCTGGGAAGTATACCTGAGAGATATTCTGCCAAAACATGATACCGTGGCACTCTTCATATAGGTGCAAACCCATTGCATATAGGGGTAAACACATTGGAAGGTGGTGCCAAACGCCCAGCACCAACGTACTCCAAGGATGCAATGACCACCAGCACTGAGAGCGTTCCCCCAAGTTGGACAGCAGGTCTGGTGTAGGGGGTTATGGCTTCTGGGCATGCAATCCTACTGAGTCCTTCAAATTATTTTAGTTTAGAGCCTCATACTGAATTCCTAGCAGAGCCTAAGGAGAGGGAAGGAAATGTGCTAAAAGGAGAGAGAAAGAAAATATCCCCATAACTATGCCTCTCTTTCTGATGGCCACTCCGCACAGCAGGACTGAAATGCACTTTAGCTCACTCATCTCCGGAGTAAATTGTCCATGTTTTGAACAGGATTCATATAGTGCTTGAGGCACCCTCCAGTAATCACTTCAAATGCCAGCATCCCTTTGAAAGCAAAGCTTACACATGTCCACTGAAGCCTTCCCCCGTTGCACAACACTCCCTACACCATTGGCACAGACCTGGTAAATCTGAAATAATAAGGAGCACAAAGGGCAGCAGGGAATCTGCTTTGAAATTCAGGGCTTTTTCTGAGGGAAACAGAGAGGCTGAAACAATATCTATCCTGGTCTGTTTTCCCCTTCCCAGATGTACAGTAAGAAACAATTTTAAATGAACTGTGGAAGAATGGGTGTGTTGAACCTTCCAGTATGGGATAGGAAATCCTTTCAAAAGGAAAATAAGCTTTAACACTACTTTTACCTTCCTAAACAGACTGGTGTAAGACCTGAACAAATGAAAATGTTGAAATGGTCCCCGACAGGCTGAAACAATGCTGCCTCTTTCTTTAGAGGCTGCTGTTTTCTGAGTTGTGTTATTTCATAGCAGCTCAAGCGGCCACTGGATAGTTAAGCTCTCCTCTGACTTGCACCGAAGGAATGTCTCTAGGAGGAGATTTGAATCAGTTCAGAGCTTGGCAATGAAGAGGCAAATCTGGGTCTCTGACTGCATGTCCTCCTAAGAGATAAACTGCAGCTCAAACCACAATTATGGGCTTGATGCAGAGATTATCGGAGGCAGACGTCTGGCTTGTGTTCAGCAGGACTTCAGGCTAGAAGATGATAATAGTCCCCTCTGGCCTATAAAACCTGTGACGCTGTGAATTTTTAATGTATCCTTGAAAAGATAAACTTAGACACAATGCTAGGCATTCTTCACGTCGCCTTCTCCCCAAACAGATGTCTGTGCCCTGGCTCCTGTGCATCGTAAGCGATGGTGGTGCTCACCAGATTTGGGGTTGCAGAGCACGGGGGGACTGCTGCTGAGCGTTGGGCTACTGCTGAAGTACCCACTGCTGCCACAGCTACTCATGCTGCTCCTCCGTACTGCCGACACGATCTTTATCTCCTTGGTGGGACTCACTACAAACAGAGAGAAAATACAGAGAGAAAGGGAACCGGTATCAATTATTAAACCCATTTCCCTGATTTCTTTAAAACAACAGCAATAAGCCATGCTTTCGCTGACAACACTGGGAAGGGGTTAGTGTGTTCTACATGGTTAGAAGAGTCACTGCATGAGTATAATGCTGTAGCTAACACGATGGCTGAACTGCTCCCATTGCAGTGTCTTCTAGGAGGCATTTCAATGTAGGGAAATGAGGTTTTCCAGTTCTCCTTTTACTTTGCGTTTGTTCTTTCAGTTCTTACTAGATATTTTGCTGTACAGCAAACACTGCATGACCCCTTCCCCTCACTTTTACTCTTCTTGAAAACTCCACATAGAATGTATGACAAATTACTTTAGGCTTGGGGGATTTTAACCAGTTCTATTTGTTCATGGACACCGAATTTTGATCAGCATCTGAAATGCTATCGATACAGATACAGAACCACCCCAGGGAGCTAAAGATTTGGCAAACTGAGTGAATGGACAATCCCTACAAACAGGAACACACAATACCCAGCCCTGCTTTTTTTCAGACAAACACTGAAGCCCCTCATCCAAAAAGGATTTTTTAACATCCCATGGAGTCGCCCTACAGATAGTAGTATAGTTGCTGAGTCACCTGAGAGAAAACTGGTGTGTTTTCTGTTGTCATGGTTCTGCTTGCGCAGGCAAAACGGGCTGTCATGGCTTTCTGGCACCAAGCGAGATTTCTCAGTGAGGAGCTCCATTAATCGCCGCCGCCGGCGGAAATTCATTCTGCACTGGTAGAGCAAGTTGCTGTCCATAAAATGGTGCTTGTTGGACACTAGGAATAGAAATGGATAGAAAGTCTATGCCTGGTAGGACTGAAATACCTATCTGCAATGTGTGCACTACACGCCTCGCTGTAAGGAAGCAACATTCACGGCTCTCCTCTTCCCCTCGGCAGACTCAGAAAAAGGAGGAAGGTGGCCAGCTTCACGCAAGTAGCTTCAATATACACACTTTTATAGCGTCGATAACAAAGTAGGAACTTCAGTGGCCATTGCTGAGAGGAACCTTTTACACTACCTTGATTAATGACAAGCACTTCCTATTGTCAAGTGGAAATGGAAGTACTTTATCTTTCCATGACAGGTTGCATAAATGTCCCTCTCCACGCATGCTTCCTCTGTATGCTGTTTGCTGCTGCTGGTCACTGCAGACCAGACTTAGCTCCTTACATCGAGTTTTTTGTAAACTCGTCAGTCTAGGGCAGCCCCTGAGAGCTCTGACTGACTACCTTGTTCGGAGCTACAGGGCAGCAAAGAATCAAGACCTGTGTATTTCCTCCGTCTTGTTCACCACAGACACCGTGTCCCAGACACTTCCTGCAGGCCACTTCCCCCGCTTCGCACGGATACGCAAGGTTTGGGAACAGGCACCCGGCCAAAAATCATTTCTTACATAATGAACAAAAGTCTTAATTACAACCTGTTTTGACACTGAGAGCAAATCCCAGGTTGCTGGTGTCAGAGCAAGAGTGCCGAGCCTACCCGCAGACTGCAGCGTTGCCATAACATCTGCGTGTTCGCTGCCACTGATGCTGCATCTTAATAGCGATGAAAAATGCAGCAGTTGGACGGAGCTCTGTGCCAGGACCTGAAAGTGCTCTGACTCCTTCAGGGCTTGATCGCAGGAAAGCCCTCTGGAGTACTCCCTGCATTAGTACTGCAGTGTCTTAAATAGCTGCAGTAGACGTTTTGGCTGCATTTTCTCCATCTTCACCTAGCTCCTGTGATCATGTTCCACAGAAATGATTTCCCACAGTTGACCTCTTCCATGAAGGATCTAGATTCTGGATTTACCTAGTTTCTAAATTGCATTTCTTCCAATATTGAATCATAAGAACTGGTGGGTTATACGTATTTTTATGTAAAGTGTAAACAACAACATAGATATGCACTCAGAGGTCAGTCAAGTCTTTGAGTACATGACTCAGTCATTTGGCCTCAGCCTCCCACTGCAGACACTGAACTTCTGCCTTGCTCTTTGCTCTGCCCAGCATGTGGGGTCCAAAAGCAGCAGAGCCCAAGGTGCTGCAGCAGGGCCCAAGGTGCTACACCAGAGCCAGAGCCTGGAGCCCTGTCGGCCTTCTTTCCCTTCGTCCTCATCCCCAACACACTCTTTCTTGCTCTCATCCCCTCTTAATACCTCCGTGTATCTCAGATTGCTCTCCATGAGCCCCACAGAAGTACCTCACATACATGACAGCCTTGCAAAAAAGGCTGTATTTAGACATAAACTGCCAGTATGTCATCTGATGCTTGTGAGCTGAAGGAATAGCCTCAAAGAGGAAAAAGCCCAGTCACCTTCTCCAGTATATTCATGCCAGGGATGTCAAGTCATCCAGACAATAAAGAAGACGCCAGTCCTAGACATGATCCTCAGGGCACAGCCCTCCAGACAGGTACAGAAACTGCCATATAGGGTCAGACCATATGTCCGTATTGCAAAGAAGCATGTCTCTTGCCTGCCTGGGCCACTGTCAGAGAGGGGACACTGTCTGTACAAATGGACTTTCGCCTTTGGGACACAAAGAATAATCAGGACACAGGAGCTTTCTGAAGTGCACGTGCTTGTGCCCAAGCTGCCATGCAGACCGTATGCCCCAGAGTCCCGCATCATGGCGTTGGCTGCAAGGCATTTCTTAGAGTTTTGAAAAAACGTAGAGTTTTGAAACTACCTTTTTTCATGAATAAAGCAGAAAGGTCATGCCAGTTAGCAAAGCTGTGATGTTTCAAGTACCATCTACACAAAAGACCCCTGTTACCTAGATTGCCTGGTTCTGTTGAAGAGCTTCGGAAGAGCCAGTGCCACTTGGCTTTTCTCTGATTCATTTTGGTGCTGAAGCTGTTGTTTCCTCAAATTAGCCATATACACACTAGTCGTGATTTAACCCCAGCCAGCAGCTAAGCACCATGCAGCCGCTCCCTCGCTCCCTGCCCCTGCTCCCAGTGGGATGGGGACGAGAATCGGGAAAGAAGGTAAAACTCATGGGTTGAGATAAGAACGGTTTAATAACTAGAGTAAAATACAATACTAACAATAATAATAATGAAATAGAATAATAATAATAATGATAGTAATGAAAAGGAATGTAACACAAAAAAAGAGGGGGAAAAAAAAGAAAAAAACCCAGTGATGCACAATGCAATTGCTCACTACCAGCTGACCGATGCCCGAGCAGCGATCCGCCCCTCCCGGCCAGCTCCCCCCAGTTTATATACTGGGCATGATGTTCTACGGTATGAAATATCCCTTTGGCTAGTTCGGGTCAGCTGCCCCGGCTCTGCTCCCTCCCAGCTTCTTGCACACCTGCTTGCTGGCAGAGCATGGGAAACTGAAAAGTCCTTGGCTTAGGATAAGCGCTACTTAGCAACAACTAAAATATCAGTGTGTTATCAACAGTATTCTTACACTAAATCCAAAACACAGCACTGTACCAGCTACTACGAAGAGAATTAACTCTATCCCAGCTGAAACCAGGACAACACTTCATGAGCAAAATGGCTTTGCTAAGTCAAATTTAGCATTGCAAGCAATTCGTTACTGTGTTCTGTCATGTTAATTATTGCAGGCACACACTGCTGCTGTGCTCCTCATTTTGGACACATATAGTATGCAATACTATTAAACAACACTTACTAACAATCACTATTTTTGAAGAACGGAAATAGAGGAGGAGAGATTTGGAGACTTGCCTACATCCACAAAAGGATTTGCTATCAGAGGCAGAGTTACTATGTAGGTGTTCACAGCTACCAGTCTCATTTTCAGATCACTGACACAATAAGTAAAAGTAGCAATATCTAGCAATATCCTACCACATTATTAGAATAACCTGATGTAAATACAAAAAAAAATCCCTTTTTTTTTTTATGACATCTTAAAGAGTTCCCTGAAACTTAAAAAGACAAGCTCCACTTATTCAGCACGCTACTGGGATTCATAGAATCACAGAATCATAGAATGGTTTGGGTTGGAAGGGACCTTAAAGATCATCTCGTTCCAAGCCCCCTGCCTTGGGCAGGGACACCTTCCACTAGACCAGGTTGCTCAAAGCCCCATCCAGCCTGGCCTTGAACACTTCCAGGGAGGGGGCATCCACAACCTCTCTGGGCAACCTGTTCCAGTGTCTCACCACCCTCACAGTGAAGAACTTCTTCCTAATATCTAATCTAAATCTACCATCTTTCAGCTTAAAGCCATTACTCCTTGTCCTATCACTATATGCCTTTGTAAAAAGTCCCTCTCCGGCTTTCCTGTAGGCCCCTTTTAAGTACTGGCAGGCTGCTATAAGGTCTCCCCGGAGCCTTCTCTTCTCCAGGCTGAACAACCCCAACTCTGTCAGCCTGTCTTCATAGGAGAGGTGCTCCAGCCCTCTGATCATCTTTGTGGCCCTCCTCTGGATTCGCTCCAACAGGTCCATAATCTTAAATGAAAGAGGGCCTCACAAATACTCCCTTGGAAGCAGAATTACTGTTGCCAACCGTTTGCAATGTAAGAAATATCAGTATGGTTTCTGATTCAAGTTAAATATTATGGCACTACAGTTTTTAATTAAAACTATTCTGTTCTGTTTGTGTCATTAACTGAAGTGCTCTGACAGTCTTCAGAAATTATGATAATCAGAGATCAACACACACTCATGTAGCAGACATCGTAAAGCACTCTGAAATTCTAGAATAATTACTGACCATGAAACTAGATAATGTAAACTTTTTTATGTCAAGATACTGAACATATTTTAGAATAAGAATACTTGTTTTGATCGAAATATTGTAATATTTATATACTTACAATAGCAAAGCTCAGGTCTTACATTGAAGTAATTAATCTCTGCTGTAAGTATTTTAGTCCATGGAAGGGTGAATTTTTATACAATAAATGAATACAAGTGGAAAAGGTAAGACCAATAACTATATGTTGTAGAATATTTATATATGATTTACACAACAAAGGGTTTGTAGCCAGAATGCTTATGACAAGTAGCATTAGTACAGCATCTGGAGTGCTCATTGATTTTCATAGTTTAATTCCTCATTTCTGCTGATAGTTCATATTTCATGTGAGAGTGTTAGAGTAACAGCGTGCATCCTCAGTTTGAGCAAGTAACGTATTTGTAGCACCATGTAACTTTTTGCATATTTAAGAAGAAGCTAAAAAAAATAAACAGGAGTAGTTAGCTCAGACTGCCTCCTTGTACATACAACATCAAATAAAATATCTCACCAAAATCATTGGTGTGCCCCATGGGCCTTTTTTTTTTTTTTTTTTTTTAAGTCATCTGACACATTGATGATTTGGGATGAAATGGCCATGCTGTGACTCTTCCTAAGGATGAGTGTATCTGGAACGGTGTGGAAAAAGGGATTTCCAGACCATGGATCAGAAGGAAGAGGTTGAGGGGGGGGAGGCAGACACCGGTGCAGGCTGCCTCTGAAGCACTCCTCAGCTGCAGTGGCTGACTTTCAACATTAACCAGGAGGAGCTCCACATGCCCTCGTCCTTCATAAATCACAACTATGTGAATATTGGATGCAGAGCCTGCACAGAACACGTTACACTTAGTACATGCTGGGTGAGAGGTATTGGCGCAGGCATGCATGCTCAGCTCAACTGCTTTAACAGTCCGTGTTTTGCTGCGATCAGCAGAGAAAAGTGGGAGTGAAAAACTTTTCCAAGCTGATTGCAGAATGCTGAGAGGACTGCACAGACTTGCTCAGGAGGGATTTCTTCAAAGGTAATTTAGAGGTTGTTACCTCGAGCTAACGTGGAGTGTTGACTCAGAGGCAACAGCAGATAAACTTGTGGCAGCTGACAAGGCTCTTGCTCCAGGTATCTGTCCCTTTCGTGGAAGTTGCTGCCTCCAGATAGGGATTGACTTTACTCCTAAATTAGTTCACTGCCCTTCATAATGCAGCACAGAAACGCAAACTGGCACCCATTTCAGTTTGTCTTAAAAAGTCAGGCCATGGCTGACGAGTATTTGTATTTGAGACCTGTATTTGTACATGATGAGGGTGATATAAAGAGCAAGGTGGGGTAACTTCATGGGTTTCTTGTTCCAATTTGATTCACTGGTGCTCATGTGGCAACATGTTCATGTTACAATGTGCACCTTATGAAACAGAAAGAAATGTACCAAAGAGAGTAAAGTAAAAATATGGTGACTGGCAATTGCCAAAATCATAAAAGTGCACAAGAGCATTTATGGTCCCAGATGGAAAGGCACCAACATTAATTCACAGTCACCGATGTCAAACTTTGGAGGTATGGTCACAACCTAGCAGTCTTATCTCACACATACACAGGCCACAAAATTTCTCCCAGAAACAGAATTTAAAAATTATCTTTTAACCTTACAAAAATATAGTTTACTCGTACTTTAAAGCAGCCTGTAATGACCACTTTACTCTTCCCCTTACGAGCTGTTCAAGCCTTCAGTTACTTTCCCTGCCAGGCAATAAAGGTTTAACTCAAGGCTGAATTTGTTTAACTTTAGCTGCTAATCCCTGGACTTTGTCACACCTTCATCAGAAAGTTGCTTAAGATTTGGTCAGAAATCTTTGTGAAGAAATCTGTGAAGTGATGAAGCCAACTCTCAAACATATCTTTGATCAGCTGAATAAATCCTGACTTTTTTTTTTTAGCCCTCCTCGAGTCCTCTTCAGAATTTCTTTATCCTTCCTAAAATGCAGCTGTCAGAACTGCATACTCACAGTTACAACCTCACTCCCCTTCTCGTACTTGCTGTTGTCCTTTTTGTACATCTCAGGCTCATAGTAACAGTTACTACAACTGTACTGCACAAAAAGCATAAGATGGGAACAATGTGTGCCCTGTACATCCTCCTTTCCCTGCAGAGCGTTGCTTCACACCAACGAGCGGAGCCCGTATTCTCATTTCCCAGATGTTTTGCCTTCTAGTTATACCATTAGTTATACAAAAACACGCCTCTTTTGGGGTAATGACCATTTAATTAGTAGAGTTCAGTTATTTGTTTACTGTCTCATCTATCCCTAGAGTTTGCAAACTTCACTGGCAAGGATTTTAGCTGGTCATTCCCCATTTACATTACTGTTAAGAAGAGAAAAATAAGAATATTTATTTTGGCTTTTCTCTGATCAGGAGCACCTAATGTTGCAGCTTTGGTGCTTCTTGTGCCTGGCTGCTTCACAGTTTCTGTCCAGATACATAAAATATAAATTGCAACGTCCATGCAAATCTTCTTTCAGCTTCTGATTCTGACATAAAAACCTGGGATCTGCAAGGGATTCAAACAGTCTTTTCTTCTTTTGCAAGGAGGCTGATGCACAGCAGAGATAGAAATATTAGCTTTACATTGATTTCGTAGAACTGAGGAGGCTTTAGAAAGTACAAAAGCCTATTTTAATAAATGGTGTGACTCATGCCTTAAAAATTAAGCTATTTTCATAACTGGCTTTTCCCCCAAATCCCTCCCACCACTTCAATTCCCTGTGATTTTTAGCACTGATAATCTGTGTACATCTCCACCGCGGTGATTAATGCTTTCTACCAGCCGAAAGCTGCAGTTCCCAGTAGGCCACATCCAGCGATGCACTCCAGCTGCTCTGCACATCCCCAGAAACACAACGCTGTCACCAAGCAAGCCTGTGGCTGGAGCCGGGGAACGGCTGCTCCGTGTCGAGGGAGCGGTGGGAAAGAGATCAAAGTTCCCCGAGGAGCCGGATGAGCAGCTTTTCTCAAGAGAGCGGAGGACATGTTGAAGTGTGCGCTTGTTTGTGTGAGCGTGTGCTTGTGCTGGGGTTAAGAGGAAGAGGTTATAAAAGCATTAGCAGAGTATATGGAGTTTTCAGCGTGGATATGTCATGTCTTTCCCCACTTAAAGACAAAAGCAGCACTGAACTCTTTCCAGCGGTGCACAACACATTTCCAAGTGTTTCACGGCACGAGACTGAGGTCGTTTCCTCTACTAAAATGACGTTAAACCAAGTTCGAAGCTGCGGGAGATCATTCTGGACCTTCACTATTACTGGCTGCAATAGTCTGCGCCTTCATATAGCAAGTCACAGATGGCCATATCAGTTTTGACCTCTGAAGTGGCAGGACAGTGCCCCAAAGAGTTGACATTGTACCGAAAACAAATGCAGGATTATGAGACACACGCCAGCGGGCTGCAGGGGACGACGGGGGGCTGCTGGTTTATCTGAAGGAGGGCATGGCCCGAGCTGCTCCTGCCACTCCCAAAGCATGCCCAGGGAAGGGTCTGGCTCCAGCCCCGTGTCCTTTTGCTTCCTTGCTCCCCTCTCCTAAGCAGAACTGGTGTTTAAAAGGGAAGGAAACAAATCAACACTGTAAAATAACAGTTCCTTAAAAATAAGCCTCTCTCCGTGCATAGCACACAGCTTGCTGAGCCCGTCTCCTCTGTGCCTCAGGCCTTTTGCCAACTCAGTTTCAGTCCCTTGCCAGAAAAGCCGTGGAAGTGTTGTGTGTCCACTTTGGCTTTCGCAGAGTGAGGCTGAGCCCGCGAGCTTAGAAAACACTGACCAGCTGCTGAGACCTGCACAGGGCGGCTGCTGGGCTTTCGGCTGGTCCTCGCCCCGGCTCCACGCTGCCCACCTCCGCCGCACGACCCCACCACTCCTGCCCCGTCCCTCCTCCACTCCTGCCTTGCACCAACGCACGTGCGGCTGGAGGAGAATAACCGACACTTTATTCTGCATTGGACAATGCTTTTCCCACTCCTCTCAAAGCCTTCCTGTTTTTCTAAAGCTAATCTGGCATCTGCAAATGCATTTTTAGAATGGCACCTATTCAGATTAGTTTCCTTTTACACATTGATGAATTCCACCTGCTTGGAGCTCCCTCAAATCAAGGAAGAGAGACTACAGATGTTTAGCGAGCACTGGGCCTTGGGTCTTGGATTCCCTGCACCATATAAACACAACACTTGCATTTCCACCTTTTATGAATGTATATATGCTACGTAGACTGTAGATAAGCCCACCTGCGAATGTACTCAACCAGCATGTTAAACTCTTGGCAGTGCAGCTGTACTAAATAGTATTTTTTTCTCATTTGGATTACAAGGAATTCGCTTTGAATGGACAACAGATCTAAGCTTGAACTGCTCTAGTTTCCACCGATCCTCTCGTATAAAATGGCAAGACAGATCCTGGTCCTGAAATACAAAATCCAGAGAGCTGTTCCAGCTCATCCTAGCTAAGGGTGAAGCCAGTAAGCGTGTCCAGAAGTAAGCAGGTCCTGGACCTGTAAGTAGGTCCAGAAAAAAAGCTGTGATATAATTGGAGAACCATGTCTTCTGAGCTGTTTCAATGAACTGTGGTATATTCACATAGTGCAAAAAAGTCTAGACAACTTTTATACCGCCTTTAAAGCATCAGGATTACGATAGACAACTGTCAAAAGTTCCTTGGGAACTGAAATATAGAGTATCCTGCTCTTATTAAAGTGGTATGTTCTGCCCAGTGCATTAACATTTCATTTCAGCTGCCTTAAAATAGGTATGCAGATAAGTGTTTCTGTATACATTTTGTCTTTCCGGTAGGTTTGCCATCTATTTGCAGTCTATTTTCAAATACACGACTTACTCTAGCATGAAAAGCCAGTGTTGAATCACATGCGTTTCAGCAGTCTTTTCAGTTTGTATATGAGGATTTATCGTCTTTAATTTAGCAAGTTTACAGAACATAGCCAACTGCTTTTCTTTGCTTCCAAATAAAGTATGGAAAGTATAGTCTGTGGCAAGGGAAGAAGCAGATGAAAAGGCCCATCTGGGTGTCTTTTTTTCTGTTGCAGCTGTTAAAAACTGAAACCCATTCTCTGTCAGAAAAATAGAATTTGGTACTTAATGTGAAAAGAAGTCTTCATATGTTATTTACATATGCATAGAGCATGTGGCTCTTTCAAAAGCCAAACCC
Organism: Gymnogyps californianus; assembly: GCF_018139145.2. Taxonomy (NCBI): domain Eukaryota; kingdom Metazoa; phylum Chordata; class Aves; order Accipitriformes; family Cathartidae; genus Gymnogyps; species Gymnogyps californianus. Next base: position 14,330,113 of record NC_059472.1, read on the forward strand.
ATTCCTGCTTTAGATAAAGACAACTGCAAGAAGAGCACAATGAGAAGCCACTAGAACAGGAAGCTGGAAGATCATACAATTACATACAAAGTTCTTATTCTCTAACTTTCCTACCAGGGCAAAATCATGAAAAATATGCAAAGCGGTCTCCAGATTTAGCATAAGCAGTTGAATTACCATGAGTGAGGTTACTGTCCCTATGTATGGGAACTGCCGGGGAAGAACTGCCACACAAATAAACAACTGAGTGCCTCTGTATGGCATCAGCTCAGGGGGAACCGGGCTTATAATAAAAACAAAGTTGTGTTGCAGGACTTCAAAGACTAACTGAAGGTTTGTGTTTTACTGAGATAAATCAAGGCACCATCTGTAAAAACGTGATGTTTCATAATTTTCAGCATGGAGTATATACAATGAATGCTTGGATATATCCAACAGCTGATGTGATCCAGGTGTTAGGTCAACTAGAAAAATTATATAAAAAATTTATGTGTTAATTTTGGAGGAGAAAACCTATGACCATTTAAGTCAAGGATTTATGGGATGGTTCAATGGCACTTATAAATTGCTACCTGCAGTTGATATTTCCAAGAAAAGGGGTTCCAAAGAGAAATCTCAAATTAAGGAAGAAGTGTGTACTTCACATATATGGCCAGTTTTCACTTACAAAGAAGTAAGAAATGTCAGCTAATCATAAGCAATTGGACGTCTAAAGTAAATGTAACGACACATACTTCACAATTTACAGAAATTTTAGATGAGAGGGAAAGCTTTTCAACAAAAGCAAAAGAACTAATACTTTGTTAGATATTTAATCTACTTCCACAATTATAACAAACTTTCAACTGCATCATGTATCTTGATGCTTAAAACTAAATGCACTGATCGTCTTGTTAAAGGAAATTTTGCTGCATAAACGTACAGAGTCCTTGCAAAGAATAGGGAAAATGAAATATATGTTTTAAGACCTTTCTGCAGAGACAGGGAGATAGCATATGTCAATATTTACTGTTCTCACTAAGTCACTACAAAATGTTTGTTTTCATCTCTGAAAGTAATTTGCACAGTGGAGTTTTGCTGATAGAAGATTAACTCTTGAGAGGTGGTAAGCACCTGCTTCTGTGCTAAGCCAGCAGAATATGTGCCTGCCTTGAACGCACCAGGTCTGGCCAAGTGCCATTAACTCAATAAAACTTTTTAAAGCTGAAAGGTATTCTAAAGGGGCGTGGGGGCAGAAGACACTTATATCATGCCTAAGACATCTTACCACATGTTTACTACCGTTATAAAATCCTAGCACTGATAAAATGTTTCAAAGACGATACCTGCCAGCCAGTCATCTCCAAAAGAGATTTTTCCACCCCTCGCTCATTCAGGAAAGCAAAGTCTATGGCCTTTCCAGAACCCACCACACATGTGTTCCTCTGCTGGCCTCAGGTTGGGCATCTGCATCCTGCCCCCTGGAGCAGAGCGGACAGCCATGCAAACTGCTTTGGGCTGAACCATGCTGCGGTCACTGCCTGGGAAAGGTGCTGGAGGGATGTCAGAGAGGAAATAACACCAAGCACATGCACTCGAAGGTAAGCAGCAGCTTGGAAAATAGCAACAGCAGAAGAGAGAGAATGTGATCTGGCACGGGAAGGCGAGCGCTGCTGCTCAGACCCGCGTTTCGCACAGGCTCGACCGGGAGAGCGGCACACGCCGTACTGTCTGTGGTGCAGGGCAATCGCTACGTGTTTGCACTCCACAACATATTGAAAAGTATTTCTAAATGTGCTGTGGTTTGGTCACTGCCACAGAGGAAATGCAAATATTCACCTTGCAAAGTGCAGGTGCTATCCTAAGAAGGCATAGGTTCCTCTTAACAGTATTAACCAGATTTTAAAATGGAAAGTATTTATCACTTGAGATTCCAGACCTTAAACCTTTCTGCAAGGCAGGCAGATGTTTCTCCATCCCCCAAGCTTCTGTACCCAACGAGTCCTCGGAGGAGGACAGAAGGACTTAGCCTGCCATGTCAGTGGTGCTCTGCTGCTGGAGCTGCAGGTGCAGGGTAAGCGCTGCAGCAAGTGCCATTAGCAAGTATGAGCCAAAAACTGATGCCAGAAAGAGCTCTGTGGCTACCCTCTTTCCTCCTTGGACATCTCAGTATCTCTGTTTTCCAGACTGAGCAAGGGCTGTGACTGTGTGTCACACTGTCCTCTGCGTGCCCTTAGCCCATCCTCGCTTTGTTCTGATCTACCCTGGAGCTGGCAGAGAACTTCCTTCTTCTCTTGCTGCACATGAATTTTGACCACAGTACCTAATCTGTCTCACCATTTCCATCTGAAGAAGAACTAGGAAAGATCCAGTCTCCTGGAGGAAAGTCTTATCTGTTAATATTACTAAGCTCTACGTACCTCACCATACTAGAAATGGGCTTTTCTACAGCTGAGAAATGTGTTCTGTGTGCCTTTTGTCCCTGCTCTTATTGAATGCGCATCACCGTGTTTATAATTCTTCGCACAATCTTTATTCCGATACTCTGGCGAAGACCATCAGCGTTCACAAATGCAGAATAACTACTGGCAATTACACTGCCAACACAAGCCTTCAAGAAATGTACAGTGCATAATACCCTGCTACCTATACTTTTTTTATTCTGTAGTACCTGGGGGTACCAGTCCATAGGAAAGGACACCTGGCTCCTATTTGCGAAAATGGTGGTTTGTCGGTTATGATTTGTATGCGCCAGTGGGATTTTGGAAGGAAGCAATTCAGCGCTTAAGCACGTTTCATCATTTTCATGTATGGCAGGGGAAATGTGTATAGTTATATATGCCCAAAGAGATCAGGAAGATTATTTTTAAACTGAAGCATTTGATGTTTTTACAGCATTTATACAATTCCTCTTAAACCACTGTTTTCCTTTTTAAAATTAGCATCAGTGTTTGTTTCCTGTGTGAAACCTGGTTTGTGTCTGACCAATTAAAGTGAAGATAAATGTGACAGGAAGCTGCTTTGAATACAGTACCTCAGCTGCAGAGTAGGGCTTCTCTGAGTAACTGAAATGAAAGTCAGCATCAGTAAAAATAAATTGCACAATTCAGTTGTGGCTGGAAAATTACTACTGAGACTGGCAACTTGATGCAACTATTTCTATTACTTTCTGTTGCATTAGGTAAGGTAATAAATACTTCATAAGAATAGTAGAGCAAGCTTTATTTTATTCCATATTGTGTATATCAAACAATACTGCTAGCAAAAGATTGCCTTTAGGGCAGGAAAATGTTTTATTCTCCACTCAGTTGATGAGTCTTTCTGCTGGTTCTGCCAACAAGGATGCCAATTAATGTCAAGTAACATTTTGGTACTGCTGATGAGATACAAAACAAATGGAGCATAGTATGGTGAAATGAATTTACTGTACTAAGAGATAGAAAAATTCCCTTTTTTTTTTTTATTGGACCTAGAATTCAGTGAGATGGGGGGGAAAAAGAGAATACCACTCCTGCCTTTTTACAGTTTATCTCCCTAATTCTGTACTCCCTTCTTAGAGGAAGCAAGCATTACATAAACCTTCAAAATGCACAGATCATACCCACTTGCTAAGGTGAACCCCAAACCAGCTCTGTGTTAATTCTGCTAGTACTTTCATCAATATTCCTAACAGTATCTAGACAAATTGTTTCAGTGAAATCCAGAGGAGAATGAAATCTCCTGCCTAGGAGCGTGCACAAAGCATGTCCACTGGTAAAGATAAATCTCAAGGACATCACTCAGTTTTATTTTACTTCCAGCTTCCCCATCAAGTCAATCTGAAATCCCCACTGAGTTACCTTTGCCCTGATAAAAGCTGACTGAGGAAGATGATGGTACCTTGGAGTGAGAAGGCCACTTTCCTCAGCAATCAACTAGTTCCCCGCACTCCTTTTGTGGTCACTTCATGAGTTTCAAATCTCTTTCTAAGAAAGCACTTTGCATGCACTCTTGACTGCTAGAAGAGGATGGGCAGGGGATAAATCTGCAAAACCGGCCAGGGCAATCCATAAAGGTGAGCAGGGCCAGCGTCACTCAGGAATCCCCCCAGAAACTCAGCTTGACAGGGGAAAAATTGTTTCCCTGCCAAGATGCACTGCTGAGCCTTTGCCTTCGTTAATGAAACAATGGTTGATCTGCAATAAAAGCCACATCCTGACTTTCTTAGCTCTGCAAAGATTTCAATAGCAAAGTAAATCCTGCTTTGCACCAAATATCAAGTTCTGACTTTTTCTCTGCAAAAACATCAATAGCAGCATAAATCTACTCCTGTCTTTTTTTTTTTTTCTTTCCTTTTTTTAAGGAAAGTTTACCTCATATATAATACACAGAAAATGCTCTGGTGAAAATAGGAATGAAATCATTGCTGCCATAAAGAGGAGGGGTGGCATACCTTCCTGTCCGTCAAGCTCCAACCAGTTGGCACCCTATAAATCATAGGAAGCACAGGGGTAATTATAGAACTGCAAGCTGATTACTGTGAACATTGAGAAGTAGCTCCTAGTAATTGGAAGCTAAAGATAATGTGAGCATGATTACAACCACGAAGGAACTGTGCAGGTCACTTATGCCCCCATTTTTCTCTATTCCTTAAAATTAGGTTTTCTCACAAAGCAACAAGCAACCTAGTCAATCTAGCACCTTGTTAATACCGTGAATTGTTTGTTCTCTGTCAGAATTAGTGTTGATGTGACAACATTCGGATCACCAGGATCCGACTACTTTCCTGTTGTGCATTAAGCAACATAGCTAACAGCTACTGCCAGCTTGTTCTGTCATCTCCTGGCACCCCTTCATCACTCCCAGAGGCCCTGCAACGTGCTTATGGTGGAAAACACCTGGTCAAAGAAGGGCAACTTGCACTGAGAGTACATGATGACAACATGTAAAATTGGTTTTAGTGCCAGAGGTGTTCATTTCTTCACCCTCGGGGCAGTACGGAGAGAAAACTCCATCTCCTCCGCCCTTAAGAGAGGGAGCTCCTTAGAGAAGGTGCATCTGCCAGACACATTGTGCTGGACCATGAAGAAATATTCCATTCCTGCCTCAAAGAAGTTACACCACCAGGACAAATATAATAACACTTCAGCCGAAAGTGATACCCTCTTTCTTGCCCAAACATACTAGAACGACTCTGCAACATGACCAAGAGGGAAAGCTGCTTTTCTGGGATCAGGCTGTGCTCTGCTCCTGTCCTCCAGTAGGAAGATATACAGAACCTGTCATTTTTATTCTACATAGAGAATTTAGCTTATTTATGGGTCTAATCCCTACTTGATCCTTACAAAGCTATTTACCTCAATTATACATATCGCTGATAACAAGTTCTACAAGTTAATTAACACAAGTGTAGAAGCGTTGATTTTCATCCACATCCTTATGTTGTTATTATACAATCCCAAATTCTAGCTGTATTCTGCATTTGAGGCAGAATTTTCAGAACTAATACAATGAGCTTTTGAAAAAGCCACCCTTTTATTTTAAATAAAGTTACCTAGACTCCTATCTGAAATTATTTAGAACTTGGACATATTATGACCAAGAAGACAAGAGCCCCTCCACATGATTTGACCTGAAGAAAGTGCTACAAAAAGTGTAGCTTTTGCTACCTGGCAGTAAATTTCTCACCGTGCTGTATAATCCCGTGCTCCAAAAGTCTGCGGCCGAGCTGCTCTGCTTCAGTCCGTGTCGTGGCCTCTCCTTCCTGGATCAGCCAGTCAATGAACTCCGATGCCACAAAGGTCCGTTCATACTTGACTCCTTCCTCTTCCCTGGCTTGCAGAAGGGTATTTTCAGAACTCATCAGCCTGGTATGGGGTGGGGGGGAAATTGGTAGGGAAAATGGTTCTTCAAAAAAGCAACTCCAGATCTATTCTAGCAAATCTCATTGATATTAAGCAAACGTATGTGAACCTTTCACTGACTAAATCTTTCCTCCAGCTATCAATTTAAACTTAGGATGTGAATTCTAACTGCTTAGTCAAGAAATTTAGGCTTTATATCCCCGTGTGAAGTTAATGCTTTCTTGTTTTTTCCCTAAAAGAAAACAAGGTTTTTCAGTTTCACGTTTCCCCTATTTAGTTCTTTAGCTTCTCTAAAAGTTACTGTATAATCTACTTTGAAACAAAATTAGCCTAAAAGCACCAGATGATTGTGACTAATGTGTTCAAAAATTCCTAATTAATTTTTACAGTTAGCAGGACTATGCCCCGAAGTCATTTAGATGGTTTTGAAAATTTTTCCCATAAGCTCTAAAACAGCTGCAGAAAAATTCAAGAGGAAGAAAAAACAGGTAGTTCTGTGGTTTGGGTCACTGATAAATATTTAGCATCCAACACCCAGTGATGCAGCTGCAGTCAGTGAGTTACACACCTGAACACATTTTGACATCTGAGTCTCAGAGTCTCTGTGCCTCAGTTGGCTCCGTGTACCACCAGAGTTCAGAGGAACATCATGAGGTGTCTCTAAATCTCCTAGCAATTGGCATGTACCTAGCTTAAATAAGCTAATAAAATTCTTCTCCGTTCAAGTAACCTACAGAAATGACACAGTATAAAAAAAAAAGAAAAAAAAAGCCTCAGTATTTTGTTCATGCAAAAGTAAGGTTGACAGTTTGAAAGAGAAGACAGGTTGATAATCACTCCCTTTCAATACAGAATCCTACTTTTTTGTTGTTGTTGGGAGACCAAGCACCATAGCCTCCTTATTTATTAATTTCATTTTTCTTCATAATTATTTTATTTATTATAGGCTAATAATAGGACTAGTGGTAAGACTTTCAGAATAATAGCTCGAGAATGGCGTGGTTATTTTTTCCATGTAAGACTAAGAAGTCCCCTCCCTTTACCAACTGTTTCGAAATTAAGGGCACAACTTAACTACAACAGGAATATTCTGGAAGCACTTAATCTTTGCTCTTCTGATCAAAAATTTGAATTTCATGTAAATCCATATGTGGTCTCTCTCTTTCTTGAACTGCCAGTATGTCCAGAGGTCATGGAATATAACATCACCTCCTTTGGGAGGCATAAGAAAAATCTGTGCCATAAGAACACAGCGAAAAGTTTCTTTTGAAATTACAATGAGGAGATTTGACAGGACCCAGCCCTTGTGATTTCACCTCAAAGATTTATTCCCTTGACTTTAACAAGAGCTAACCAGAAGCCTGAACTGACTGGATCTGACCACCAGGCAGCAAATCATCAAACCAGGCAAGGGCTGCTCAGCCACAGCTAGACGTCAGTGGCAGATATAATGAACTGCTCGTTTAGATGTTGGTGCGTCATTGCCAGCACCTCTGAGCTGAGTAAGAATGAAGAAAGTCAAAATTAGCTGAAGTCAGGGACGAGGCCAAAAGCAAGAGCATGTGCCACAGGGGACAAGGTATTGACTCCAGAACTCTTGCAAAGACTTTATTCTTTTTCATATTTTGATTTACAAGCATCTGCATGCAAGGCAACATTTTGTCCCACACTAACCACATCTAATACAGACAGCGCTCCAAGAGACCATCTTTAAATGTGTCTCGTTCACCAGACTTTTTTCCCCCCAGAAAAAAATGCAAACCTAAAGCTCATGTCTTTTCGTACCATCTGCTGCATGGTTACCCAGAACTGGTTACCCAGGCTCTGCAGGCACCAAATTAAAACTCCTTAGGATTGTGTTAATTGTTCTTTGATGAATCTATAATTAGTTGACCAGCTCATTGAAGTCGCAGATAGAGAGGTCCTTGAAAAAGAGATGCTAATCGTTAGATTTTTACAGAGACACAAAAGAAATTTGGAAAAATATCAAGTGGAAAAACACTCAGCTTGACATTTCACACCCTTCTGCATGTGCCCAGAATAGCACTGCAAAGGATTTGGACTTGTGAACAAACAGACACGACAAATTGACAGTTTAACAAACCCAGAAACAGCAATCCATAGACTTACATCGCTAACTGAAGTAAATCACTGTAACTCCATGGCTGTCAACAAAGCTGTACCACTTTACATCAGCCAAAAATCTGGCCTTTCATTAGCCAGAATTGGAAACTGCCTCTATCTCTTCCATTTTCTCCTCGTTTCAAAAAAACATGAGGCTATTCATGACAAAACATATTATTTGCTAAAACTGGTGTTATCCTGCATTAAGGGAATGTATTTAGCCAAACACTGGATTCAAACCCTTTTCAAAAGAAAATTTTAACCTTGTTTTATCTAAATAACTGCACCAAAGGATAAATTTGACTTAACCACTGATGAGTTAAAATGAAAGTGATTCAAAGAATGCAGTCTTAAAATTATCCGAATGATTTCCTGAAATTAAAACCATAAATTTGCACTTCTTTCACTGTGAAATCTGGTTGAAAAATCTCAGTTGAAGTCAACATCATGAGATGACTTATGGCTCCTAAACCTAACTGCACTAGAAACAACAATCCTGTGTGCCTGACCAAAACCTACTGAGAATTGCAAACATCATAAAAATAGGATGCCTGCACAACTTGATTTTTTTTTAAAAAGCTATGAAAGGTCTATGCTGGATTTATTTAAGATTTGCAGGGAGGGTTTTGTTGAACAGGGAACATGTTTATCTCATTCCATCTATCTGATCAGTCCTGTAGAGCACGAAAACTGATACCATCCTTGGACCTAATAAACTATTCAACAATTTTCAGACAAAACTGTAGGAAATCCAGTACGTTTCATCTCTAGTTATAAACTTGAACCTCAAAGCATGTTCACAGCAAGGATTACCAAAGTTTGCAATGATGTGCAGGGAATCTGAACTGATTTACGATTTTCAGTGCAAATGAAGAGAGAATACAATCAGAGACTGATTTTTAATCTTCTAATTGCACAGGTACAGCCATCGAAGATGTCCACAGTAGGTGAAGAAGGTAATGCCACAAGAGAGGAGAATCCAGGCTGCGAGGAGCTTTGTGGTCACACAGAAGGGAGACAGGGAAAGGGAGCTCCTCAGCGGGGGGACAGTCCTAATGTTCCCGTGTCCCAGGGGAGAGCACAAGGCATTTACCCAAAACAGCTGTCTGAATGCAGGGAACCTGCCCAGCGCATCCATTCCTCTGCCCATGCAACAACCTGCTGATCCTCCGAAAGTATTTTGCTCATTTTACCCATTGAGGGTACGAATCTGCATGGACTGATGTTGGATAACATGTCCGCAATTTTGGCAAGCACAAACTATGCTGGCTTCTGAATGTCACGGTACTCCAGCCCGACTGTGGTGGGTGGAGAAGAGCAGGAAATAGTATTGCAATGGCTATCTTAAACCAGCAAAGCCTAGTGAAGACCAGCAACATCTACAAAATTAGACACAGATTTTTCAAATATGTTGGATTCAGATAGATTTCCTTTGGCGTAGTTTCATTTCTCTTGAAATTAGGCCTACAGGCATTTTGAGAAACAAGTTGAATATACTGGTACATGACTTCACGTCTGTGCCTGAATACTTTTCTCCAGTTGTTGCCATTTAATAACTATTCTAATTGCACTGAATGAATATTTTCTTTCTCAACACTATCAGCAAACTGATACAACAGATATATTACACATACACACATTTCATTGCAGAACTCTTTCTGTAGTAGTCTGACTTTCAGTATTGGATTTTGAGTTTAAAATGCATCCAATGAAACTGTGAAGGTGTTGCTAATAAGCGTGCATGGACAAGGGACCTAACAAAATCCGAGTGCTCTGCACACTGGTTTTGCTACAATAAACAAAGCGAAGCCCAGATAGCCCAGGTATGCGTTCTTATCTCCCATGAATATAAAATATTTCCAGTGATCCATGGAGAATTTTGACTAGCTTTGACTGTCACAGACTGGTTTTGAAATGCCATGTATTTTTAATCTATACTATATTTAGCACTCAGGGCTGCTTTTAAAAGTTTCTGAACCCTTTAGATACGTTGCCTAGGAGCAACCACCTCATGAGGATGCAGTTATATTTAGATATAGGTGCTGCTTTTGGCATTAACTCCTTTTCCAAGATGGGAACAATCTAGATTGTTATGAACATTTTTCTGCCAGTATAGTGTTGGACAAACTGGACACTAGACATTGGTTTGGGGATAGTTCCCCATGCAGAGAAATGGGGATGGAAGCAGACACTGGTAGAACAGAGTTCTTCCCACCATGGCTCCTTTCATGCAGAGGACAGTTATCAGCCTCGCCAACAAAAAAATGATTTTTCTCACAGAAGAATAGAAATAGAAATATACAAAACAAATAGAAAAAAAGGTTTGCCGCTGTAGACACACTGATCGGCTTTTCATAATATCGGCCAGGCTTGCAGGCACTGTGTGTTACAGAGTCTAAAGAAGCAAATGTTGTGCTTAGTAAGGCACAGAAGATTTTGGAGGTGGGTGATTCAATTCATCTGTCCCAGTGCATCCAATGAAGGATTTCTTCCAGTGCTGTGTTTTCTTGTGTCTTATACAGTTTATTTTTTTATTTTAAATAGTCACAGTCACTGAGTCTCAGGGAATTTTATATGATGGGTGCAACAAAAGGAGTGGCATTTACAATTATTGGTTTATATTTCAGTTTAATTGCTCTTTCACCAAATGGACCTTCAGAGCCTTCTCACCTTGAAAATAATAGTTATCATCAGCTTTTAAACTTGGGATTTTCCTGAGTGCTTTATTCTAAGAGTGAAACAAAATTACTCCAGCCAGAAAACACAGCATCTCTCCTGGCTGCTGCATGCTTCTGCTCTAACCGAGCAGGAGAGTGAATGGGATTCAGTCTAGAGCCATACTTCAAGCTTTTTGGTAAATAACACATCACAACTTTTGCATTAGTTTGTAGCATATGCCAACTCGTATTTTATTCTCTCTGCTTGAAAGTACCGTGTCACAATCTCTACATCCTGAATAAAAATGTCATTAATTATAGATTGGGAAGTATGGTTAAGCTGCCTAGTTATTTAACGGAAGTAATCCAGTGGGATATTCAGTATCTCGGCATAATCATCTGTTTCAAATCTTACTTAGATGCCCTTGGCTGGGTTTTTTTTGAAGCTACTTTTAATATAACCTTTCTGATGTAGAAGCTTTGCAGACTGGAACACTGAAGATTAATTTCACCTATTATTTAAAGTCATACGTCCTGGTGAAGCTGTAGATATGGACGCTCAACAGATATGTAGCCACTTGTTCAGTGCATTTTGATGTACTAACGTTTTAGGTCTTGTGATTACAGTTTTACATGACAAATCATTCTTTAGTAATTATTTTTACAGAATAGAGTGCAAGGGCTTAAATTTACATTGGGTTCTCATATAGGATGTATTTACAACCCAGAACATCAGAAAATGCTGATTCATTTTGAACAAAATGCTACCAGTGCACACGGTAGAAAAGCAAAAGAGAAATCGGAAAGAGAGAGAAGGGTTATCAACTAAAGTCACAGGATAACCCAGACACATTCCTGCATGATTTGAAAGCCTCTGACTATTCAAAAATGGATTAACATTTGCCTCCTGTGGTACTATTATCAACACATTATGGATATTGAATGCAACATACTTTTCATACAGTCTTTGTCCTCTCATGAACACCTTCACCTCATTGTCCAGCGGAAATGTCCCGTCGTCTTTTCGGAAGCGGTAGAATAGTTTGACATCCTTGAATTCCTTATGCTCATCACAGACTGAAACATAAAATAAAAAAAAAAATCTTCATATAGATGTTAAGGAGTTGAGGATCCATTCAGCAGCTATTGCTGCTGAACTTCAAAGCAAGCACGTATGGAGCCTAACCCCCTGTATTTCTGAGCATACAACTTTATTCATTTCTAATAACTGATAGAAGGCTGGAGAAAACTTTCAGATAAGTAACCAAATCTCTAGGTGAGGGGGATAGGTGTTCATCAGTTTTGTGAGTATTACTGTGAATATAAAGAGCAAAAAAGCATCCATCTGCTATATACCTGGAAAACCTTTTGATGAAAACAGTCTTGTTAGCTTGTTTGTTTAAAAGGCCACCAGTGTAGAACACCCAATAATTTAAGGATTGGCAAACTTCTTAAAGCTACTCGTATCAGTTGAGCAATGCTGTAGGAAACCTGAGACTTGCTGCAGAAACAGTTAAAATCAAAGCATTCTGCCCTCTTAAAATTGTCTCGGTTGCTCTGCCATGCCAGCTAGCAAATGGTAGGTACAGTAGGAGCACACTGAGAAATGCTAAATAAGGTTTATAAGACAGCAGCTGATGATGGGCTCTTGTAAATGCAGAACAGAGCTCCAGCAAGGGCATAAATTAATGGGATAGATATCCCAACCAAGCTGCTCCTCGCAGAGTTGTCAGCCCACATACACGGGCTCACCTTCTGCCCCACAGGAGCAGGAAGCGGTACCCCTTTCACTTGACATGGGAGTTGAAAGGATGCTCTGAGCATCCTGCAGAACCTGATCGAACCTCTCTGAATTTATCCTAGCTCACTTTGCAACCTATTTTATTAAATTTTAGTGCAATATGTGAACATTTTCAAGAAACACCTGCTCCGTGTGTAATATATAGACACATACATATCAAATTTGTATGGAAGTTACAGTGCGCAATTGGATCCTGAAGCAGAAAACATTTGAAGGTTGTTAAAGCTTTAAACAAGCATTCAGCAATAAAACATCTATTGCTCAATTAAATTAAGTCACTCAGGCATCCACGCAACTCTTCACTGACATTTTCTCAATAGAAGATTAAGTAGTCAGATTTGAATACCCTATAATTACTTTATTCTTTAACTATCTACCGTGAGTCCCAGTTTCCATAACAACTCAGAATTTTAATTTAATAGCCAAGCAGAAACTGTAGAAGTGGCACTCATTCAATATGTGCATTTCTTACTTTAATTAAGGTGGTGTTAATGTATTGCAGATAGCAGCAGTATTGCTGCACATACAGTGACCCCTGCATAAAGTCAACATTCGTCTGTTCGCAGTTGCTCAGTTTTCTCTTAAAAAAGAAACAAATGGTACATTTTGCCCTTTTGAAATGGGTAATACTATACATTTGAAATCAAGGCCTTGGATCTTCTTTGTTTTTGTGCTTCCTAGCCTTTTTGTGCACCAAAATGCAACTAAATGCTATCACTGAATTGGAAGCCTCCTTTTCATCAGTGTAAATTGTTATTCAAGAAGCTGAAAGGAACAGATCTCAAATAGACAACAAGTTTAGGAGAAAATTAATCAGGGCACAGTTGGACCACTAACTTTCTTGCAGCTGTACCAGCACTAATGTTTGTGCAGCTGGTGTAAGGGACAGGGCCGGAGAATTAATTCATGTGAGAAAAATGACCTTTTTTTGCCAGCTGATTTTTCAGATGGGTTTTTCAGCTGGAAAACTGTGCTCTGGGGATCAGGGAGGTGAGGGCAGCAGGGAGAGAGGGGACAGGATCCAGCTGGGGCTGCTCTGGAGGCAGGGAAGCAGCAGCACAGTCTCCAGTGACTTCCCCTCCCTGTACTGACATGGGGAATGTCACTCCACACCTCTTCAGCCTCTCCATGTCCCTCGGGACACAGGGGACCTTGCGGAGCAGCCCAGTTCAAGGGAGATGCTCCCTTTCTGGCAGGGAAAGGATCCTACCTGTCCTATACCTGGTTGAAGAGCAGGAGCAGGATTTCTCTGTTTCACAGCAGTCAATAAAATTTAGCTTAGAACTTTTTAGCAGCTGATATTGCACTTACCATGGTGGATAATGCTGTGATCCAATAATTTCTGCACCAGTTTAATTGCCGTCTCTCGGTCTGAGGCCTCTTTATGGTCAATCAGCCAGTCGATCAGCTCTTTGGCAACGAAGCAGTTCGGGTACGTCTTAAGGTGGTGACGCCGATCTTTAATGACCTTTTCTTCATGCAGTCGGAGCCTGGGGGTCAAATCACCATATGAATATCATGTGTAAAGAGCCTTTGTAGCTAGCAAGACTGGAACAAGAGTGGAGCAGATACACCCAGGCCCTGCTCACAGGATGAGCTTTGCAGGTGTTGGATGGAAGACAAGAGACTCGGTCACACGTCCACCACTGTTACAACTTTAAACCCCATACTTGGAAAAACTGGTTTTCTGCCCAGTGGAAAAGACTAAAAAATGAAGAACAGCACAGCATACTAAGCCCATTAAAATACTTCCTGTAGGTCAATTAAACTGACAATAATTTGGAATTAATTTTCCCACACTACCACTAATATGTTCCATGTTACTCTTTTATTTTGTGGTATCACTGCTGTAGATTTTTTTTTTTAAATCTCATTCACTTTTTTAGCTGTAGTTTCTTCCTTGGTTGCGTAACTGCATTTTGCCTCCAGCTGCACAACAAGCATAGCATTTATGATTTAAAATTCAGGCGCAAAGCTGTTCCAACACAATGTTATCTAGCATAAAAAAGTTGCCTCTTACTCCAAATAAAGGAGAACTGATTTCTCACTTGGGGAACTGTTGGTAGATGCTATGTATCTGCAAAATCACCCCCATCATCTTGAAAGCAAGTTGGTTGGCTGGTTTTGGGATGCTTGGGTCAGAATGCAAGATCCTGATTAGAGTATTACCTTCTTGGTAAAGGTTCTGGGGTTCTGCATCTTTACTTTTAGTCATTTTTTGCCAAATAAACAAAATGAGCAACATTATCAATAAATTAATGGATTGAGATTTCTTAAATTTTTTTAAAGTTTTCTACTTTCTTGTTTCCATTTTAATTAATAATTCTAATAATTCTGGTTTTGTAGTGCCATGTCTATACAACAGTTCTGAAGAAAGCATAGAAACTACCATGCTTGGGCTCCTATCACAAACAGAAATATTGCTGTTCATTTCCACATGGCCAGGATCCTACCTTGTAAACACTTTCACTGACTTCGAAGAAGTTCTGAGTAATGCTATAATAATTGTAGGGGGTACAACTATCTCTATTTTCTAGAGAGGGAGATAGCACAGAAGGGCATTAACCTGAGCCTCAAGGAGCACAGAGCAGGAGTCCAACCAATTTTCCTCTCAATGTGATTCCAGTATGAAACAATTATTTTTCTTTAAAATAAATTCTTAAAATTTCTTTAAAACTTTCCTCAAGGAAAGGGAAAATATTTGGCTGAAATCAGTGAAGAAAATATTATTAGGGCATTAGACAAGGTTTAGGTAGGCTTCTACCTAAAAACAGTAGCAAACCAGCGTGGGTTTTTTGCAGCACTTGAACTACACTGGAATGGCCAATCTGTGATATGAATTCAAAACTAGCTTTGCAAACATCATAAAAAAATGAAGACTTTTATATTAAAAATACTGATAAATCAGATGATCGCTATTCTGGAAAGAAGTGCTGGTAAATATCCCATGCATTGTGAAATTTTCTGAGCTAAAATACCTTTGCTTAAAGCATATCTTCCAGATGTGCTCTAACAGCTGTTGCCAAACTTAGCAAGAAAAGCCTACACAGTTTTAATTATAGAACATGCAATTATCAGTATGTCTGACAGAGCTTTACATTTAAAATATATTCCAGGTTCTGTTAATGTTCATCCAGTCTTATGTCGCACAATAATCTGCAAGAACAAAACTAGGGAAAGAGGATATAATACATATGAGAACGGCTCAACCCAGCTTTCAGTCATCAGTGTAAGTCTAAACGGATGGAGTTCATCTGATGCAAGAGGAAACCCCCTTCTATGAAATTCTTTGTCCAAACGTCGCGTAGGAGTGTGCCAGGACTGGTCTGGCATTCCACAAATAAGCCAGTAGCCAAGAGCCCCAGAAATGAGTATTTATGTCTTAAATTCTGACTGAAGGCTTTCCTGCAGTTGGTGGGCTTATAAATATTTCAAGTTCTCTGTCATGTCAAAAGACACGGGTTCCCACTACAACCTTTTTCCTCACTCAGAGCATTTATAGGGTCTCTCTATATACCTTTTTGCTTATATTCATAAAACTCATAGAAATTTCATTATCTTAATTATCTCCACCCACTTGCTAAAGTGGATCCAAATTTGCTAAGAGGTTACAAAATCATTAAGTCAAACAGAACATGGCCACATAAGCCTTAAGAAACCTGAAAAACCAAATTTATCCACAATTTCCAAATAGAATTGGGAACTTCTTCTGCAATCGATAGCAATTGTATCCATACTGAATTATGTCCAGGCTGATTTATTTGGAATTGTATTGGGTTTGCGTGGCAAGGTTTTGGTATCGGGGGGGGCTATAGGGGTGGCTTCTGTGAGAAGCTGCTAGAAGCTTCCCCTATGTCCGATAGAGCCAATGCCAGCGGGTTCCAAGATGGACCCGCCGCTGGCCAAGGCCGAGCCCATCAGCAACAGTGGTAGCGCCTCTGGGATAACATATTTAAGAAAGGGAAAAGAAGTTACAGGGGAGTAGCAGTTGCAGCCAGAGAGAGGAGTGAGAAGATGTGAGAGGAACAACTCCGCAGACACCAAGGTCAGGGAAGAAGGAGGGGGAGGAGGTGCTCCAGGCACCAGAGCAGATTCCCCTGCAGCCCGTGGTGAAGACCATGGTGAGGCAGGCTGTCCCCCTGCAGCCCGTGGTGAAGACCATGGTGAGGCAGGCTGTCCCCCTGCAGCCCATGGAGGTCCACGGTGGAGCAGATATCCACCTGCAGCCCGTGGAGGACCCCACGCCAGAGCAGGTGGATGCCCAAAGGAGGCTGTGAGCCTGTGGGAAGCCCGTGCTGGAGCAGGCTCCTGGCAGGACCTGTGGACCCGTGGAGAGAGGAGCCCACGCTGAAGCAGGTTTGCTGGCAGGACTTGTGACACCACGGGGGACCCACGCTGGAGCAGTCTGTTCCTGAAGGACTGCACCCCGGGGATGGGACCCACACTGGAGCAGTTCATGAAGAACTGTAGCCCGTGGGAAGGACTCACATTGGAGAAGTTCATGGAGGACTGTCTCCCGTGGGAGGGACCCCACGCTGGAGCAGGGGAAGAGTGTGAGGAGTCCTCCCCCTGAGGAGGAAGGAGAGGCAGAAACAACGTGTGATGAACTGACCCAAACCCCCATTCCCCGTCCCCCTGCGCCGCTCGGGGAGAGAGGAGGTAGAGAAACTCGGGAGTAAAGTTAAGCCCGGGAAGAAGGGAGGGGTGGGGGGAAGGTGTTTTTTAAGATTTGGTTTTATTTCTCATTACTCTATTCTGATTTGACTAGTAATAAATTAATTTTTTTTTTCCCCAAGTCGAGTCTGTTTTGCCCGTGACAGTAATTGCTGAGTGATCTCCCTGTCCTTACCTCGACCCATGAGCATTTCATTATATTTTCTCTCCCCTGTCCAGCTGAGGAGGGGAGTGATAGAGCGGCTTTCGTAGGCACCTGGCATCCAGCCGGGGTCAACCCACCACGGGAATAAAGAACAGAAAGGGAATTCACATTTTCTCCCCGGTGGTGTATGCTGTTCTCTCTGTCAGGGCTCCTTCACCTCTACAAACCTGCTAAAAATCCAACTGTATGGAGGAGAAGTAGCTCAATAAATTGAAATTGTACCTAGTGTAAACTACAAATATAGAAGTCTCAAGTAAAGTTATTGAGCATATATTGCAGTATGCAAATCAAAAGTTTAGGCAGGAATTCTAAAAATGTGTCCGTGTTCAGAAATATTTATCAGGAGCCAAATCAAACGGGATAAAAAGGAAAAAAATGTAGCGGTGAATGCAATTACACACTGGAACCAACGCTCAAGTGAAGTGGTAAATTCTTTATCCCTTGGCATTGGGAAACAGGCTTCTCACCAAAAGACCTTGATGTTTTCCCTTTAAGTAATGTTAATCACTTTTCGTTAGCTAGTCTGCATGATGACTGGAAAAGACCTAACTTGACACCAGTCACATTTCTCTTGCTAGAAGAAGTTTTTTTCAAGAGCTGCTTAGGAGAATTAGCTCACTGACAAACCCTGACCAGTTTGAGGAGAGAAGAGAGAGGGCAAACAACAAGGGGTGATGGGGGGACACCTTGATTCAACAAGCCTTTGAAAAGTTGTCCCTCTTAAGTTGTCCCTCTTAAGTTGTCTACAACTTAATAGCTTAACACCAGAAAACAATCTTATGTACACCAGTACATCATCTGTATGTAATCCCATATATTATTCAAGATTACCTGTCAGATTTTGCATTTGGGGCCACCATCTCCCCTACCTGCAGAAAACAACATGAGAACTAAAGCATCTGAGCAATTGCCTGTGAACTGTAACAGACATATGCAACCCTTTAATATTTACAAATTGATATCCATGCTTACAACAAATAAAGACAGTCTGTATTTGCAAGCATGCATGCCAGAACAGTTTTCTTGGGGGTTTGTCTAAACAGGAGTTGCTCCTAGTTAACAACATGTAGGGACTCTTGCTCCAAATAGAAGTGCCTTCCTCCTGCGTAGCATGGAACGGGCTAACTCGGAACACACTGCTCCTGCTTTGCAGTAAATGCGTTCAGAGTTAATCAGGAACGATGTTATTTGTTGAGAGGCCATTAGGCACTTTCTTTGTCAACTGTCAGAAAAGTCACGATAACGGAAAAATCAAAATCTTTGCCTAGAAATTAAGAGTCAGGCACTAACTTGGGAAGAAATCGCTCTCGCAGCTACATGAAACTTGCATTTTGTTTTCCACCAGGGAAATTATGCACTTTGTAGTTTCTTCCATCTTTTTCTGAACTAATGGGTAAGGATTTTGCAAAGGCAGTGCCTGCACACGAGTCTAGCTTTCCTTTTAAACCCCAGAAAAGCCCAGCCTGCTGGCTGAAGACAGTAATGATGTCACTAACTGGACCACAGTCCAAATATCTCACCCAGCTATTTCCCTCTATTAAGTCTAGTAGTTTGTGCTTGGCTAACATAGATCTTGCAGAGCACCATCCAGTCCTGATTTCTATGCATGAAAAGACAAAAAGCCTCCTGCTCTTCTTGGTAGTTTTCTGAATAATTCATTTACCGTTTCCTAGTACATCCTATATAGTCCTTATGTTTATCCTAGCAAGCTCAGTAAAAATGTGCAGGGAACAGGTTGGTTCCTGACACTCGACAGGCAACATGGTATGAAGACTTTCATATTGTGCTCCACTCATTCACCTCTTTTAACCTTCCTGAAGGAATCATACACACACATACATATGCATATATCATAGAATTAGAGAATCATAGAATAGTTTGGGTTGGAAGGGACCTTGAAAGGTCATCTAGTCCAACCCCCCCTGCCATGAGCAGGGACATCTTCAACTAGATCAGGCTGCTCACAGCCGTGTCCAACCTGACCTTGAATGTTTCCAGGGATGGGGCATCTACCATCTCTCTGGGCAACCTCTTCCAGTGTTTCACCACCCTCATCGTAAAAAATTTCTTCCTTATATCTAGTCTGAATCTACCCTCTTTTAGTTTAAAACCATTAGCCCTTGTCCTATTGCAACAGGCCCTATTAAAAAATTTGTCTCCATCTTTCTTATGAGCCCCCTTTAAGTATTGAAAGGCCGCAATAAGGTCTCCCCGGAGCCTTCTCTTCTCCAGGCTGGACAACCCCAACTCTCTCAGCCTTTCCTCATAGGAGAGGTGTTCCAGCCCTCTGATCATCTTTGTGGCCCTCCTCTGGACCCGCTCCAACAGGTCCATGTCTTTCCTGTGCTGAGGGCTCCAGAGCTGGAAGCAGTACTCTAGGTGGGGTCTCACCAGAGCAGAGTAGAGGGGCAGAATCACCTCCCTCGGCCTGCTGGCCATGCTTCTTTTGATGCAGCCCAGGATATGGTTGGCGTTCTGGGCTGCGAGCACACTTTGCCGGCTCTTGGCCAGCTTTTCATCCACCAGTACCCCCAAGTCCTTCTCCACAGGGCTGCTCTCAATCCCTTCATCCCCCAGCCTGTATTGATATTGGGGGTTGCCCCAACCCAGGTACAGGACCTTGCACTTGGCCTTGTTGAGCCTCATGAGGTTCACATGGGCCCACTTCTCAAGCTTGTCCAGGTCCCTCTGGATGGCATCCCTTCCCTCAGGCGTGTCAACCACACCACTCAGCTTGGTGTCATCTGCAAACTTGCTGAGGGTGCACTTGATCCCACTGTCTCTGTCACTGATGAAGATATTAAACAGTACTGGTCCCAATATGGACCCCTGAGGGACACCGCTCGGCACTGATCTCCATCTGGACATTGAGCCATTGACCACTACCCTCTGGATGTGACCATCCAACCAATTCCTCATCCACTGAACAGTCCATCCATCAAATCCAAATCTCTCCAATTTAGAGAGAAGGATGTTGTGGCGGACCGTGTCAAAGGCCTTAGAGAAGCCCAGCTAGGCAACATCCGTAGCTCTTCCCCTGTCCACTGACATAGTCACTCCATCATAGAAGGCCACTAAGTTGGTCAGGCAAGACTTGCCCTTGGTGAAGCCAAACCATATATATGTATAGACAGATAGATATGTGTGCATACATATTTGTATATTTATGATATATACAAAAATATATAAATCATATATATACAAATGATATATAATATTTGTATGATATGATGTATTTTTATATATCATGTATCATGATATATATTATATATCATATGTATGATATATATATATCATCTATATCACACAATACATCATTATAGAATAACTTTTTTCTAATGGAAGAACAAAGCGCCAGTGAAGAGACCATTTAAAATGGAGATTCTTAGCAGAATTTACTAATTACCGAACAATATACACTGATGTAATTAGTCATGGCACGAAGCACGTCCTGCCCCAGAGTGCTCAACCACCGCTGATGAGTTCCAGCATGCTCACAGGTCACTGCTGCGTTACACCTCGCTTTAGCATATACCCCTGGTTTCAGTGAGCATCCCAGCTTGAGCACTGTCAGTCAGCATGCATTGCACTACTACAGGAGGTAGGTACCTTACACCTTAAGGTAAACTCTGAACAAAACCATATTAGATCTCTTCTGCCATCGTCAAATTCATTCACAAGTTTCATATATTTGGAATTTCTATCAGAGAAGAATTTACCTCTTTGCAAGTAAAACAAGTCACGGCGTCCTTTGTGACAAAAATATACAGACAGAAAAAAATATCTTGCCAAAGATGAGGACAATTCATGGTGGCTAAAGAGCATGGGTTTTCCACACCTCTTCTCAAGGGACATCATAGGTGTTCCACTGGCAGGTAGAACTGCCCCTTTCTGTTGGAAACAGAACAGTTTTGTATCCTCCCAGAGGTCACAAAGTTTGGCTGTTTTCTAAACATAAGCGTATGACCTGCCTACAGCACGGTAGACAGGCATCTTACTAAAAGATGGCATTTTCCAAAGTGTCTCAGTGACTTAGAAGCGTAATTCCCACTGAAAATTGAAACTCACAGGTCAGCTGCAGACCCAATTCATTACAAAATAAGAGAGCATATGGCAGCGTTTGTGTATATATACACACCCAGGAAAATACAGAACTACATGAAATGTCCTTTACACTAAACTTTTGCCTTTGCACTGTCAGCAAAAAAGATAAAATAGGTTGGTGACGATATAAACTTTGTACACAGAAGCGATCGTGAAGGTACTCTGCAAATGCAATGTGTATTGCTGGGACAAGCATTTCCAGCCAGGCTTGCCAAGTCTCAGCTGAAGTGTCAGCGGTTCGCTGCTGCCTGTTCCTCTTTCTATTTATGCTTCAGCTCTGCAATCACTTAGTTCTGTTACTTGATAGTCACAGGAGCTAAAATACCCTTTAAAACATGGGGTCGTACTGGAAATAGGATGAAGATACTTCTGCGTTGGTAGCTGTCGCAGAGAAGGAATTCTACCATCTGAAATAGGGTTAGAGAGCGTGTCTTCAAAGCAGCTCCTGATATCAGTTCTCATCACTGTGTTTATCTCCACTTTTTTGCCCACAGCCATGTAGCCAACATGAGGAGATGCCAGAATGCAGAGCCATAAAGCCAATGCAGAGAGATTTCAGATAAACCATCTCGTGGTGCACTGCGGAGGAAAGCCTAAAGCTTCCAAAGAAGTGATGGTTCACCAGTGCCCCTGTGGCTTTAAATAAAACATTGGGGCTGCCTCTTTTATGAAGTCCTTTTTTATAAATTCAGAAAGTAATAAGGTCACTGAGCCTGCAACTGAGCGTGCACAGGGACATCCCCAATACTCATAACACCTTACTAACACTGGCAGGGGTCAAAGCAAGCTCTGGGGAACAGACAAAGGCATGGCTCAGGGTCTAGGATGAAAGCAAAATGATGTCTCTTGGAGACACTCTTTCTGCCCACAAATTCAGGCCAGAAATTCAGACCCACAGCCTCCCTTGTGAGTACTCTAGACTGCAGAGGAAATTAGATCTGTGTGTTTGTATCGATCTGTCATAAAACTAGAGACCACCTGCAAAATCAACGTTTGGATTTTTAAACCTCAAAGGTGTACAATCTGAGCCTGTATCTGGTCTTCATTTAAAACAACACAACATAACGCTGTTGATCTGGTAAAACAGTGAACGTAAATAGGATCTTTAGATAACTTTTATATCAAGTTTTGGAATGTTTGTGTTGGCATTTTTCTAGGGTTTGACTCTGTAAGGGAAAGGAACGTGTTCAGTGGACTGCTGGCTCCCCTCCACTTTTGTCTTTGGGCTGTGATACACCCACGTGTGAGGGCAGTCTAACAGTATCACCAAATCAGAACAGTATTTGTTCACCTCTCTTTTTCAAGAAGAAGGAAAACTCAGTATCTTGCAAGGTTACAGATCTAACGATGCTTTCTCCTCATGTCCACAGGAAGCTGTGAAGTGGCTAATCTCCCTGCCTGCCAAGCCATTTCACTTTCATTTCACTTTTAATCAAAATGTGTACAAACATGAATAATACTTCCAACTGCCTGTGCACTTGAACCTTGAGAACTTCTGTCTCGCTGGAAAGCATAAAACCAGGTTTTACAAAGATGAAAACACAAAATGCAGGCAAGTTATTATTTCACCTGCCCCTAGTCATAAGGAAAGTGGAAGTCTGCCTGTCTCGCTCCGGCTGCTTGCTTTCCGGGCTGAAGCCGTCAGAACTCAGGAACTCAGAGTTCTCCTCCTCTATAAGGAAGTCAAATATAATTGTGCTTCTCACTCATGTATGGATGAGCTGGGATGCACACATGGGACGAATGCATGCAGGTCAAGCCCTATGTGATACTACTATGTGGATCCCCAAAAGAACTGATGTACTTTTCACTGAAGAACAAGCCATCTTTGCTTATGTCCACCAACTAAGTTTTATTCATATTATTTTTCTGTGTCTCCATTGCAAAGATATTCTTAGGCTTACTAAATCAATAAGTACTGTGGGGACTAATTTTCTTGGGGATGTCTTCCCAAATCTAAACTGAAGACTTCTACCATAAACCACTGAAATTTCAAAGTGCAGACCAGAAACCATAGAGCAACTGTTGTGATAGACATCCCTTGACTGGATTAACATAGTAGCCAAAAGCCCATCAACTCTCGTGGACTTAGCTGAAAACCACTCTCAATGAAGGAAGTATTTTACGGATAGAAAACTGAGGAAGGAGCAATGTAGGTCTCATGGGAGGCCAGTGAAAATCAATGAAATTTGTGTCAGGGAACGCAGACCTGTTATCGCAGACCTGTTATCTCAGTCATGTAAGGTGGCTGGGAGAAGTGAACGTTCCTTTGAAATGCTAAACGGGCTACACAGGGCAAATACAGGTCAAGCAGCCCAAGCCCTACTGCTACAGCTATTCCTGCTAGCACTGCCATTCAGGAATCTGCACAGATAGACCGGGAATTGGGGAATAGGATGCTGGACTACAGGTCTGTGTCACTGGAGCCAAGAAGAGAGGCTGCAGCAAGGACACAAGGGGCTGTGGGTGCCAGAAAGCCCTGCTGCATGACAACCACTCTCTTGGATGCATGTTGCATCCCAAGGGGGTAGGGGACCAAAAAAAGCTACAGGCTGAGGTCCCTTATGCACCAAGGCTGACATCTCTTTTACACTTATCCACAGGGAAAAGCCGAGTATGACCTTGCTACACTCTTGCACTGCGTGCAGCATGTTTCAGAACTCCTGAGAAACAAGGAGGTCTTTCCACCCACCCATCTCCCAGTGCATCTGGGGAAGAGCAGATCCATAACACCCAGAAAGCATCACAGTACTGAACAGGTTCGCACTGCAAACAGTAAAAGGTGTTGTTATCTGCCAGAGGTAACCCAAGAAATCCACAGGAGAACTGAAATTAGCCAAATGTCTTATCTCAAGTGCAGCTGTGATTTCTCCCACCCTGTCAATGAGTGACAAACAGTTTTGCTGAGACGTTTTATGGCTTTGGGTAACCCCTGATCTCAAAGTCCTTCCAGGCATGGCTGCTCTCCGCCTGAGCACTGCAGACCTGCAGGAGATCTTCTCCTCGATATTTTATGCTCCTCAGAGGGGCACCAACTATTTGCACTCCTTTCAGCAGTCCTTGGCAACCCTGCTGAAAGCAAGAAAAAAAAATTCTGCCTTCATCATTAATAATACGTCATACTGCAGTAATATCTCAATTGCTTTTAGGAACTGCTTTCCATCTCTACACAAAACTCTTAACCAATTACTGTGCTGTGTAATCGTGAGTGTCATTAAGTACAAATAGCCAGTACCTGACAGGTAATAAAATGAGTAATAAAATACTTAGTGCTACGTACTATTGTTAACAAACCCAATTTTATATTGAGGCTATGATTCAAGACTTTTTACTCACTTCCAACAAATACGTAGGTTCATCTTAAAATGAATATAGATGCAATACTCTTTCAATATACAGTATGTTGTATTAAAACCATCACACTTTATCCCTTCCCATTCTAAATGAATAGCTTCTTTTTTTTCATGTTTAGTGTAACTGCATTACTGGGATTTATTCTTATTTTGAAGGAAGCTGTGAAAGCAGTAAGTGAAAAAATACTGACTAGAAAAGGCACTCTGTATTGAATTCCTTTAAATAAAAAAATAATCTTACCATATTTTGGCACTGATTCATGCTTTTTTTTTTTTTCTCCTACGGCTGGCAATACCACAATATGCAGGATGTTACACTGACAGAAGACATGATTCAAGGGAGTTCTTTCCACTGTCTTCCAGAAGTCTATTAAAATCCAGTGGTTGACCACTAAACTATAAAGTAAAACTGGAACTGATGCAAATTCTTAAACACTGAAAGTAATGATCCATTTCACTGAATCACCTAGAGGTGATTAAATTGTTAGTGGATGACCTTCACAGTGCAAAAACAGAAATGGAGGAACAGGTAAGACTATAAAATGCAAGGCTGTGCACTAACAACAAAATGCTCTGCTGAAAACTGCAAACTTGGAGGCTGAAAGCAACAGAGACCAAGAAATAGCTGAATATGTAGTAGCTAAACTTTCACTGACTACAGGCTATCAACAGGCTGAGACCATACAAAAACCAAAGGCAATCTTAGGTTGTACTAACTGAGATGTTTCCAGAAATGATGGGAAACCCAGTTGTTCATGTCCTTATATATGATACTACAGGGCATCATCTAAATATTGTGTTCATGCCACCCTCATTCAAGAACAATAAGCTCAAAAAGACGGAATGAAGCAGCGCTCTGCTGGTATGAGAAATGATGAGCCAGTCTCATGAGCAGAGAGAAAAAGGTACTGGCTTGGGAGTCTAGCTTCATCTAAACAAAAAGTAAGAGGAACAGAATTGTCTATAATATTTCAGGTGAGTTAAAAGCAGAGTGCATGAAAAGCTATTTAAGTCATGCTGTGTGATCCTAAGGTAAAAATTAGACAAAGGTTTGGAGCAAAATTTTCTCATTGTTACTCGAGGCAAGAACTTACCTAAGTTTTAGAGAACTGTAATAAATATACCAAAAGATCATGTGTTGCAGTATTCCGCAGAAGACCTTCCAGTCCTGTGTTTTATAATTATATGACTTTTACACTGATTTCTATCAACAACCTTGGGAATACTATGGGGAGGAAGAGTAACAGAGACTGGCCTTTGAATGCACTGTACCAGGACTCACAGCCTTTCTAAAGACCTGTTTCATGTCAGCTGCAAAAAAGAAAAGTTCAAGAACTGCCTATATTAAGACATTTGCTGTTTATATTAAAGCTTTTAGTAAAAGTGGGTATGCAGATATACAGACATTCTTCATGTGCTTGCCAAGGCACAGGAGCTATAAGTATGACGAGAGACGTCCGTATTTGTGAGCACGCTTCCTTGCTTTTGCAACAGAGTATTACTTGTTTTTCATTTTTACTGTGCAAGCATAGAATAGTCCTTACATGGCTGATTGGAAGGACAGGTATTTAACCGGCCTGTCATTATCGTACAGTGAACACCAAACTAGTGGCATGTTTTCCTCCAACGTTGCAGGGAAAACCTATGACCTTTGTGACATACAACTGTGTCAAAAAATAGCTGGGGAACTGCTGTGAGGAAACAGTGGGCTAGCAGCATAGACAGAGGCCAAGGGTCTGGTCTGCATCCTTGCTAAATCAAAGTGTAGAAGCCAGGAGGAGCTGCAATGGCAGAGGATCCCTCTGCCAGCTCCACGGGTCAACTCTGCATTTTACCTTTGGATGAAGCCTCTACATGTCCGTACTCAGCTGGCTTTCCTGCCTCCACGTGCAATACCCACTCATCCTGCTGAAACCCAACGAACCAGGTTTGCGGGAACCTCCAGCCCCTCATCTGAGATCTTGTGAAGCTACCACAAAGAACCTGACTATATAGTCATAGTCACCCTGGTCTTTTCAAGCCTTGAATTTGTCTAATTTTATATAGTGGCAATTGATTTTTTTTTAAATTTATTTATTGAAATAATATAGAGTATGTAATTATTAGAGTAAATAAATCAAAATAGGATAGAAGCCTAAATAGACTCATGTTACAGCCTTTTTCAGTTCCCTTAAGCTGTCATGTTTGCTTAAGAAAAACATTCCTTTGAGTGTAAAATATAAGCCAGTACGACCTTCACAGCCAGCTGGAGGCAACAAATCAGTATAATCCTAATTAACATTCTGCTCATTTATATATGTTTTTCTTAAAGAGAAACCTGTAACATCCAATAAGGTTTCACTGCAAATGCCAAATGAAAAAGAAGAAATTAATCACCATCTACAGAGAAAAAATGAAAAGTGTCTCAGAAAGCTATTGATTGCCCCAAACTACACTGAATGAGTTCCAAATGCATCTATGCCAAATGGTAACAATGATTTTACTCAACAATTCTGCAACATAACACTACTATATTCATTTTTTAAACATAGAAAGGATTGCTCTCTGACACAAATGTTTTAATGATAAAGAACCATCCTATCATCTGCTTCAAATCTCGTTCTTTATCTAGGTCATACAAACATGTAACGTGAAGAATTATGGTATACAAATTTACGGGGATTACTCAATGGCATGAAGTTACTCACTGCTTAAATTTCAGCAGGTTAACGAAGAACTTTATCATTAAGGAAATTGTATTAATAAAAATCCTAGTTAAATACTAATTCTATTTAAAGGATTTTACTTTTGCAAAAATCTAGCCTGAAGATGGTTTCTTTGGATGAGCTCAGCATTTTTCTACATCGGATATATGATATGAACAGATACACAGCTGCTGCATAACCACTCGTTATGAATAGTTCCTTCTGTCAGGATGCTATCAAGGATCTTGTCTTGTTTGATTAGGCCTTGTTAAATGTTCACAAGTAGATGAGCTTTGAAAAGATAAATATTACAGAAGCGTTCTTCCTCTGCTCTAAAGATTAAATGGAAATTTTCCTTTAAAATAATAAATAAATCAATAAGGAGCCCAGAGAAGTTCTGCTGCTCTACTGAACAGCTTACTCGCATTGCTGGGCCATGTGTTTGCCATTTCTCATTCTAGGCAAAATTCTCTCTCCACACATGCAGAAAGCTCAGTGAACAGGTATTTATGTGCTCTGACAATAAATTCAAACCGTGACTTCTTACTACTTTAATAACTCAGAACACGCACCCCGATCCTTATTCACCAAGTAATGGCATCAGTTTTACATACGCTATCAGCCTCAGTTGAATGCTGGTAGACTTAAATTACAACAATATGGTTATGTTTACAACATGCTCCAAACTCTGGGTCAGGCCTGAACTGGAATCCAAAACACATGTTGCACAGGCAGTTAGGGATAGGCTTTAGATGGGCAACAGGACAAGAGGAGGTGAGAGGTTAGGGCCTGCACTGTGCCTTTACAGACTGAGATACTCACCTATCTTCGGTGTAAATAACCCAACACTGTCTGTTAATCCTAAATCCAATTCATTTACTCAAGACGAGCCTTGACATTGACATCACCTGTCCTGAAGAAAGGCAGGATCTGTAGGAGCCTGGGCATGGTTGCTCTTCAGATGGTGTCAATGACCACGGTTGGGCAGATGGACCACAGGTACTTCTGTTGTAGTTACCCAGACACGTGGAGGCATGCTAAAGAGCATGCCAAGGTTTAGTCCCTTACTCGCCCTGGCTATCGAAGCACAATACAAACAGTGCCAATTTTCTACAATGAGCCTTCTGAATGCTGAACTATACAAGATTTCAGTCCATACATAAGTAGGCTGTGCATATATGAACTGCTGAAACTGCAAAAGGTTTGTGGCCACTGAAGACATGAAATCATTGATCAAGTGGCCAACACCTTTCTGTGCCTTTTTCCACAGGTCCATCATTTTCTGAGGTGGAATACCAATATTTTACATGAAAAGATGTGCTGTGTACAGTCTTCAGCCTGCAAGCAAAATGTCACAATTTCCAGTCCACTGGAACTTTTCCTTAGCCACTACATGTTTAAATAAATTCTCCTCTCTGTGTTTATTGTGCTTCTCCTAAACAGTTTATGCAATCCTCTTTTATTCCTCCTTTGCCCCAGCAACGTGTTTCCCAAGAGTACCGTTGTTACTGGCCTCATATAAACTCAGATGTTCCGTATTCATCAGAAAAGAAATCAACACAATACAAACATATTTCATGTGAAATTATGTAGGATACACTGTTTCAGCTGGTGTTGATTTACAGATTTAACCAAAAAAAGTCATATGAAGTTCTTAATATATTAGTTTGGAGCAGCTCTAGCCCCTCTGTAGCCAAATAAAGTGAATGCAAGCAATTATCTTTCAACCACCACTGTTTGATTCATTACAGTAGGCCCAAAGTATAGCACTTGGAAAAACCACCACTTTATAGAAACCTAAAACGATTGGATTTTCCCTATTACGAAATATTTTTAAAGGATCTAGGCCTTGCAGCATTGTGATAAAGCAAAACAGTATACAAAGAAAGCAACAAGTCTCATTGCCTTGTGAGTGTTGAAAAAAATATTATTATTTTCAAAAAGGTGGGATAATGGTTCAGCACACGCCTGATTTAATCACGCCTGACTTAATCATGTCTTTGATCGCATCTGTAAAGGCAAGGGAATATATCTCATTACCTTCCAAATGGATTATCGGATAAGACATGCTCCTCCAAGGGAAGAAAGTGTTAACAGTTCTAATACCTTCTTCCCCCAACGTGGGACTGAAAATCCACTTTCCACAAGCAAAGTTGGAGCTGTGGGACTGTGGAAACCCAGGAATTTATGCACACAAATAAACTCCCAAACTGGGCCCTTTGTGCACAGTGTGAGAGGATCTGAGAGCACTCAATTCATTTGCTGTATCACCGTGCAGGCAGTGAGAACAGAGGCGCAGGTGGTTTGCCCTGAGATTACTGTTCCTCTTGTAATGCCAGCACGCCACAGCCAGCAGCATCTCTGGCACTAATGTGATCTACTGGCCTTCCAGCATGTATTACTCCGTACGCTGCCCCCAATCTTTTCTCTGTTCTCATCCTTCAAGGACTGGTAGAAAACCAGTATGTCCTAAGTATGCAGCTGGTTTCTGTCCCCCAAGTTCTTAAGAAATGGATCTACAGAAAACCTCACAGACACCTTGAAAAGCTCTCTTGGTGGTGGGAAGAGTTGCCATGTTGGCATCTCATGAATCTCACATGATCTGGGGTAAAATCCTGGCCTGACTAAAGACAGTGCGGTCAAGGGAATCAGGTTCTCACCTTCACATCTTCATAAAAATCTCAGTTGAAACAGAGAGATTTCAAAAGTTCTTGGGCATTTGTTTGGAAATGGATACATTTCTCGTCCTTAAATTTGCTTGAAAAGCTGGACAATGTGAAAGGAGTGGTACTGTGAACCAGCGCATCCATTGTACAAACTAACCCAGCTGATTTTGCACTGAAATAGGTTAGGAAGTATTCTCACAAGCCCTCCCACCAGTGCAACTGAGTGGATAATAATCTCTGGTTACCAGCCAGTAACAAAATGCTGATAATATCAGCCACCACAGCTTAAAGAAGACGTCGCACTATGCCTTCATGAAATACAGAGTAATTCAGGTTGGAAGGGACCTCTGGAGGTCATCTGGTCCAACCTACACTGAAAGCGTGTCCAGTTAGTACAATTTGCTTAGGGTCATGTCCAGGCAAGATTTTAATATCTCCAAGCTTCTCTGGGCCCCTATTCCAATTTTTTACTTACTCTCATGGTGAATAACTCTTTCCAATTATCTAATTAGAAATTCCCTTGCAAATTTCGCCTACTGCCTCTTGTCCTATCCCTGTGCACCTTGGAGAAGACTCTCTCCCTGTTTCCCTACACCTTCTCATTTAAGTAGTTGCAGCCAGCAGTAAGAACCCCCTGAGCCTTCCCTTCTCTAGGCTGAGCAGACCCAGCCCTCAGCATCTTCTTGTACATCATGTGCTCCAGCCCACTCCCACCCTGAAAGCCAGCCCTCCTTGGGGCTCGCTCCAGTGAGTCAATGCATTTCTTGTACGAAGACACCTTTTTGCTGTCTATTTTAGATAACAGCATAATTTTGCATAAATTAAGTTGAGATAATAAGCTTCTAATAAACCTTGTTTTATTTCTTTTGTTCAGTGTGCTTTTAAGAACCTACTTTCATCACCTTGTCTAATTAGACAAGCAGCAGTATGAGACCAATGGCTCCTATGATGGAGCCATTTTTCTCGTCACAGAGATCTACTTACTAATTTAACCTCATCTATTTCTACCATTTCCCAAAAGACTTGAAAGGTCTGAATTTGTCCAAATGCTACTAGTTTTGAAAATACTGTAATTGTCCACAAGTCTTTAAGCTTCTAGTCCCAAATAATTCTCAAAACGGTATTTGTACAATCTCTTTTGGGATTTGTACATGGTAATGCTACTTTTAGCTTCTTCACGTCACAATCTCCCTCTGTTTGCACTGACCAAGCAGCAAAATAGCAGTTTAAGCTAGGAGTTGCTCTTTCTACATCTTACTAAAAATAGCTAGAGGAAAGTATAAGTTAATTACATCCTGAACATCAGGAAGCAATTAACAGCTGTCTATTATACCACCCTGATTTCTAAGCTATACAATTATATGCTACTGCAGAAAACGATGTGTGATTATCAAGAGAAGGACCTTTTCTGCAAAAAATGAAAGGCAATTGTTCCACCACTGACAATCAGTGCTATAAATAATGCTTAGCTAATATCTTTTCAGAAGTCATTTCCATTATTTGCAATCCTAACTTTGAGTGACATGTTGGCCATGTGTTGTCAGATTCTCCTCCCAAAGAGGATGAGCGTAAGTGCTGGACTCTGATTCTTCAGACAAGCACTCACAACTTCAGCTTCCTGTGAATATTCTGCAATACTCATTGGAATTAAATTAAAAATCATTGTTCTTACGAACCATATTGTAATTATGCCTTGCATTTGGTTTGCCTCTTAAATCAGAGCTGAGAATGGCTTGTGAAAACACAAAGCAATACACAGGCTTGCTTTAAACAGCCCCAACGCTTTGAAGACATGAGTAACAATGTGAAGAGGAACAGATACGACATATGAACACTTCTTTTTAACTCCTGCTGATAAACTCATTTGGCCCAATATGCAGCAAAGTGGTGCAAACACAGAGCCAGCGGATTGTACAATTCAGCTGAACGCTAACGGAAACATTATGGCATATACCTGTTTTGGCAATGGCCCTTAGTGTGAGAAGCAATGAAACAAACCCACAAAACCCTCCACAACTCCAAGTCAAAGGCCACTGTGCTAGATGGCAGCTGTATTATTGGGGGTGGGAGAATCTTCCCAAACAAGGTAGATTATATAAGATCCATAAAGGATAAATATGATAGTGTTAGTGCTGCTTATCAGCAGAAGAACTTTGGTCTCTGCAGATTCCTTGTGCAATGCACCTCCAGGAGAGCTATACCACTCCCCCAGAAAGTTCAAGTTCTGTTCCAAGTTCTCCTTCCCTATTATCTTACACCTCAAGGCTTCTTCTATGCACTGTCCTTGACAAACATCATCTTGTCTGGCTCTTATCTAGCTGGAATGCTCTTGGAAAGATAGCTTCCACAGCTCTTGACCTCAATAATGTTGCCCATCTCCCTGATTCCTTCCACTGCCTCCTCCTCTTCTGTCACATCAAACACAGTATTACCATGCTTATCTTCACTCTCAAGCTCCCACCTTTGCTATCACCGTCTCTCAGGTGATGTTGGCTTTTTTCTGACCGGCCATGTAGTTCCAGTTTTGCCATTTGGTTTTAAATCTTCAAGCAAGCATCTTTGTGCTTGCTGCCTTAATACACAGGAGGCACCCTCACCCAAACAGCCACAGAGTTGTCTCGATGTAGTCCCCCAGATCCTGTCCAGCATTGCTATGATCTCTGCCCAAAACTTGACATCTAAATGAGTTGGGCAGGGGAAGAATGGATGAAAGGGGTGAGAAGGGGCTCCTGGACTGGCACAGCTGTACTTTAACTTCAGGGTTTGACTCCATGAGAAGCCAATCTCACTGTGGGGTCCCCCAGTAAAAGGGAGGTCTGCGGAGCTCCTCACCCCTTGACCCCAGGCCACCTGACCTTATCTCTTGCACTGTCATTGGTGCTAGTTTGACACGACGGTAACTTGGTTGAGCTCCCCAGACTGCTCGCCATGGGGTCAGACACATACCAACGCAGGTGCACCAGGCCAAGTAGCAGGAGCCCCAGTCCAGGGGAGTTGGGCTGCCCTTTTCTGCAGCAGCAGCTAGACACATCGGCTCAACGTTGCTGTAAAACCCACAGCGTGACCTACAGTCCCCTGGTTCTCCACAGAAACCAGAAAACTCTCATCTGCCTGCAAATCCCTGTGACACAGCTGTGGTAGCCCACGTAATCACCCACACAATTGCAAGGAAATGGAGAATTACGGCCTTGTTATGTGAAAACCAGCTTCTATGTTTGCTCTGAATTAGCAAGCCCAATCAGGCATATTTTTTAATTATTCATAAATGCACCTTTGAGATCTGAATGCATTTACTGGAGTGAGGCACTGTTCAGAAGCAAACTATGAAGACTGTAAAATTACAGGGCTGATAATTAAGGTAGGGGGTTGCATTCTGAAGTAGTGCTGTCACATTGGTAGCACTGTGATGTGCTGGTCACTGTCGTGGTTTAACCCCAGCCAGCAACTAAGCACCACACAGCCACTTGCTCACTCCTCCCTGCTCCCAGTGGGATGGGGAGGACAATTGGAAAAAAAAGTAAAACTCATGGGTTGCGATAAGAACAGTTTAATAACTAAAGTAAAATATAATATTAACAATAATAATAAAATATAATAATTGTAATGAAAATGAATATAAAAAAAAAGAGAAATAAAACCCAAGAAAAGACAAGTGATGAACAGTGCAGTTGCTCACTGCCCACTGACCAATGCCCAACCAGCGATCCGCCCCTCCCGGCCAACTCCCCCCTGTTTATATACTGGGCATGACGTTCCATGGTATGGAATACCCCTTTGGCTAGTTCGGGTCAGCTGCCCCGGCTCTGCTCCCTCCCAGCTTCTTGCACACCTGCTTGCTGGCAGAGCATGGGAAACTGAAAAGTCCTTAACTCAGGATAAGCGCTACTTAGCAACAACTAAAACATCAGTGTGTTATCAACATCATTCTCACACTAACTCCAAAACACAGCACTGCACCAGCTACTAGGAAGAAAATTAACTCTATCCCAGCCGAAACCAGGACAGTCATATAAATTACACAGTACAAATTTCAAAACATATGAAATGTCAATATTTGTCTCTATTCATGCACAATACTCTGACAAGGGTGCAGAATTAAGGGTAAAAACCTTGAAACAGAAATAATCTAGGAAAATTGCAAACATAGTTTCTGTTCCTATCTGGTAACAACATGTGCACTGGGCATTTAAACTCAACATGATCTTTACAGTCTGTCTTCTACTGGAGCCTGAAATTTTTTAATGGGAATTCAGCAAATGTTTGACCCACGTTGAGTTTAGGCAAATTAAGCACTGAGGGGGTGGTCAAGCAAACCCAGCAGTGGCTGCTGCCACCGTTCCCTCTCTCTGTCCTTGACCGTGCGTTTCTGCTGGCTCGCTCACCCCAGCGCTGGCACTGGTCTGACCACATGCTGAGCCTGTTTAGAAAGTTAAATTTTTCTTATTTGGCTTCAGCTGCTTTAGTTCCCTGAACTTCTGATCCCAGACAAACGCCAGTGCACAGTGCAAGGGAAGTGATAAGAGCAGGGCAGCAGCAGCCTGCAGTTAGATCTGCTGTATCAGAAAACCACAGCCTTAAACTGTAGTTCAGTCACATGGGGTAAGCCAGCACCCTTTTCTCCCCCTGTACTTCTTCAGAGAAAGCTTTTATGTGGTCATGCGGTAAATCCATTTGTAAAACTGACCCAGCTGAAATGTCAGCCATCCAAAAGCCCTGCTGATCACTTCCCCAGTGCAGGTCACCGTATGGTGATGGTCCAGAGATGCTTAAGGCAGTCCAAAGGAGGGGAAACACAGAGGAGGGAACCAGGAGGCAGAAACACCTGTGTCGGTGTGGGTACAAGAAAGAGAGGACCACTGCTTTCAGT
This sequence comes from Gymnogyps californianus, assembly GCF_018139145.2. Classification (NCBI taxonomy): domain Eukaryota; kingdom Metazoa; phylum Chordata; class Aves; order Accipitriformes; family Cathartidae; genus Gymnogyps; species Gymnogyps californianus. Next base: position 14,365,070 of record NC_059472.1, read on the forward strand.
GGCAGTACTAGCTTGAAGTTTTAGCCATCCAAACTATTAGCTCCTCTCCACTTCTCTAGCTCCAGACATACCTGGATCCCTGCATAGCTGTACCATGATGAAGAGCCCAGCTGAGGAACAGAGAAATAGATGTAACAGAAGCAGACCTGCTGATGATCATTGCCTGAGGAGGCTCCTTTGGCTTCACAGGTTTCTCTAGAGCCTGAGTGAGCCTGTGACACAGTTATCTTTTCCCTTTCTCCATGCTTCCATGCAACTCAATGCTTCAGAGTTTTCAAAAACTAAATGAGCAAGATTAGACATTATTTTACTTCCACTCCTGCTATTTAGCACTCTCCCAGCAGTGTAGGTTTACATATTTTATTTTTCTTTAACTCTGAAATCAGTTTTATTCTTTCTGGTGCAAGGAACAAAACCATATTCACAATATGGTCATTTCTCCTTAAGGCCACAGGAAAAATGTGGGTTCAAGGGAAAGGTCAAATCTCCAAACAGTTAAAAAAAAATAAAAAAAAATTAAAAGTCATGACTGTTGCTGATATTTATGAAACTGATTAAAAATCCCTTCTCAGCTTTCCTTCTGCTAGCTAGTGAAGGCAAACTGCCTTTGTAAATCTGTCTCTCCATTCTATTACAATACCAATAGTCTTAGTCGAATCAATGTAACTAAGGATCCTTGCGAGCCCGTGTTCAAATAGGTTGAAGCTGTATTTAATTCCAGTGGTTTATACATAAAAATTGTTTAAAACATATGGTTTATATGTCCTGCTCTTGCTTAAGAAAAAAAAACAACCCAACAACCCATGACTAACATGTGAAGTGCATCCTTCACTCAATAACTGCTAGTGGTTCTGCCGAGACCTGAAGCTTTGCAGTTTCTGTCTTTATTAACCTTCAGAGCCTCGATGCAGTTTTTCTTCAGGGACCAGGTACATGAACCAAACCTGCTTAGCTGTTGCTTCTTACCCAGCCTTTCGTCCCCTTTGTCAGTTCTTCAACAGCTTAATCTCTTCCCACAAAAGTTTATTTTGAGGAGATGACTGTATTCAACCCTGGCCTTGAACACAGGAAAAAAGGTATCTTTCAGTTAGCAAAAGGACTCACACAAGCCTGCTCTGCCAGGAAGAAAGAGGCAAAAGAGTTAACACAACCACAATAAAAGGGTTACGAAAATAAAAACCAGAATAAGTGGCAAGAAAGGTAGAAGGGCCCAGAGCCTCAGGAGGGAATATCTGTTTCTGAGAGCAGACCCTAAGCCAAGAGCTACCACCCAAGCCAGCACTCAGTGCCTGGACACTTAGTGATGCAGATGAAGAAGTCTATGTCAGGAACTTAGCTGGACTGCGGAGAGGCTAACGTTTGCTGCTGTGACAATATCCTTCACTTTCTTAAGTTTTACATCACAGAAAGGACTGAAATTCTTTAAGTTTTACACTTCAAAAAGTACTGGAGTCTACAGATTTAAGAAATACCTCATTTAAAATGAGATGCACTGATTCCTCCCTAGTCCTTGTCCATTTATCCAATAGTGAAAGCTGGTTGACCTCCCTCCTGGCTTCAGTCTGGTCTCTCACTCTACAGATGTGACTTTGGAGGGAGAAAAAGAGCAGATCCTTTCCTGAACATGGCACCCAGAGCTCCCCACCCACCCCAGCACACACAGTATCACCTCTGCATCTCCACACTTGGGAGGTATTCTTCTCTGCGCTTTTGGGATGTCACTCTTGGGCTCAGTGTCTGACCTCCCAAACCAGAAATCCCAACCCCGACAGAGTCCCGCTTCGGTTCCCCAAGTCTGGCGGCTTCACACAGACCCTCCCTCACCGGCCAGAGCCTGCTACTGCTGCCAGAAACCGCTACCAATTGCAGCCAAGATTTGTGTTGCAAGGGCTTTATTTTTCTTCAGAGCATACAGTGCCTACCCCTGCCAGGACTTGATAAATAGCTCGAATTCCTAGGCACTATCGCTACACAAATAGTAAATAATAATGACAAGTGACAGGAGGACTTCTCTGTCATGGTGCCAGCCTATGGCCACTGCCCCCACAGGAGCAGCGATCGTGTAGTAAATGCAAAGCTACATTGCTTTTGGCACATTAATTCTGCCTTCCTTGCACGAGCATCAACATCAAAACAGTTTCCTTCACCTGTTCATGGGCAGCTCCTCTAACGCAAAATAAATAAAAAATACTCTTGCACATGCTACACACATTCAGGATCCTTTGCTTGCCTGCTGATCTCTGCTAACCTGAGACAAAAGTTAATGATTGACTCCATCTGGAATGGAATACATAAAATATACAGCACTCGTACAACATCCGCCTTCCTGTGTACCTAGCGAAAGAGCGATCACTATTTGCACACGCGTTGTTAACTACTTGATCTCTGAGTTGTGCTTGAGGAAAGCTGCTGATGGGAACGACTGAATTATTACAAGGCATAGCTTAAAGGAAAGAACTGAGCAAACAAAAGCCTTACGTCTTGATTTCTAGAAATGTTGAATAGCCACAAACTTTACTGAAGGACATGAGAAACTGAGATTCCTGGCCCAGGAATCATATGCATATATGCATATATATATATATATATGTATCTATGCATGCATGCATGCTTATATATACATATGGGACTTGATGTCATTAAAATTAGTACAAATGGGCAAGATTGAAACACATGAGAAGGTACATCAGGTATCAAAGATTCTAGAAAACATGAACGTATAAATTTGATAAACACATGCTTTTTATAAAATTAAAATAATTTACATTAATTAAAATATATAATTGAAAGTGTTGTGATAGGGTAGGGTTAGCGGGAAACTTCTTGATTTCAGAGCACTTCATTTTGCAGCTCTGCCAACCTTTACTTTGAAACCTTTTCTTTCAGTGTGTTACTCTGGTGGAACCTCACAGAGAAGATATTGCCAATTTTTTGATTGCTTGATTTTGGAAAACAAATTAATGAAAGTGAAATTATTTGGACAGAGAGTTCTGGAGCACTCTGTTCCACAGAGATCTGATGATACAATCTCCTGTGTCCTATCCACCCTGAAGAAGACAGCAGACAAGAACCTTCTCAAGTGAGGCAACTGAAAACTATTTTTTTCAGGGTTAGTTTTGAGCCCGTCAGTAGCTCTTGGCTAAGGAAAATGCAACCACTGCCAGAGAAGTAAGGAGGTTGCAAGAACAAGGTGCAGGGGGTAGAAAAACACATCATCTCTTTAGGTGGAAGTACAATATTGGATTGGCTTAGGCAAATTACAAAATCTCATCTTAATGAATTCTGTCTCTAAAAATGGCATATACATTTGTTTAATATCTGAAGATCGGTCAGGACCTGGACTTGAGAGGAAGTGACCCCTAGACAATTCTGTATCTTAAATCTTTATGTTCCTTTTAGTGTATAAGCTTACACAGCTGTAGTAGCGCATCACTAGAGTGTTGCTACACTTTCAAACACATTGATAGCATTTAATAAATTATGTAACTATATGGTTAATATATTCCTATATTATAGCAATACATTAACGCTACGGCTCTCTTGATTATATTTCTCTAGAAACTGTTATTGTTATGTGCCCTGAGTTCTTTGCACTTTAGAATACCAATGAACTTTTGAACCCTACCACCGTGAAAAAGGTTGACTATTGCTCAGAATAAGAAAAAAATTTATGGACCTGTAGGTGCTATCATCCTTCAGAAGTTAATGACTCTGAAAGCTATGCACTCCAATATGTCAAGAAGTTTTCTTAAAGTGATAATCTTCCTGAAGTGAGACCTTTGGAAGACCAGTGAAAACTGATTTTGACTTGTCTTGCAGCTTCAAAATGTATAGCTGTTTACCATGTAAAACCTCTTTTGTAAGATGAAACTCATACACAAACTCTGATAAAAAGGCATACAAATTTCTGTTGAACCATATCTTGCATTTTGTCTCTTCCGAAAGACAGAAAAATCTCTAAGAAACATGCTTCATATTTCCCTAAGCAGAAGGAAAGAAGATGCTGAATTATAAGAACTATTCTATCAAAATCACTGGCTCATCTAACAAGTTTCCTCATTATTTACTCAACTATTTAACAGAAGTGTGAATTGGGAAAGGTGTTGCTTCTTGTAAAGGCTGGTGATAAAGAGACATCCAAAAGTCTGCAGAGACATTAAATGTCATTCAAGTTACACCTACTACAGAGAACTACACCATATATACAATGGCAATTTCTGATTTGGAAAAAAAAAAAAGGTGCTCTTTTAATATTGCTGTTTGGTCAACTGAAGCCTGAAGACACCCTGAATGACTAGGCAGGTTTTCTGCAAGAAATGAGGGACTCTTGGAAGATATACCACATTTCAGTGACAATCTGGCATCAAGAAACAATTAGCAGACAAGGAAGATGTCAGACACCCCTGACTTGTAAGACAGGCTGCCAGCATGTATATCGAAACATGCCCATTGAAACTGCTTTTGGTTGCCAGAGGCAAGATCAGCTCTAAGTTAATGCTCAAACCCAGAGATACTTTAATCCTTCTGCCAAACAATGCTGAAATGGGCACAACCTGTTGCCTTCGACCGGGAGGGAAATGAGCTTGGAATTGCTTTGCTTCTGATAAAATTCTTATCAACTTCAGTACTGCCGTTATACGTTCCCGTTATCATGCTTCCAACGATGACTATCCAAAGCACTAAGGCTGTGACACCTTCCTTCAGGCACACCCAGTGAGACCGAGGAAGCTCAGGGACATTCACTTTCCCGGGGCTGCCCCCAGGCAGGTGTTTGCAGGCAGGGGTATAGCGGGATGGAGGCTTCGAAGGGCTCTGCCAGTCCTGAGAAAGCTGAAGGCCCCGTCATCCTCTTGAGCACAGCTCGCAGTTTCTTCAGGAGACAGGTCCATACTCATCACTTGTAACTTATGGAGCTTTTTAAGAGCAGCTCTGTTGCAGCCATCCTCAAAGGAAAGAGCTCACCACTGAACAGCTATAGGGTCTCTGAAATTGCAGCAGAACAGAGGGAAGAGCTGGGTTTTCGGGTGGTTGGAGCTGTCAGGCAGCCAGAGCCCCAGAAGTTTGTCCTTGCAGGGCTGTCGGTGCCTGGAGAGCCCACAGCTGGATCGTGCCCATCGCAGCCCTCGCCTTGCTCCTCCTAGTCTTCTGCATGGCAGCGAGAAGCTGCCAAAGGGTCTGTCTTGAAGTGCCACGCTGCTGAAATCTTCAGCTTTGTTTCATGGCTGTCAGTCTGATCATTTAAAGGCTTGCCAAGAGCCAAACTTCAGAAGTCCTCACTTTAAAAAGTATGTTTCTATTAACCAACAGTAAGTTAGGTATTTGCTCAGCCAGCTACTGGGTATAGAGGCAAAGGACACTACTGGTAAAAATTTACAATGTTGGCTAAAATATAGCTCAAGATCCTGTTTCTTTTTCCATAAATCACCTCACCCATGGACGAGGATTTATATCACGGCCTCATCTCCCACAAACTGCTCAAGACCAAAGCTGGTGGGTGCAAGCCCGGAGCCAGCATGTGCCAGCAGCCAGCTCCCTGGGTGCCAGCTGACATAGCACACACCGGGGCAGAGGCTCCTGACCTCGCAAAGGAGAAACACAGATCACAAGCAACCGGGGGACAGTAAAAAAGAGAAGGAAAAAACTATTTGGCCTCCTCCTCTTCCTCCCCTAGCCAGCTTGCACTTGCCTGGGGAGGGGAAGGGGGCACAGGGCTTCCATCCCCACCGCCGGCACTGCCAGTGCGCAAAGCCAGGCTTGCCAAGGTGCTGCTCAGATGACTTCAGCCCTCACTGCACGAAGAAGTCCCTGTCAGAGAGGGACAGATGTGCAACAAACAGGCCACAGCAACAGGGGCTATGAGGCAACGCGTGAGGCTGGGGCGAGATGGGCAGTAGGAACTTTGTAAGGAATTTAAATCAAGCAACTCTCATAAGTATTTGAGTTTAGACACACATGCTGTTTGGTCTAGTACAAGTGTGCTTTAAATACCTACATTTGGTTGGTTTTGTGTAAGCAACACCATGCTCACAGTTTCGGCTTACACTTCTAGTCCTAAGTTATGTGTTCATCTTGCAGTATGCAACACTTGCTCACATGCACTTTCACCCAAATACACACATCATCATCACCTGTCTGGCTGCATCACTCCCGCTGGGGGCTTATCTTGCATTTGTAAGCATCACTAAGAATAGAGTACAGTATGTTTCCTTGAGTGCATGTGTGTGCTGGTTTTCTATCATCTGCTTGCCTGCCCCAAAGGCTGCTGAGGTGATAGCCTGTCTTTGATCCTGAAAACCCTCCACGTTTTCATTTAGCCTTAACAATTATACACTTATTTTGGACAGGAAAAGGGAACCTTTAAATGCAGGCTTGGCTAAAACTTGTCTACTGGCCAGTTTTCTATCGCATATTTTGTGGCTTTTATTGTCTGGAAAAGTGAAGAAAACTAACCCTTTTGCATAGAGTATCCCGAAGGAGAAACAGAACAAAGCTAACAAAAAAACGGGGGAAGAGAGACAATTTTGGGTGCAGTTTCACAAGACGGTTCCAGCTGACCCAACAGCTCACTGCTGCCAAAATGGGAGATCTTGCTGCTTCTCCACTACCTCCTCTTCCTGCTCCTGGCTCCACATTCCCACCACCTTTCTTCTGCGGGTTCTGGCAGTCAGCAGCTCAGAAAACTAACCTACTCGCCGGATCGCCACATTGGATCTGCTCCCAGGAAGGTGCAAGAAGTATCCAAGCAGGCACGAGGGAGGAGGTGGGACTACACAGCCGGGAGTGGGGAGTAGGAAAAGGGTCAGAGGGAGAGCGGATCTCCCTGTTCAGCAGTAGCTAGACATTATGCAGGCTGAGTTGTTCATGAAACCACAGTCCAAGGAGATCTAGGCCACTTCCTACGATTTGCAAAGAGATGTCCATAGGTAACTTCACAGGACGGGGAATTTTGTATCTGTAGATCATCCTGCCCAAAAATCCACCATGTTTCATTACCTTAATAAATAAGATGACAAATGTCATCCTTGATTGTGAGACTAATGAGCTGATTCTAAGTGTCAGATTTGTTGAAGTTTCCTCAGTCTTCTCCTTAGGGAAAGATTGCAAAGCTTTTGCTTTTACATTTAGCTATGAGGTATATAGAAAGATTAATGGGATCTTAATAGAAATTTTGTATTAGCCTTGAATCTTCATCTTCTAGTGAGATAAATTAGGAACAGCAGGATTCTTATCAGACACTTGGATGAACCACTCTGCACTAAGTCCACCACACAGAGCCGGTGTGCCGGTGCACCCTGTCACCCTGGGTTTCACTTCAGGCTACTTTGAAGAGGAATCTCAAGCTTGGAGCAGACACTGGTGTGTACTGGAGCCAGACCACTAAAACAACATTTACTCCCCAAACATGGATATCACTGGTATGCATCACAAGGTGTCAACGGTCCTTACCATGTGGATGCAACCAGTAACAATGTCAGTGTCTGTACCAGCAGCAATGATGGCACCTCCCAAATCAAGCAACATTTCTATCATTTTGCAGTGTTTGACTGGCATTTAAGAAAAAAGTTTAAAGAAAATTCAAGCAAAAACTAGTGGGAAAATATTTCTACAATCTCTTTCTAGTTACACATATAACACACAATAATAATAGAATTTTTCTTCCTGAATCACAAGATGTTCCATCAACAAGCTGAAAGTCTTAAAATTTCTTTTTCTCCTCTGTAGTGTATGGGTACAGATGGCACACTAAATACATCACAGAAATTAAAAAATAACTGAGTCAGGCATTTTTGTTAACGGTTTCTGTGCTGCACACAACTCCACTCACACAGCACTGTTAATTACTGCTGGCACTGACAGTAGGGATCCCCTTCCATCTGCTGGGACCAGCTGATGCAAAATAAAAACAAGCCCTTCGAATAAGGAGCACCTCTGCAGGGTCACTGCCCGGCACGGCTGCGAGAGCTGGCGAGCACATGGGGTTTGTGCAGGAGCGGTTCCCTGTGCTCTGCTTATTGCTCACTGGAGTGCTGAAACACTTTATTGCTTATGGTTTCTTTGGGTTTCTTTAATCTTTAAAGATGCAACTCTCCTTCTGCATCGCTTGATCCCTCTAGCGATGCAGCAGCCTTTCCCCCAGACCCCTCCTGTCCCACGCAGGGGAGCAAAGGTGCCCGGGGCACAAGACCCCCGAGGCAGTGCCTTACCTCCCCGGGCTCGCAGCGCCGGCTGCCACCTCCCCACCTCCTCCTCCTCCTCTTCCTCCTCCTCGCTGCGGAAAGCGGGGCCGGAGCCCGGGGACGCGCTGGAAGCGGGGCAGGTGCTCCGGTGCAAGGAAAGCCCGAGGGAACAGATCCTCGCCCTCCGCCCCGCAGATCCCCCTCCCGCCTTCAGGGGGGCTGCTGTTGACCCCCGGGTACGTGTCCCCGGCAAAACGGGGGGAAGGCACCGCTTACCGGAGCTGCTCGCCGGTGAGCAGGACCTCGGCCATGTGCTCCAGCTCCGCCGCTTTCTGCTGCATGCTGCTCATGCCCTCCTCCATCGCCGCCGGCCTGCGGGCACAGCACCGCCGGGTGAGGGGGGACCGGGGACCCGCCGCCCCCCCCCCGCCCCCCGCGCTGCCCCCGCTGCCAGCTCCGAGGGGCGCCTCCCGCCCGGCCCCGGCGGCTGCAGAGCTTGTCGCCGGGGGTGGGGGGGCAGCGGCAGCCCCCCCGCGCCGCTTCGGCTCACCTGAGCGGGGCAGGTCACTTTTCCCCTCGGCAGGCTCGGATCCCCCCCCGCTTCCCGTGTTATTGTGTCACAGGCAGGCGGAGAAACACATGGCTGCAGCCGCCGCCGCAGCCGCAGCCGCAGCCAGCCTCGCCGAGGCAGCAGCGTCCTCCCCCGGCTGTCACACGGCAGGGTCGGCGCTGCCTGCCCCCGCGGGAAGGGGGCCGGCTCCCCGCCGGGGGCTGCGAGCCAAGCGGCCGCCGCCGCCGCCTCGGCTCCCCCGCCGGCCCCGCTGCGGCGAGGGCAGCTCCGCCGCTCGCCTCCCCGCCTGCCCCGGGGCGGGGGGGAGGCAGAAGGCGGCCGCGCACGGAGGAGCGCAGCGCTCCCCTCCCGCGGGTGCGAAGTCCCCGCGGCCTCCCTCCAACGCGGGGCTGACCGGAGGAACGGCGCGCTCGGGAGAAGCCGGGCCGGCTGCGCGGGTGCGCACCGGTGGGCGCTGGGCTGCCGGGCCTGGTGGGATGCTGCTGCCGCCCGCGCAGGTAGTGCGCGCTGCGCCTTGGCAGTTATCCTTAGCGATACGGGGGGGGGGGGGGCAGAGAGGGAGCTCTTGGTCCGGATTTGCACCCTCAAAAACTGCTGCTGCCCTCTTGCCGTCCGGATTTCTGCTCATCTGCTACCCAGGGGTTATTTTCGGCCATTGGTCCCCTGCCCACCTCACCTCTTTCTCTCCAGGCGACAGCAGATGCAGAATTCTTGAGAGGGCAGAGGAGCATTTCTCTCAGCATTTAGTCTTGGCAATGGGAAGTAAAGTGCAAGGTCATGAGCACTGTTTGTCAACATTTTTGATGGGGAAAAAAACCCAGCCTTTTTTAAAAAATGTCCAGGAGGCATCTTCTGCAGTGGTCCAACCATGGTTTTCCTTTACAACCACGTGCAATTAAGATTACCTTCATTGCCCACTCATTGCCTTTACTTCTGCCTGCACATACTCTGCGTGCATGGAAATTGCATATGCTTAAGTGTTTGCAATATTGTCATCGATTCAGGACCAAGACCATAGTTTCAGGACCAAGAGAAGAACTAAGAGAGAATCAAGTGAACCCAGTAGTAACCAGGTTGCAGACAAGGGGAAGAAGGTGGTTCTCTGCACAGCCCATAGTAGACCTGTGGTATTTGTTACCAAAGGAGGCTCTGGATGTAAAAGAATGGACTTGGAGTCAAGGAAAAAATGGACAAGTACTTGGAAAAGAAATCTACAGAGGGTTACTAAGCAGACAGCAGCCACATCCAGCTCAGGAAATTCTCTGTTCTAAAAATAATTGGAAGCTAGGCAAGCACTTGCAAGACGTTTCATATATGCTTTCCCTGCTCTTCCCTAAGCACCTGTTTATAGACACTGAGATGAATACTGGACTAGATGGACCTTTGGTTCAACCCGGTATAGTCGTTTTAATGAGCACCTTTGTGGGTCTCGAAGAGCACTAGAGATCCATGGATGGCAAAGGGAGAAAAACAGAATCTGCCTTCATTTCATTCGTGGAATGGGCCAGGGAGAGAGGACACCTTAGGACTGTAAACACTACAGCTTGACAAGACTTGACAAGCTTGACAAGACAGGACACTACAGCTTACAACCACGACTAAGACACTCCTCTAAGAGGTGGGAGAGCATGTGCAGAGTCTGAAATCCTGACAGCAAGAGAGAGAGACATCCCTCTGAGGTAACCTCCGGGAAGTAGATTGATTTCTTTTTTATAGATATAGGATCGATTTTAGGAGTGGGTGTCTATTTTAGATATGAATACATACTTGCATTTTGCCTTAGCATGGCTGGAGTTAAGTGAGATGAAGGTAGCTAGCTAACAGTAAGGCATTCCTCAGCCAAGAGCATGACAGATCTTTGAGCTGGAGTCCAGGAACACTTTAAAACTCACCCTCCACAACATCAAGAGAGTAAGAAGAGCCCCATAGGTCTGGTGGAGAGTTGGTACCACAGGCATGAGGGGAAGCTCAAGTGTCTTCCAGTGACTTCTGATGACGCTGCAGGCTCTCTGGCATGCAGTAAGGTATTAGGCTACACAATTGAACCCCCAAGGTCATGACGCTCTGCGGAACATCATGCATGAATAGGGACATTGTATTAGAGTACTGGTTTTAGAAAACATTCTAGTAATTTGTACAAACTTTCTTATCTCATTGAGTCAATGCTCAAGTGGTGAAACGCTAAATGTTTACATAGTGAACTAAGAATATTGCTTTCACAGCTTTAAAAATATTGCATCTGTGGCCTACATTTTGATTTGATAAATTAACCTGAGATTTGATAAATTAGTTCTTTAGTCTCACTAATTAATTTTCCACAAGCTTATTTTAGCATGGGACATTCACACGAAAAAATTACCAATATTCATGTGTGTACTTCTCATTTCTCCTATAGCATTGTTCCTGAGTCCCACATAAGGTTGTTTGTCTTTCCCTTGCTGGGATGACTAGAGCTTTTTAAACAGGAAAATGACAGACAAATCATTAAGGCATTGATCACCTCATGCAAAAGATGGTGAAGCACTTCAGGGAGAAAATGCATTAGCAGGTGAGCTGTTCGATGGGTTAACAGCTTTGTTTTTCCTAACATCTTTTGTGTAAGAGCCAGCATTATGTAAACATCAAATTTAGAAATACTTGGTCCCTCTCTTACTGAGGAAGACAAATTCAGAATAGGTTTTTGGTTTTTAAGTTGGCCTTTCATTTAAGTAGTTCTTGCAACACTCGTGGAAAATGAGTGTGGGTTTTTTTCTATATTCCCATGCTTATTTGCAAAGAGAGCTCACTTGTCTTTGTGTTTCAACTGGTTCACTTCCTTAGCACTAGGGGCCTGGCAAGGGCAACCAGAGGAACTACCAGGTATTGTCCAGTCTCCCCTCCTCTTTTCAGGCTACATACAATAGAGTTTCCCATTCTTGGCAGTGCACAGATTACATTCATTGCTGCTCATTTGCTGCTCTAAGTTCGAACAATTTAAGTTGTCTGCTAGGAACCCGTCAGAAGAATCAGTGCTTGTGTGATTCAAAGGACTGAATGCATCTGGCCAAGCTAATTTTAGTCTTGTGATAAACCACAGGAAAAGTTAGTAAGTTTTCAGCAAAAAAAAAGGTATGTTTTAAACTTCTCTTTTTCTATTATAACATCCAAGTTCCTGCAAAAGCCACCATGGTGAGATAGCAGGAGGAATTTATCACAATCTGTCAACATTTCAGCACTAGAGTGAGACCCATATCTGTTTAGATTCTTACATTTCATCTGGCACTGACCTAGTAATCGTTGTAATAGTGAGCTGAAGTGCAGAGAAAAAGGCACTTTGATCCTGAGATATGCAGAGACAATCTGAAAGGGGCTTTCTAAGCCTGTCCTTACTCAGCTTTTCCATTTTGTGTTAAATGTTGAAACACTCACTGGGCCAGAGACAGTGAGATTCTTGTGCAGACTGACGGCTAAAGCAGGACCAGGAGATAGGTACATGTTTTAGTGCTTGCTCCTGTGAACAGATAAATATTTTATGGAAACAAACAGCTTCAATAAGAAAAAAGACCAGAAATTCACATCAGACCAGCAGACCCAATAACTCAAGTTGACAGTATGGTCTGCTAAACCAGCATTTTGCACTACCCAATGCCACTGATGCAATTTGTTCTATACACTCGAGTCCCTCTATTTATCTACTATACCTGGAACATTTTCTATTTTCTCTGATTTCATATATTCAGTAGTTTTGTAATAATTTCTAATTTTGAGCATCACAAAAATATTTACCTGTCAAAAAGCACCTGTAAAACTGGCAGAAAACTTAATCTTTCAAGATTTCCTATGTATTTCCAGTAGGTTTTTTGGTTTGTTTTCTCTTTATTTTATTCTGCATTTAACTGATAGCAATTATGAACTCATTCAGCGTAAGCTATGTCTACGTCATATGTTTAGCCCAGGTTGTAGTCCGGGACTCTTGTAGTACCCAGCTTAGTGCACGGGCTGGGAGGCGTGAGTCAGCTGGGAAGTGTGACTAAGAGCTGAAAAGGAACTGCTTTCTAAACCACATCTCAAGTGTGAAGACAACACCTACTAGCTAAGTGGTAAAAGCCAGCGTCTTAAGCTGTCCCCCAGCTATATCTGTGTTAATGCGCTCTGATGTCTGGTTGCAAGATAAAAAGATTTGCTTAAACCACTGTGGCTTGAACTGATGGTTTGACTCTGCACTGTAACCAGCCCTGAACACTCAGGCACTTTTTTTTTTCTCCTTTGGGAGGCAACACCTAAGAGCTGAGAGTCAGTCTAAGACACTGTTCCTTACTAGTCCTTTGCTACCTATTCCTGCTTCTCAGCCTGAGTTTCTGTTGACTGTTGCACTTCCCACACTGCCTGTGATGGAGCACACTCTGCCTTAGGCGATCTGGCTCTTCCGTGCCCTAGAGTGAGCAGCACAGCCGGAGTTTGGGGTAGGTGGAGGGTGCAAGCATGCAGTGCGCACATATCTGTGGATATGTGGTTCTGGTGGCAGGAACAGATGCAAACAGTTTGACAGGATGCCAAACAGCTGCTGCCATGAGATACAGAATCATACTCCTCTATGATTGATGAGGCTTTTAATAAAGAAAAACAGTCTTTGTGAAACAGTACTCTACAAAGCAGAGGTTTCAGCGTTGTCTCCATCCTTAACCACATCACATCCTGTCGTTAGGTGAGGCTGTGCGGCACACAGAGACATCCCGTGGCTGAGGAACACCCGCCAGCGAAGCTGCCTCTCCAGCTGACAGGCCTCTCTGGGGCACAGGTGGCAGGCCCCGCACGTTGCAATTATGCCACCAGTGCTGCAAGACGTCAGAAACGCTACAAACCGATGGCATCACCCAGCTCCACTGGGATAATCACCACCAGCAGCTACTCTGGCTCTCCTAACTCTTGCCTGTTTACGTCTGCATAATAAACTGTTTCCAGTAGATATGTGTTTAATCACTCTGCCACCCTGTGGTCCTTTCAAGAATTTAAGTATGAAAATGCCTATTAGAAAAATGTTGTGAACTGATGCTCGACAAAAGAAAAAGACTGTTAAATTAAGCTAAGAGTAATTTTATAAGGGAATAATCTTTAGACAATATAATCTTTGCACAGGATTACAAACACAAACATACCTGACTCCATCATTAACTTCCCTCCACAATGAACACCAAAATAACTACCCAATCTAGTCAAAATGAAAAACTAAAGTCAGTAAAATACTCAGTAAGTAAGTCAATATTCTCTTTTATGAAAGCACCTTACAAGGAAATGTTTGTCTGGGACCTCCTGGGTTCTCAAAATATTTATGGCTCTCTTAGAGTGCTGAAGCAATGAGCAAACTCAGTAGAACATGCTTCTAAAATAAATCAGATAGATACCACATTACGCTGAGATACAGCAAAATGCTTAGATACGCCGTCCCTTTATTGAACTAAAGAGAAGGTATTTTTGGTGCTACAGAGAACCAGAATTCTTTATGGAGAAAGAGTTTTGCTGCAGCTCTGCATTAGGGAAACTGGGTGCCAAAGGAACTAGTGGAAGGAGGCACCAACAGACACAACTGGGATGAGGCAGAAACATAGCAAGGTTTTCTCACCAGAACAAATTCCAGTCTCTTGAAATACAGAATCTGGTAACAATATTGCCAAGGGATGAACTGTAGTGGGAACACTGTCCTGCTTTTAACATCTCAGTAGAAAAAAAGCATCAGAAAATCAGTCTGTAGTAGTTGTATCCAGGAAGAAAACTTCACCAAGGTGTGTTCACCCAGGGAAGAGGGGTGAAATGAGGATAAAAAGGTACAGGAAAGAGCTGTGAAGGGAAAAGGAATGGGGAGAAGAGAGTCCCATGAAGAACAGAAGTGGGACTTGAGCTGAAGAAAAGAGGGGGAGAGAATCAGGAAGGGAAGAGAAGCTGGAAGGAAGATAGCAGCCACAGAGCCACACTGAGGTAGGAGGTGGAAGGAATAAATTGTCTTTGAGATGTCCCTCAAAGCAAATACAGAGCTTTTCCCCTCTGTATTACACTGTCTGCACAATGGGATGCTGCCTGTCTCCACAGCAACCAGCGGAGAGATGAGACCTTTCCTCCCTGTCTGCATTGACTCCTCTCTCTGGAGAGAAGCCCTCCGAACTGTCACTCTTAAAGAAGTCAGTATAGAAAACTGGCCTGGAAGCATCTCAGGAGACCCACTTACTGCACATCCCCACCATGGAATAGGATCGGCTACACCCGTGCTTTTCCTATAACCCAGTCTGGCAGACTCCAGTGCCCACTCCCCCAGGAATGGAACTTGCATAGAATTTTTAATTAAAGATTTCTAAGTTTCCTAATTGCCTTTGATTTTTCTCTCATTCAAATTGTTAAATTTGGGGGGACAATACATTTAGCTCTCCAAAGAGGGTTTGAAGGGCAGTATCTCCCCTCAAGCCTCACACAGCATCTCTTTTCAAGCAGTTCATGATGAGAGCAGCCTCATCATCTACTTACCGAACAACTTCCCAGGGAAAGGCAATTCTGTTAGGTAAGGTCCATGCCAAAACTGGTGACCCAGCTTCCAACATCTAGAGGGGAGAAGATGAGAGGACAAGGATCTCTCCTAACTGTGCAGGCAATGAAGTTATTTTCTGAGTTGAGAGTCATTGCAGATCTAAGAGGCCAAAACATCTGATGAATGGAAAGTTACTTCTGTTGTCCAGTTATAGCTTACCTCATGATGTCAAATTGTTCAGCATCTCAAGACATTGATATCCCTTGTGATATACTCACTACTAATCATTACTCACAGAGTTGTAAGAAAAAAATTCCAGCTACTCATTGACACGGTGATTACAATGGAAAAATGCTTGGCCTCATGACAAGCTCTAGGATTCAGCAGCAGGAGGAAAAAACCTACAGATGGTTAGGATCTACACAGAATAAAAATATCAAAAATATAATCGATACAGGAACATTCATGCTTTAGGCATAGGCCCCAGTAATACCTGATGAGGGGGGTAGATGGAAATCTTCAGAACAAAGCGTTTCTTGCAGAGATGTCTGCAGAGTTTTTTGCACTTTCATGTCAAGCAGATGGTTTGGAGCTAAAAGGACATGGGACTAGGACTCCTAGGCATACGGGGGAGCAGGACGGGAAGGGGATTGCCTGCTCATCTAACATTTCAGCACCAGGAGGAAAGTTGAGAATGACAAAATCGAGCTAACTGGTAATTCTTGGATGGTTACAGCCTGCGATCTCATTATTCAACAGAACTGAGGGTGAGACTAGAAGGCCCTACAAGCAAAAACGAGAGAAACAACTAGAATTTAGCAGAATCAGGTATTTGTTCTGCAGTTTATAGGTCATGCCAACATTGGGGTTTTTGGACAGAATTTTTACGATGTGCTCATTTGTATGGTTGTTTTAATTTTTCCCTCTGTAAGGCTTCTGCTCCTTTTGTTACAGGAGCTTTTCCTATATTGGCTTCTTCATGGTCCTCATTTGAGTTCTCATCCTGCTACTTTTCACTATCATTTTCCTGCACCACTCTACTCCTCCATTGTACACTCTTCACAAATAGAACATTTGATGCATCTTCCTGATTTTTTTATATTTTGCATAATATGGCTATGGTTTTCACATTCATTAATCTATTCATCTTAGATTCATACAGATATTATAGGTATGTAGTTTGCTGGGATATACTTGTAATGCTTAGCCCTAGCAATGTCTCAAAAACCAATAACACATTAACTGCAAAAAAACCTGAGGTTACGACTATGCAGATACTAGTTAATCAAGAAGTGAGATGATATGATAACTTGCCAGATGACACAGATGCTTAGTATGTCACTATTAATAAGGTCTCTGTACTGGCCCTTGAAATTAGCTACAAAACACTCTACACAGTATTTTTTAAAAATCACATTTCATTCCACTTATCTATAGACATTTATCTCCTAGATACTAATGATAACACTGTTTCAAACAATTTTAGCAGCAGGTGTATTATATGATTAAATTTTAGGGCCCGCAGTAAAGTATCGCTGTTAATTTTGCCAACTAGCAAAATCAGCTGAGTCTGAATTACAATTTTTGCTGTGGTAGAAGCACTCTGAAGATCTATCCAGAAAATGTAGGTGGAGCAAAAGATTTTCATGGTGTACTCATGCATTAAATGACAAGCACACCTGTCAAATACTCTAAATCTAAAAGGGACCATGTCCCTATAATTAATATATTCTTGAAAAAGAAGTCCTGCTCTTTCATGCCAATGTTAACAGAAATTACAGCCCCCTCCCACTCCCTGCACCAGCATTTACACTGTGAGGTCACGCTCTGTAGCTAAGAATGTCCTGGCTGACTGGCTGAGACTGGGAGAAGCTATGAATGTAGGCTGGGTACCAGCTTGTTCAGGTTTATCCCACCTTATCATGAATGAGATCAGTGTGGCATGACCGATCCTCTGGCTTTGTTTGCAATTACATATGTTGTCCTTGCAGAGAAATGACATAACAACGAAACGGGTATCTAAGCACTAGTTGTCTCATAAGCATTGGGCATCTGGGTTCTTGTTTGTCACAACTGTGTACTGTGAAATCCTCAAAATAATTTCCTAACTGTGTTGATGGTGTTTGTGCCCTGGGTATTTTGGCATGTGCTCTCCAGCTTTGTGCTTGAGTGTTTCTTCTCCACTGTTTCCAGCACAGAACCCATTTTATGTCACTGAGATACTCCACGCTATTGTAGAGTTTACACAGATATTTAGGTTTGGTTACAACTGTTTATTTTCTCCTAATTTGAATATAACTGTTTTGCATCTCCCTGTTGGCCTATTAAGAGTGACAAGACAGCAGTTATCTGAGGTAGCAATGAGCTATCTGGGTATTCTACTAAATGGCTGAAATTTTCCCTGTTTGAGTCTTGGACTCGTTATCTCCTGTTTAGTGGTGCTTTGCTGGCTGACATCATCAGGTATGGCAGTTTTACTCGGACATGATAACACAAATTAATCAATGCCTGGAACATAGAATATGCAAGCCACTGCTTTGCTATTTTTAGCTATTCATTAAAAATAAATAAATAAAAAAAGTAAAAATATGTCTAACAATAACCAACTCCAATGGACAGCAGAAGAGTGGGTGCTCTGGTGATTTAGGGGGTCTGAGTTTATTTAGGGTCCTGAGCTATGACTAAAACCTGAATTGTGATTAACAGAGACAAGCACATCTAACCTTTATGAATTTGTCTAACTCTTTTGTGGATCACACTCATTCTGACTTCTGCCACATATCACAAGTTCCACAATGTGTTGCATAGAAAGGTCTTCTCTGCTGTTATCTATAACTTTCTGTTCATTTCAGCGGTATTCCCCAGTTCTGACATTTGAGACAGACTAGACAATCATTGTTCAAGATATGTGTGCACCATGGATTTATACAACGGCATCATTATATTTTCTGTTTTTTTTTTTTTCTTTCTTGTTTTCCTAGGAAGGAAATGTAGCACATTCATTGCAGAGAGTTATTCTCCCAGTGTCTCACAGGAGTCTGCGACATGCTGAAACAGCATTCAGAGCTCTTGTGCTCTTAACTCGTCACACCTACAGGCCCAGCTGCCATGGTCACCTTCTGCGTTGAAGCACAATGGGCACGTCCACTGACAGGTATTTCTAGACAATGAGAAACTGTCATTTAATGGGTGAAAATGTAACATACATGCTAATTTTAAACATTGCAGATGGCATTTCAGCTGAAAAAATTAATCCTTGAACTAAGTTTTGTGAGGCTTTAATCAAACTGAGCCTCTCTTGTGGAATAATCTCCAAGAACTGTACCTGTGAATTGTATAACTATCGCCAGGCTGATAACGTGTTAGGGAATTCAACTTCGGCACTGTGCCAGTTTTTCCAGTGCTGGCTTTATTATCTTTTCATTTTCACAGCTACCTATGTTGTGCTTTGAAGGACATTCAGAAGTTTCTAGTGTGTACATCTTTCTTTGACATTTAAACACCCTATTTCATGTAGCCCAATTTTCTCACCACATTTTACTGTAGAGCTCCCAAGCACTTGAATTGAAATCACACCTGGAAAGTTATCCTCCTAACGTGCTGCCTGATGACTACAGCCTGACACTGGTAATGTGCACTTTTATAACATGTGTTATGTTATCTTGCGGTTCATTGTTTTATGTCTTAGTTGTGGAGCTTTGGAGTTATTTGAACTTCCTTTCTTTGATTTGTCACAGCTGCCCTTCATTTATTTTGCTGTTCACATCCTTGATGTTTGAGTCCTGGGAAACATTATACAGGGCCAGGAACTTCAAAGGCAAGACTATAATAATCTTCAACAATCCATTTTCTGTTTTGCTAACTTCACTCAACGTTAGTCAACCAGATTCCGTTAACACTAATTTCCATTAACATTAGTCAATTGAAAAACTACACCAAAGCTTATCTTTCTTGAGACTTGACTTCATTCCTGCCTCTCCTCCCCAGCCCAGCTGAGGATGCAGGCTATTTAGCGGTTCAGTCTACTTCTCCCTTATACTGAGACCTGTTAAAAGAGGGGTGTACCTCTCAGCTGTACACTCACAGCAGTCACTTAAAGCCTCAAATGTGCACCTTGGGGGACTGACTTCAATTGGTGATCTGTTAAGTTGGGATGGCTGAATTAGTTGCTTCCTCAGCTCTTTCTTCTATTCTGCTACAGGAGAGTTTCAGCTCTGCTTGTACCATGATGTTACATGCTCCTGAACCCTGACAGTTTCAGCCCACCATACCAGCTCAAAGTGAAAACAGCACTCATTTATGCTACAGCAACTCCAGAGCAAATAAATAATCTCACAGCATCATTATAAAATAATTTCAGGATCCTACCAAGCTCCCTTGCCATAGCATGCATTTCCTTATACATTGACAGCAACATTGATAGTTCAGCATCTCCTCATTTTCTCTGCAATCCAAATTCATTAAATGGTTCAGCTGCGTTTCAAGAAACTAACTTCATGAGTTCCTACACAAACCAGTTTTTGTCGGTTAGGTCACTGCTCTAAAGCATTCTCAGTGAAAACAGAAACATAATACAAGTTGTTTCCGGAGAAACGAGACATGTTTCCTACAGATTTATGTCCATGTTTTTGCTGATAGGCCAGTTGGCGGCTGCCTCTCAGAATGGATCAGAGCTGCTTTCCCCTAAGTAGGGGCTCCAATATATTGTCCAGCCACTGATTTCCACAAAACTTTTAGGAACTTTACCTGCCAAATTTGCCTGAACTTGAACAGCAACTTCCAGAGTGGTAAGTGAGGGACAGGCAGAGAAAGATGGCAGGCAGCACAAGCGTATACGTTTCAGCTCCTTAGGAAACACGATAAAAAGCATCTACAACCAGAACTACCAGAATAAACAAAACTGGTTGGAAAAATTAATAACTAGTACAAATGTTCCTGACCACAGATCAGTGCCAACTCCTGAATAGCATTCAGTGATTTTCTTCCCATTGGGTTTCTGTTACGTAGCAGAGCTCTTAAGATACAAACTCCATGAATTCATGCATTGGATTAAGTTCCTTGGCTATATCAGAATCTCTTCTTTTATTCCACAGAATGAAAAGGAGAAAGAAGAAGCAGGCATGCAAGGTCATTGGGAAACTGCACAAATTAAGGTATAAATTTAAAACAGCATAATTAAGCTGCTATTTAAACCGTTAGTAACTGTGTGAGCATTTACTTGGTAGGACAGCGATCTTCTGGTTTACCTTAGAGGTGTGCAGGAACGGATTTACATTAAAGCAAAAAGTAACAGTCTCAGATAAGGCTGTACACATATCAGTTTGCACCTACACATTAGTAGAAACTAGTCGAAGTCAGAGTGCCTCAGGTTTCCTGCGTACACAATGACTGTATTTCCACCTTCCAATAACTGAAATAAAACATGAAAATATAATAGATGGCTGAGTCTTTGAACAAGCCACTGCACACGTGATAGAGGTAACTGCCTCATTACTTCAGGCAAAGTTTTCTCCAAGGTCAATTGCCTCGCTGGCATCACCCAGGCAAAGGACCTTCTGAAGGCAGAAGATGCCTGACTCAGTCACATATAACAACAGTTGCTCTCTGCCAGGCTGGGTACCGAACCGAGCCAGCTCCACTCCACCGGCTCCTGCTTCTGGTTCCAACACTAACGTGGTATGACCTCCTTATCTGGGCCATTTAGTGCAGGCTTATACCAAACACAGAGAGACTCTGCAAGCGGTTATACACAACTTAGGAGCACAAAGTAATTATTTGTTAGCTGCACACAGCAGACAGCTAGGACTAACATGCTACTAGGCCAAGCGTTAATATGCCCCCCAGCAAGACCTCAGTGAGCGTTTGGGGAACCGGCCGTCCTGGACAAGGCAGGGAAGAGGCATCCTGTGCTGCTCCTTGCAGAGGACTGACTCCCAGTGGTACTGAGCTGCTGTCTTCTGAGCCTCTGATTTCGTTTTTTTTTCTTATGGTTTAAGGATGTCAATAGACTTCCTCTTGAATCTCTGAGCTGTGGACCATGTCCATTGCAATAATCACGCTTGCCTGTGGTTTTTACTCATCTCTGTCATGGCTTTAGCTCAAGCACTTCCTCACAGCTTCCTCAAGCAGACAGAGCCCAGGTCAGGCCACAGCAAAAAGCCCAGCTGGGCCCTGAGTCACGGGGAGACAAACCCCTCCATGGGGGCTGTGCAATCCCTTTCCTAAGGGATCATGTGGTGACGAGAGCTGGCAGATACTTGCCCTCGGTCAGACTGTCCCCACAGCTGTCGTGACAGCAGGAGCAGGGGTGGGTGACACCGGTGGGTGCCCACCTGCAGCTGCCTCGCCCCGTGTCTTCCCAGCCATGGCCAGGCCCCGTAATGGCGGCTCGGAGGGTCAGCCTCCCTCTCTCCACCCTTGCTGTCACACTCTGGTGTCAAGAAAATACCTAGAGGATGCTGCCCCAGTCAGAGCTGGGCAGGGGCTCCCATATTGGGCCAGTTTTTGTTGTATTTGATAGATCTACTTTATTTAGGGCATTTTGTGGATTTTTATCGGCATAGAGATTTTTTTATTGCAGCCTCGCCTGGCTCTAGCACAGCCGGACAGAAATCGGGAGGTTTGTCCCGGATCAGACCCGGCGGAGGAGCCGCACTCGTCCGGGCTGGGCCGGGCCTCACCGGGCGGGAACCGGCTGCCGCTGAGGAGAGCGATTCCTCTCAGTGTAACCCCGAGGTGTTGCCGCCCGCCCCGCCGGCCACGGCCGGGCGCATGGCAGACAACCAAAGAATCAACCTAGCGTGCGCGCGCCGCCGGCTCCCGCCTCACCGCCTCCCCGCGCCGCCCGGCACCGCCTCGGCGAGGGCGGGGGGATGGTGTGGCGCGGCTTTCGGAGCGGCTGGACCCGGCGGGCGCCATGCGGAGCCGGGCGGAGGTGGACGCGACGCTGCAGACGGCCAAACTGAACCCGGCGGAGCTGCTGCCGGCCGTCCATTGCCTCAGCTTCGGTCCGCAGGCCGGCGCCGGCGAGTGCTGCCTGTTGCAGCTGGAGCCGGGCCTCTGCGCCGAGCTGGAGGCGGGAAGCAGGTACGGGAGGGGTAGGGCGCCCCCTGGAGGGCGGGGAGAGGGGTGCCGCCGCCATCCGGGCCGCGCTTCGCCTCAGGCGAAGCGCGGCCCGGATGGCGGCGGCACCCCCCGCCATGTCGTCGTTTAGGGGCCTAGCGGGCGATGGTGGCCGGGACGGGCGACCCGAGGCAGGCTGAAGGACCGGGGCAAGCCCGCCCCGCGGCGGGAGGCTGGTGTTTTCCCACCCTTAGAGCTCGCCCCGCCGTGCGTGGGGGCAGTCGGAGCAGCGGCGCGGGATGGAGATGGGGCAGGACTGCGCCTCCCGGGGGGGGGGGCTGCCTGGTGTCAGGTCTGCGCTATCCCATCTGTAGTGTTGAGTAGGTGACATGGCTCTTAAACGTGGCTTTGTGCAGACTTTTAATTCTTCTAATACTGTTTGCATGAAAATGTAACTGTCCCTTAAACCTGGCTTAGTAACATTGGAAACTAAAAACTAGTAACACCTATAAGAAGCTTTTTTTTTTTAATATGGAAAAATTGCTTCTGAGGAGACTTCTAGCCAAAACTCAGAAGAGTTTCTCATCAGGCATATGAATATAGGTGCCTAAAAATTTGGATTTAGGAAGGGAGATTATGCCTTTAAAAGAATCCCACTGACTTTGAGATTTTCCTGCTGGAACTCTTGAGGTCGAGCGGATGGCAGGGTGCCTACAAGTTAGACAAACAGAACAGCTAAAGACATACAGCATTAGCATAGGCATTTGGTAGGATGGTAACGTGACATCTAACTCTGGACCAAGAGCAGAATCTAGATAAGTTTTTGATACTGTTTTAAAATTTCTTCCTTTGCTGCAATGCCAGTGACATAATATAATAAAAATGTTTAAAATGATACAATATTAGAATTCTGTCTAAAGAAAATAGCTCTCATGTATGTTATTAAGTCTGTTCATACTCAGTGCAATATTGATAAGGTGTCATTGGTTACAGGCCTGAGTCATGCTGAGGACCACTTGGGGCACAGCTGAGCTTTGTTCATGCATGCAAGCTTTTGGAAGCAAGATGAGCAGTTGATGAAATCACATGTGAGCACTTAGTGTAGCCTGGGAGGAACTGAATGTTCCCCTGTTGTGGTCCTGCTTTGGTATTATCACGTCCTCACTAAGAATGTCCATTTAATGAAGTATGTGAGCTGAAGAAGGGGGTTTGCATTGATTCTTTGTACTAAAATGCCCTAGAAGATGGTTTTCTTTCCTGCTTGGAATTACTTGCAAGAAAATGTGTATGTTTTTGAGAGGGAATTATCTGAAGGGTGCTGCACAATAGACACAATTTCTGTTTGCTTTCTTGTTTCACAATGGGCAAGTTTCAGTCCTCATTAAAGAACAACTCTTGTTGTAATCTGATTTCTAAGATTAGTGAACTAGTTCAGGCTTTAAGCATCACTTAATCAGTGTTTTGGAGGGGTTGTGTGAATAGGCAGGTGAGGTGGTTCGACTGTGATCTGCGTAAAAACCTTGAATGCTTGTCTTTCAGAGTGGGAAAACTCAAAAAGGAGAGGAAAAAACCATAGTGTTAAGATATTTTAGATGAATTGATAATTACGTCTTTATATTTTGGTGTACTGTGACTGCTGCTACCAAACAGAACTGCAGTTTATAACTTCTTTACCAATGTATAAATGTAAAAAAAAAAAAAAAATCAGACAAGTTTAATAGGTGTTCATCCTGAAAAAGAGGTAAAAATACATCTTTATTTTTGTGCTATTTTTTTTTTCCAGCCTAGTAATTCGTGGTGAAAAGGATGAACAAGCAGTGTTGTGCAGCAAAGATAAAACTTATGACATGAAAATAGCAGATACCTCAAATATGCTCTTGTTTATTCCTGGTTGCAAAACTCCAGAACAGCTGAATGCAGATCAAGCATCTTGTAGCATTATTCATTCACAGGTATGTCTTTCTGGGTTTTTGTTTGTTTGCTTTAATTCTCTACTTTCTTATTCTCTGTAATTTCTTGTATTTTATCCAAGATGCATCTGTGAAACTCGGCTGGGATTCCGTTGCCTAAATATAGGCCTCTAATGCCATTTTAGATGCCTTGTGGTATTGGTCTAGCTACAAGCTGCCACTGCAGAAAGACATGAGTCTCCTGTAGGTTCTTTGTATACTGAACAGCCCCGGGAGGATGTGTTTATAAATACGCTTTATACACAGGGGGCATGCTATACCTCAGGGTGTCCAAAATGGCTCTAGGGCCCTTCTTTAGGCAACTGAACTTTGTCCATAATGTGTGATAATTATTGTTTCTAAGAAGTTAAAACTTTGGTGTACTTTCAGTGAATTAGTAATTACTTGTGGTAGGTATTAAAAGCTTTCAAAGAAAATCTAATATCTCAGTGTTAGCAGCTCTTTTTAAAATAAGCTGTTTGCAAATTGATTCTTAGGAGTGCTTTCCCCAAAAGGCAGATTATACCATGTCATGCCTGAATATTATTTTTTAAGTACAGAAATATATTCAAAGGTGACTCTCTTTCAACTAGCATCTGGAAAGATTTGTTAGAGTGGATGATTTTAGAGTTCTCAGTTTAAAGAATTAATTGTTCTCTGCTCTTCTGAACCATAGCTAATAAAATTCTACTAAAAGAAGTTAGGCAAATATTATTACTCGGTCATTATTTGCTGTAATGGATATAATGACATCATTGAGGAGTAATCCTGCTTGTCCTTACATGAACATAATAATCAAAACAGCATCATTTCTCCTGTGAACTCAGCAGTTCAGCTAATAGAAAAAGTTAATTTGAACTAAAGTAGATTAATGAGAAAATAATATTCTTCCATATTCTTTTTTTGCTATGTTTAATGATCTCACTAGTCCTCTGAAGTCACACATGTCAACATAATATAAATGTGATTTGCTTAGGAATTATTTTTAGAGTTTTATTTCTAAGAGGTTTCTTAATGTTTTCAAAAACATTACATGGTGTATTGACACTGCAAATTGTGAAACATAGCAAAAGATACTATGTTTACTCAGTATTTTGAGGCTTCACTGCCCTTCTCCTGCAGTCTCGGTGCTGCTCTTTGTACCACTTGCAAGGCTAGTACTCAGGGCCAAAGCCTCTGCCATTTTATTCACCTCACACACACCAGCTCCGGTTATGAGCTTTGGATTATAAATTAGAATTATTTATTTTCTTTTCTGTGCAGAGCACCTTCTTGTTCATTACCAAATTGCTCAGAAAAGAACTTGGCAGGAAAAAAAAAAGTAACACTTAGGTAAACGCTATTTGACGTGGAAGGGGAAAAAAGCTTAGAAGTTTATCAGGAAATTAGTATTTACCTGAATTTTGTGCCAAGCAAGCTATGAAATAGATTAAAAACTGAGAGCTTTCTCTGTATTAGAATTTGGATAGGACTTCTTCCACATATGGGTGGTTTGCTTATAATTGATTTAAATGGAACCTTATTTTAAAGTTTGGGTTTTTTTTTAATGGATGACCTTAAAAAAAAAATAGTCTGGTAAAGCATTTAGGGTATTTTGAAGTACTATCTGGAGGCTTTTTCACAAGGGGCTAGTGGTTGGGTCAGGAGTCACGAACCTGGAGCCTGTTCTGCCTCTGCCATTCTCTACCCACTTCTGCTGGTTCAGTAAATAGCAGAAACAATGTTGAAAGGCCTCCCATACTCTGTCCTCTTCAAAGAATCTTTTAGGAAGTCCAAGCTGTACCCCATGAAACACCTCAGGATTACTCTGAAGGTAAAGTTTTGTTAGATTAATGTTGTTGAATCAATTACACCTGAGCTTCCTGTTGTGCGCTTTTAATTTGTGTGTTGACTCAGAGTAAGGAACTGAGATGTCTTGTTAGTTGTGTGCAAGTTCAGCTTACTGTCTCGTTAATGTCTGTTTTACTTGAGCTTAGTGATATGATGATTCATTGAGGTGTAAAAAGACCATGAAGTAGATCCCAAGCATGGGAAGAAGTGGGGAAGATGTAAACAGGATAATACAGGAGGGGTTTTATGGCAGCAATATAGTTTAGTATTAAGAGGAAAAGAAATGTTGACAAGGATTGTGCAGGAATATATCCCATGATGATACTCTATCGCAGGAATATATCCCGTGATGATACTCTATCATTTGCATGTAGAGATGAGTTGTTCCCTTTGTCATATGCACTATGAACATATTTTTATCAACCAACAGTGGATTTTTATTCTTCATTGCTTGTGTTAAATTTTTTTATTGAAAATATTACAATGATTGTTTCATCTTTAAAGTAATTACTGTATTAATAAATTCTTGTTCTCAGTGACTAGATTAACACTTTTTGCTGATAATTTGTGGTAAGCTGCTTTGAATCCAAATGGTATATTAAAATGTTTTAAGAGTCGCTGTTTTTTCTTGTAGATTGCTGGCTTCTCCAATAACTATTGGGAATTAAGGAGATGTCGACCGAAACTGAAGAAACTGAGGAAGCTTTTAATGGAAGATCCATATGAAGGGCCAGATAGTTGGAAAGATCAGACTTCGACATTTTCAAAGGTAAATCAGCTACGCAAATTATTTTCTAGTAGTTGGTAATGGGCAAATTAAAATGAAGATACATTCTTAACTAGAAAAATGCCTTTCCTCCCATGTTTCACAGTGCTGCTTTGAGTTAATTTTTTAAGCCTACTATTCTAAACAAGTTGGTAATTATTAGCACTTCCACTAAGTAGCAGGTAAGCAACCTCTTTTTTAGTAAAAAGAGGAAAAGGAAGGACATCGAAAGAGGCTGGGGATTTATCTTTTTATATGGGAAGTTTCTTGAAGACAGTCTTCAGAACCTTTTCTAAATTCCTTGAGAGTTATATGACTGCTAAGGTATAATGCAGCCTTTCCTTCTTCTTTGGGGCTGTCATGTATGACATGTCATGTATGAGCTAAGTGTGAGGTCAGAGAACACCCATGTGCAAGTCACTTGCGAACCAGTAATTTATGACAACAAGGAGAAGCAGGGAGTTGCAGAGAATGACAGGGATGATATGAGGCAGAGAATAAGACTGACACTACAAAAAGGGAAAACACAAATAAAATCCTGTCCTGCTGCCCTTTTATGTTTCCAGGAAATCTGATTTAGGATCTAAAGAGTAATGGAGAGATCTGGACCGTGCAGCATATGATCTCAGATAAAAGGCTGATAAAAGTCCTGGGGTTTTGTTAGTTTAGTTGGTTTTCCTTTTGACTTCAAAACCCAGAAATGGTTGCTCCAAAGTATTTTACGCTGAGCCTTGGTTGAAGCTGATACCAACAAACCATCTGTGTGTGCTTGGATGTACAAACATAGATGTTACTTTTCTCCCTTGGAGAGAAATGCTGCCTCTCTCTTTCTGGATGATTAACAGACTAATTTCTGATCAGTTTCAGAATCTTTCCCCCAGCATTGCCTTTTCCTGCCTACTCTGGTCTAGGTGTAGAAGGACATACAGCAAAATGAGGGATAGCAGAGGGAAAAGGGCTTAAATTGTCCAGAAATTACAAGCATTGACAAAGGCTAGCAACACAAAAAATGTCATACACAATAATATTGATAATATTGAACTAATATTATAAAAACATGTGAACATCTCCCCAAACATTAGTGCCTAGTTTGAGGACTGATCTTCTCCATTTGTTTTGAAGGAGAATGTATTTCCTATATCAGCTTACTGAAGAACAACTAGATATATCTGATAAATGTAGACAAATCTTTTCTTGCCACTGGTGGAACTTTAAATGAACCTGAAAGCTCTCCATGGGAAAGCTCTCTTTCCTATTGGACTAATTCTCACTGGAATCCCAAACAATACATGTGTAGTAAAGATTTCCACTGTGGTGTTTGCTTATACTTAATATTTACCATGTGCTGGCAACTAATAAGCCACCTTTAATCTGTTTGAAAACAAATTACTCTCTTTTGGTGGCTTACTGCAAGGTTCTCATGGTTTTCAGTACTGTATCATACACAGAGAACCACAGCAAAAGAGCCATAAGGAACTATAGCAGTATAAGGAAGTACTGTAAAGAAGCCTGTTGCGTAGTGATGTGATTTAGCAAACTACAGGAAAACTTATAAATGGGCTAGTACACAGCTTGCTCAGGCTGCACCAAATTAAAATCCTGGATTTTACAGTGAAGTGGCAAGGCGTACTCAAATGATCGCATGCATCTACGTTAAGGATAAGAAACATATTAAATACCTTATCTGGAAATTGCTGGTGTGGACATGATGCAAGTCAACCCATTCCATTTTATGTTTGCGAGGGTGATGCAGCTGATAAAAGCATCAGAGCTGAGAGCAGTGATTTCTTAAAAAAAGCTGTTGGAGTGCTAGCCAGGCCTCAGATGGGGAGCAAATGCCAAGGACTCCTGTGCAAAGTCTTATCTGAATGGCAGTATCTAACTTGCAAACACACTTACGTATTGATCTGGGGATATTTTTGCTCTCAATTGCTAGCAGTGTTTTTTTAAGTACTGTATAATATGGTCATCCCTTCCTGAAATACTGATGCGAGTCCAGTGCTGCTTAGCCTGATGATGTTTCAACATACTGCCTAATAGGAATGGCATAGCAGGAAGCGGAGACCTTTCTGTATTTATTAAAAGCTTTTTTAACATGTGGATGTTCCAAACTTAGGGTTGGTTTGTTCCATTTGTGTTCCCATAGTCTAATAGATCTCAAGTACTTAATCCAATTTTTTTCTTTCCTGATAGGAAATATTCTTACGCTATAATCAACAAAACTTTTAATATTAAGTTGATTAAAAAGGCTGTAAGGTGAAAAGGAATTGATGAAGCCCTATTTCCTATGGATTTATGTCTGGTGTTCCTTGCCTTTACTTCAGTCCTCATGATACCTTCCATTCCTCCCACGTCTCATAAATCTTTACCACAGTATCCACAGCACCCTCCTATCTCACCAAGTAACTGTTCTGCAAGGAGCCGCATGTATTGTGGCTGGGTCTGTGCTACATGTCCGCTAATTGGTTAGCAGACACCAAAACACAACACATAACTGTTGAGGTCATGCTGGAGGAAGCTTTCCCTCAATGGAGGTACTAAGTTGGAGTTCTGACTTCTATCCAGAAGTGATAAGTGATTTTTGTTTTGCCTTTTCTTTGAATCTCACAGATTAAAATATGTGATTTAGGAAAGACAGAACACGTTCACTTTTCATTTTTGCTGTAATACTTAGGATGCCTGCTTGTGCTAGTTTGACATCCTGGGAATGCAGGTATATTACTTATGCATGGCATAAAGACTTCCCTGTAGTTAGACTGGTTTTTATATTGAATAACCCTTTGAGAAAATGTTGTAAGTTACAGGAAGAGTTTCAGAGAGTGTTGTAAACCTTAGAAAATTTAGAGTCTGTGGAAAAAAACATCAATCTTATAAGTCTTTCTTTCATTATATCTTATAATGCATTTAGCATGCTTGGTGAAGCCAAGGAGGAGTAAGGATAACCTGTTTTATTTCCTTCTTTTTTTTCCCTTGTTGCAGTATACAACAGAAGATTTGTTAAGTCTGATTCAAGCAAGTGAAGAAGAAATACTGCACCAATTGCAGGTTATAGATGCCTGCAAAATTGAAGGTATTCGTCTCTAAAGAATATTATTGCCTATGAGGAAATAATCCTGCTTTTATCCCCAAAATACCTGTGTCTCCTTTTTCTAAGGCCCATTGCACATCCTTGTCTTTCAAGGTGCAAGTTACTTCAAAGTACTAAGACCTGCTTCCATAGTTCCTATGTCCTCCGCTCCTATGAAGCTGATCAAAAGGATAAAACTGAGCAGGCATTGAGCAGCCTGGCTCTTACCAGGGTAATTCCTTCTTTGCTGCTACAAACACTGGCATCAGACTGTCCCACCTATAGCATGAATATTTTTTGGCTGGTTGCCCTCTTCATGGATGAGTGGGTACTGCTTTCTGCAGTTCTAGAGGCAAAAATAGCTGATCCTTAGGTAAACCCAGCCCTTTCATAGTCTTTTGTTCCTCCCAGGCTGGGTTTATGTCAGAAGTCTCCCTACCATGTGAGGCAAGGCTGGAACAAGTGCCTCACTTTGGGACAGGTCCTACTCATCCTATACTTGGCCAAGCCCAAACCCTCGCCTGGACGGCAGGTGACAGCAGTGCTAGAGTCATAGAATAATATAGGGCAGAACTGAGCTCTGGAGGTTATCAGGTCTAAACCCCTGCTTTAGAACAGGGCCAACTTGGAGCTGGCTGCTCAGGGCCTCGGCTGGTCGAGTTGTGAGCATTTCCAAGGATGGAGATTGCACAACCTCTGTCCAGGCTGTTCCAGTGTTTGACTATCCGCAAGGGGAAAAAAATTCTCCTAATACTCAGCTGGGATTTCCCTTGTTGCAACTTGTGCTTGTTGCCTCCTGTCCCATCACTGAGCACCACTGGGAAGACTTCTGATCCGTCTTCTCTATACTGTCCCATTAGGTAGGTGAGGATCTCACAGATGACTTTCCTTGTCGCTTACAGCTGCACAGCACCGTTGTACCAGATCTGTGCTTTGTCACATCTGGATTTCTGTGGACTTGGCTGGACCTGAACGGCCATTTTGCAGGCCCAGTGCAATCAGTTGTGTTCATGCAGTTCTGTGCCTGAATTAATTATTAGTTTTTCCAGGTCTGATTCATCTTGGGATGGGATTTGTAGTGTCTTTGTATCTGTGGCAGTTAATCTACATAAACAGTTATGAATACTTGAGATGATTTTATTTCTTTCTCCTTTACCTTTGCTTTTACTATTCTGTTCTTTTTCTCAGTTTTAATCCTGAACGGAACAGAATGCTGTCGCTGTACTTTGTAAAGGTGTAACCTAAATGTCCAGACTTCTGTAGTGTATCTTCAGGGGAACAGAATTAAGGTGTTAATGTTTTCCTTCTAACACTGTTTTGTGGTTTTCTATTTGGCAGGATATTGGAGAATTCTAGAATTTGACTATGAGATGAAACTCTTGAATCACGTGACTCAGCTAATAGACTCAGAGTCCTGGTCTTTAAGTAAGGTTCCTTTACATACCTGCCTTGAGGAACTTGGATCATTAGAGCCCACGTAAGCAATTACTTTTAGTACTTAAAATTGTATACAATCATTATTAACTCTTACTAATTACAATCATTATTAATTATTTATTAGAATTAGAGTCTTATAACTCTAGATTCCAGTTACGATGGTGTTAATGATATGTTTTCTTTGGCTCTAAAATATACAAGGGCATTATTAGTTTAGTCAGACAGGTTAGTAAACTGATTTTAGTGTCTATTGGTAGTATTTCCATTGATTCAATAGTAGAAGCATTACTACTGAATTGTAAATGATGGAAGTAGCATGTACTTAAGCCGTAAATTGCTGACCATCTTGAAATACTTGTTCTGAAGCTACAGCTAGCCAAAAATGTTTAGTTTACCTCTTGCGTAATGTCTGAGATAGTGGTATGTTTTCTGGTGTAATACTGAATTCAGATTGTAAGAGTTGAGTTTATTGTACTGCCATTTGGAGTCATGAAATAATTTAAGATTACCATTCAAACAAAGCCTTAAGTTTACAATATGTAGCATTTTCCATTTATTTGGCTTTTGGCTCAAAAAGAAATCTTGCTTTAGTATTAGTGTCTGCAGTTAGGCTGTAATTTTATGCCAGAGTTCTAGAAAATTGCCTACTATTCAGTAAGGGATAATTAACTGCCAAATTTGTGACTTGCATCACTTCTCATTGGAAAGGAGTGGCATTGCAAGAGTCTCTTTTCCTTATTCTCCTTATGCCTCTTAGTCTTTGCTAGTTATAACTAGAAAGTGGAAGAGACTTTTGGGGGTGACATGCTGAATTAACTCTCATCTGTCCTTTTTGTCCCCTTTTGTCCTCTTTTAACTTACTTCTAAGTTTTTATCAGTTTGTTCATTTCAGCCGTGAAGACGTGTCTGATCCTACATTCTCCTTGATTTTTTTTACTTTACCTGTTCCTTCCTCTTCTTTTTGGTAACT
This sequence comes from Gymnogyps californianus, assembly GCF_018139145.2. Classification (NCBI taxonomy): domain Eukaryota; kingdom Metazoa; phylum Chordata; class Aves; order Accipitriformes; family Cathartidae; genus Gymnogyps; species Gymnogyps californianus. The sequence goes on from NC_059472.1 coordinate 14,397,392, forward strand.
ATTTCTGTAATGTCCTAATGAACAGTTTTAAAATTTGATTTCTGATTTTTGTTTGGTTTTTTTTTTTCCCCCGGCCCCAGAGAGATGATAGAACATATTCTTTTAAGCTATGGAAGGAAATACATTGATGATGGTAAGTTTGGGAAAGCACGCATATTTTAATTTTGCATAAAGGAAATAGTTATTCATGAGTAAATGCAGATTTTGTGAGGATGGCCCAAACAAATGAATTTTCTAAGATGCCAGTAAAAGGGGGGAGCAAGAATTTTCTAAGATGCCAGTAAAAGGAGGGAGCGAATAGTGAGCTAAAAATCAGTAAAATTGTTAGAGAAAGTTTTGTAGGAAAAAGGACTATTAAACTGTACAAGACACTAGGGAAAAATCAGGAACTATCAGAGGTACCTGAAGTGATTTATTACATGTCTGCAAGCCATAATTTTGTAACTAAAGACAAATCACTTGTAAAATTTAGATGGATTCTCTCTTTAGATACTCTAGGAGGTCTCGGATATCATGTGTTTAAGCAATTAGTTGTGCTGTTGTGAATAGTCAATGGCATGTAGATCTCCGTGAATTCAGCTTGCCTGAAGTAGACATCTGCCTTTGGTCCCTTGAACTGCACCACAAGATCCATTGATTGTATTGATTAAATCTCCATTGCCCATCCCACATATAGACATAATATTTCAGTGCCTTATTCTCAATCTGAATTCTTCCCCACAGTTGCTTTCATCTCACCTTTGGCTGAAGTAGGAGTTGCACTCAACCTTAAAAGACATAGGAAAGTAGTTGGAGTGACACAGATTGTCTTCTTAGTATATTTAGGCAGGTTCCACAAGGAACAAGATTGAGTTGTAGGAAGTCCAGATGACTGAAAAAGTGGAAGGAAGTGTTTATGCCTGACTTTGTTCAGAGAATTTTAGTCAAGACAGTGAGAATGAAAAGAAATTCTCCTTATTCCCTTAGTCATCTCATACTATAAGGATGATTAAGGAAGTTGTCCTGGTTTCGGCTGGGACAGAGTTAACTTTCTTTTTAGTAGCTGGTACAGTGCTGTGTTTTGGATTTAGTGTGAGAATGATGTTGATAACACTCTGATGGTTTAGTTGTTGCTAAGTAGGGCTTATCTTAAGCCAAGGACTTTTCAGTTTCCCATGCTCTGCCAGCAAGCAGGTGTGCAAGAAGCTGGGAGGGAGCAGAGCCGGGGCAGCTGACCCGAACTAGCCAAAGGGGTATTCCATACCATGGAACGTCATGCCCAGTATATAAACAGGGGGGAGCTGGCCGGGAGGGGCGGATCGTGGCTCGGGAACTAACTGAACATTGGTCAGCGGGTGGTGAGCAATTGCATTGTGCATCACTCGTTTTTTTTCCTTCTCCCCCTTCCTTTTTTGTTATATTCCTTTTCATTACTGTTATTATTATTATTGTATTTCATTATTACTATTGTTAGTATTATATTTTACTTTAGTTATTAAACTGTTTTTTATCTCAACCCACGAGTTTTACTTTTTTTTTCCTCTTTCCTCCTCCTCACCTCACTGGGAGGGGGAAGGGGGAAGCGGCTGCGTGGTGCTTAGTTGCTGACTGGGGTTAAACCATGACAGAAGTGAAAGTTTTGTTTAATTGATCAACCACAGACAGCAACCGCTTTAATACAAGCCATTCAGAAATAGGAATGAAAGCTGTAGGAAAAACAGTGTTACTGTGGAAAGGGGAAAAGAAGATATTGGGGGGGGGGTATATCAGTTGATATGAACGAATACTGTAGCTCGGACGGTGCTGCACACACACATAATATTCTGCTTAATTTGTTCTTGAGAATGAGAAGATACCATGATTTATCCAAAGTAATACCAAGTCAGGTTACTCCCTGAGGAAAAGAAAAAACAGGATACTTGGTTTGTAGAAGACTGTAGAACAGAATGGAAACACGAGGCTGTTTTCTGTTCTTTTATTAAAAAGCAAGAACCCAAGATACACTGGTTTTTGTTTCTCAGCAGGGGAGGTTTACTTTGAAATGCGTGAAGATAAAATATGCAGAGCTATAGCACAAATGCTTTTGCAAAATGCAGTTAAATTCAATCTATCAGAGTTTCAAGAAGTCTGGCAACAAAGTGTCCCTGAAGGGATGACAACAAGGCTTGATCAGCTTAAGGTAAAAACATAAAATATGGATCCTTTCGTGAGTAGGCTGTTAACTGACTTGTGTCATATGTAGATTTTATCGATTACTAGAGATTGATTGTGGTATTTCAGTCACCTTTCAAGTTAAAGTACTTATGACATCCTCTATGAGCATCAGTAGTCTGGAATCATGATAATTCAGGTTTCTGTAAGTCTGGCATGTTTCACTGTTTGAAGAAAAGTTGCAGCTGTACAGTTAATACTTGTAACTAGAACAGAAGCAGCAGTCGAGCAGACTGTAGTGACAGACAGTAGAGTAGCAAGCACTATGAAAATCCTTTTGCTCAAAGGATGTAGATAGATGTTGGGACTTAATGGATTTCCCCCTCCCTTCTTGTCATAAATGAAATGATAAATATTGCCTGTAAAACAGCGCCTTTAGGATACTTTTTCGCTTTGCCTCTAGTCGTGCAATTTTAGAAGGCTTTGGAGGTGCAAAGGGCAACTTGTATTGATTATTGCGAGAAAGAAGGGAGTTTAATTGTTTTGTCTTTACTTAACATTTTCTCTCCGATGCTGATCTACAGGGCTTGGCTCTTGTGGATAAAAGCTCAAGACCAGAGACCATCTTTCTGCTAAAAGTAGACGACTTACCTGAAGACAATCAGGAAAGATTCAACAGCTTATTCAGCATACGGGAAAAGTGGACAGAAGTTGATATTACCCCTTATATACAGTAAGGATGTATTTCTTTTTATTAAGATATAAATAGTGTTATATTCTTTTCTTTTTGCATAGCTGACTCTTTATCAGCTATGATTGCCTCAAATACTATACTTTCCATTTTAAATGAATACGAATTGTATATGAATAGAACTGGGAGCTGTAGCTATATTTGTTGGATTTAAACTTGTGTAAAAAGCTGATCCTACTAAATTTAAATAGGCAATAACTCTGTCTTATTTGATTGAGGCAGAGTTAACTCAAAGGATCAACCTCCTGACTTTTATAATCAGTCTCCATATTTACAACACAAGAACTATAGAGCAATAGTGCTTCCTATACTGCGTCCTTTGTTCTTTGGTGGTTAACACACTATGGTGCTAGCTGGAAGGCCCAGCCAGGATACATGTGAGCAGATATAGGTGGTAACCCAGAAGTAACTGTATCAAACCTTTATGAGTGGCTTTAAATTTACTGTAATATAATTAAGTAGTTCAAAGCTAACTGTCTTGCTGGATTGAAGACCCTTTTGAGAACAGTAATAATAAAAACTAACCAGCCCCCCTAAAAAACAAAATCCTTGTTTCTGAAGTAACTAATGTAGTTTTGCCTGTTGCTTAAATGTCAAGCCAAGTTTTAAACTTTAGGTAATTTAAAGCATTATGTGACAGTTAGAGCAGTATTTTTTTTTCTCCCAATACCCTGATCGAGTTTATTGCTATATTTACAAGTATTTCACAGATTTGTTGTGTATATCTCTAATGCTAATGTCATCTGCTTTATTTCCTCTATAGAGACTTATGTGCAGAGAAGCAGACAGTTGGTGCTCTTCTGACAAAATACGCTCGCTCCTCAATGCAGAACGGTGTTAAAGTTTATAATTCTAGAAGACCCATCTCATAACAAGTATTGTTTTAAGAACTGAGAATACTGAATGGAGTAACAGTGAATGTTGCTTGTTGCTGCCTTCTGGGGAAAGGAGTTGTCAACCGATATTATACAGTCTTCTTGAGTTTAAGCAGCTAAGCTTCTTGAACGAGTTCTGTTTTCTGCTCAGCTAAGTAGAATGTGAGGGCACTGGCCTCTTCTAAGAAACTATAGTGTCAGCAGCCCTCTGCCCACCTCCCTCTGCCCACCTCCCTCTGCCCACCTCCCTCTGCCCACCTCCCTCTGCCCACCTCCCTCTGCCCACCTTCATTTTCCCTTGTGTCTGTAGTTACGCCAGGAGTCAAGCTACTTCTGGAATACACTTTAGCTAGCTATCCATAAACTGAAGCCTGACATTAAAAATTAAGACCTTCTTGATAATAATTGAAATCAATTCAATTGATTCGACAGCAAAATGGAATGCTTAGTCTTTTGCCCACTAGTGAGCATTCTTAAAGATTAAGATTTCATTGCAGTGTTGACATTTTGAATACTGCAGACCTTGACAAGCTCATGAACAAATTATTCCTGACTGAGACTACACTAGTCTTAATTTTGGAAGGTGGTTCTTTTTGTGGTCATATCTGTGAATAACGTTGGCAGAAGTCTTGACACTTTAACACTTGGCAGAATTGCCTTTTAAATATTACAAAAAAACAAATTGCAATCAAGTGTGAAGATAGGAGAGAATAGTTGGACATTGTGTTATGAACTTCCTGTAAACTGCCATTAGAATGTAGCTGATGTAAAATTAATGTTTTACAGAAGACTACCTTTGCTTTTTAAAGAGAGCTTATAAAACTTTGTAATACAATTATTTTTTTAAAAACTTTGTTATGGCAAATAACTGCACATAGAAATTGTCTTGAAAACTTAGGGTGGAATATTATTCTGTGAAGAGCAATGAAACAGGATTTTTTTATTATATTGTCATAAAGTGGAGTGCCTGAAACTGAAATCTTGTAATCATTAAAAAGGATTGTTTGCAAGTCAGTGAACCAGAGTTTAACATTAGACAATTTTCAGATTCTTTTTTTAAACTTAACAATTGTAGGTTTTTTATACAAAAAGCATTTGCTGCATCAAACTCAGATGTAAGGTATGAAAAACCTTGGAACTGCTAGCCTGCCAAATGTAGGGTGAGCAGGGAGAGGAAAGAAACTATAAATCAAATGTAACTCTTAAGGTGGATGTGTGCATCCTTGGAATTTTGTTATAGATAAAAAGCTGAATAAAAACTACTTCCTGAGCTCTGCTTATTCTTGCCCATTGATGCAAGATCGGTTCCCTGTGCTCCACGCTCTGAAGTGTACAAGTGTGGTGTTTGACCCCGCTGTGTAGAGACTCGGCTGGTTTATAATGGCTCTCTGCTGGGAAGAATTGCCTTGTGCACTCTCTGGTTTCAACAGCTGTGGTCCTTTCTTTTAACAGCACCAGAAGGTCCCCTCTCAGAGAGATCAATGGTAATATGAATGTGAAAGCCTTGGAAATAACTTCCATTGCATCATAGAAGGTTCCTTAGTTGAAATACACAAGACAATTAATAGTCTTGTAGTCTGTGATACAACAGTGTGTATTTACGCTGGGTTTTGTTTGTGAAACAAGTAAGAATTTAAGTATCACATGAATAGAGCTGTATCATAATACCGAGGTAATGATTCAGGTTTATCTAAATTATTTTTGCATCTGTAATCATTTTATATGTTCACAGCGCTTCTGATTTGTTTTGTCAGACATTGAAAATGAGATGCTTTCTAAATTTCAGGAACTGCTGATGCTGAAAGGGCTAACTCCATGAGCTGCTCTGATGCAAGCATTTATTTTAACATAAAATAGATGAATCAAAACTTGCTTATAATAGAACAAATCTCGGTTATGAAGAAACTTCATATTGTGTCCTCCGAAAGACGCTCCACAGCACACTCGGGGTGGGAGGGAAGAGGTTGTTGGACCCAATCTCATTTTGTGGCTCTGTGCCATGGTTCCAGCAGCGTTGTTACTGTTTTAAATCCTTTTTTGATTCAAAGGTGAAGACTGATGTGTTTTAGTATCTTCCTGTGAGTCTGTGTTGGGTATGCCCTTGAGTCTGGCCCCTGCCTAAGTTCAGGTATACTTAGTTTGTGCATTCAAGTAGATTTAAGTGTTTGTCAGTCACTGGAGCTTTACTAGTGCAAATGCAGGTAGTGAAGAGGCTCACGCGTGTGTAAGCCATCAGTAGTGGGCACAGCCGGAGACCTGACTGAAGGCCCCCGGTGGGTTTAGCAGCGGCAGCTGGGCATGTTACGGCCCCCTTCGCCGCAGCCTAACAGCCCCACGCTGACCCCAGCTCGCTGGCTGTGGAAGCACAGCCGCCATCGTGGTGGCAGCGTGTTGCAGCCGACGCTGGGGCGGGTGTGCCCCTGTCCGAGGGGAGCCCCACAGCAGGGAAGAGCTCAGGGCGCTACTGGACTTGAAATAAATCCCAGTCTGTAAGTCCGAACCAACCAGTTACGGCAGGGACCCGAGCCTTACGCGCCGCTCAAGGTTTCTCGCTCCAGTGGCACGCGGCAAGGAACGCGCTCCCCGGGGCGCGCAGGGGCGGGGCCGCGCACCCTGCAACGCCAACGCCGCCTTCCCGCCGCCCCCGCCCTGGGCAAGGCGTGCGCATGCGCGAGTCACCGCCTCCGTGCCCTGCGCGCCTGCGTGCTGCTGCGCTGGAGGCCCGCAGGGCGCATGCGCACGAGGACATGACCTGGTCCCGTATACGTTCGTTGCATTATTTTTTGGGTTTTATTTTCTTCTTTTTTTTTTTTTTTGCCGATGGCGGCCTCTGACACCGGTACACCACCCTTCTGAAAAACAAGGTTCCAAAAGACTTTCTAACCTTAAAGAAATAAAGCGCCGTTAAACCGGCTGTGACCTTTCAACTGCCGGGGCCAAAGGTTACTAACAAAATGGCGGCCGCTGCTGAGGGGGAGAGCGTTGGCGGGGCCCGGCGGGCGTGCTGCTGAGGGGGAGCCTCGCGCGGCCTGGAGAGCCCGCGCCGTGCCGGTGGGCCGCCCCTGCCCTCCATGCCGGCCGGCCCCAGCCGACTGCCCCGGACGAGAACGAGCCGCGGGAGCCCCCAGCCCAGCCGCCGCCCGGAGCAGCGCCCGCGTCCGCACCGACGATAAGGCCGGGCCGCGGGGGGGCTCTGCGGCGCCGCCTGCGCTCCCCTTCCCGGCCCACTCGCCCCCCGGCACCGCCTCTCCCGCCTGTCAGCGGACGGTGCTGCCCCAGCCGGCTGTCCCAGGAGCGGGGACCCCTCGGCCGTGCCTGTCCAGCCGCCCCCGGGCCGCGGCATTCCTGATTCGGTAGCTCCCACTTCCACTGCCCGTTGAGCCGGTTGATTTACGTGGCTTCTGCGGAAAGGAAGCACGCAGCGCCTCTGAACTGGTATCGTACCCCCAGTGGAGAGAGGGGTTGTGTGCTGCACTCATAAAAGGTTATGTAGAAAGACTGCATGTTGTTTGTGCTATAACTATGGTGCTCATTCGAGCCGAAGATGCCTGACTGTTGGGAGTCACAGATCCCCTGGGGAGATGAGTGATCAAATACGACCTGACACAGGGAAAAATAGAAGGACCCATCGAGCGAGGATGATGTTGATGCCAGTCTGACGGTCAGCAGTGTGTGTTTAGTGCTGCTGTTCAGGATGAATAGGAAGAAAGGAGACAAAGGATTTGAGAGCCCAAGGCCATATAAATTATAAGTATCCATGTTTTTTAACGTTGCTATACTTGAGACCAATGCACATTTGAAACAGTCCACAGGCTGATCAGTAATTATTTACCTGAGAAGGTTGGAACTATTGCTTATGGTGTAGCTTCCATTCAGAAAATGTGTGTTGTAGGTGTATGTTTTATTGTGTAACTGGAGTCATGCATCGACAGTGAGTCTGTCAACCATGCAGTCTCATCTTATAAAGATATTTACATTGTGCTCTTCAAACCTTGGAGATCTCTCCACACAATATCAGCACTACAGACCATGCTACCATGTTTCATTCTTACCGCTGTGTCAAACCCTTTTGACTTAAGGGCTTTTTTATATATAAAAAAATGCTTGCATTTGCAGCAAGCAGCTTTGTTAAGCAAATTGTCATTTTCACACATTCATTATTTTGGTTGTAACCAAGCTGTAAAGCAGTTGGTTGTGGATTTCAGTGGATCTTTATGTATTTCTGTTTATACCTCCTTGATTTCTTTATAAATCTGTAAAACAAATGTATTTCTAAATAGAATCACTGTTGTTATCATATACATTTTAATGTGTAGGTAATGTCTGAATCCATCATTGGATACTAGATGTAATCGTTCTCTTGTAGGAATTTTTATTGAACTTGCTCAACTGAAGCAAAGTCACTTTTTAATGCACAGGGTAGATGAGTATGTGCATATAACGTGATGTGGCATAAAAGCTGAATTATTACAAGGTTGTATTTTGAGTCATGAGTGGCACTACTGTGCAGTGTGGTGAAGATGCCACCTACTACAGAAAAAATATAGAAATAACTTCTAGAGTTTTAAAAAAGTTGGAATTATTATTTTATTCCATTTTTTAAATCAGAGTTTTATTTGCCAGGAGTTCTAATATGTCATTCAAAATTTAAGCAAATGCATTTGATTTGTTTAAATTACCTATCTTGATTAATATATAACCATTATTTAAAATAATAAATTCTTATGACATACTAATTGTAAAAGCATATACTATATCTTTTTTCACGTGTAGTACCTGCTTACGTAAATTATGTGTGAGAGTCAACTCACCAGGTAAATTTTCCACAGGTCTCTGATTGCAAGTATTATGGCTGCATGCCGTTCTAATACTGCACATCACTAAAGTGTTAGAAGTTGATTCTATGCCATTAGTAATACTATATTTTTACATACTGTTACATAATGTTCAAAAGCAATGTTGTTATCTTCCTGTATTACTAGCAATATTCCTACTGGTATGATACTATATTTGATTTTATTGGAACTTTTCTGACCTTGTGTGCAACTTCTATTCATTATTTGTTTTGGACCATGTAAGAGATTTAGACAATCATGAATTCTTCTTATATAAGTATATGCTATATGCAATATTTATCTATCTGTACATACATCCTGTATGAGCTCTATTTTTTTAAAACTGGGTTAAAATATTATTTTAAATGCTGGTATTTGTGCAAAACCTTACTTATTTTAAATTATTATTTTTTTTTTCCAGCACAACTCACCAGGTAGTTTGTATCAACAACATAAATTTTCAGAGAAAATCTGTTGTAGTAAGTATTTTTTAATAAAATGTGAAAGTAGAAATTAAAAGTCTGGGTTTTCTTCATGCTTTTAGAGGAAACAACTGCACACACAAGCTAATTATGTTGTCCAGCTTCTTTATATTTTATACTTTCTAATCTGATGCCTTTCATAAGTCTGTCATTCCTTGAGATGTGTCAAATAAAATACCTTGTAACTGTGAACACTTCAATCTCTGTAAGGAAAAGCTTTCTAAAAGAAGGTCACTGCATTGTAAATAATATCACAAAGCAATTTGCAATTCAAAATTGATGTTCAACACAGTGTTAGCTGATGTTAGGGATAGGGTTATAGAGTTTTCTAGCTTATATGTGAGTTCACTGGGGCTTTGAAGAGACTTTCATGATTTCAGGCCTGAAGTCATTGAGGCTTTTTGTGAATTTAGATATCTGCCTAAATGGATTCTGCTTAGGTTTTAAAAGTCATTGTCTGAAGCTCAGATACCAAAACCTAAAACATAGTGATGAAAAATATAGTGATGCTAGTAACTTGAAATCTAGTCAACAGAGGCAGATCATTTCCAGTAAAACAAGCATAATTGTCAGTCATGTTGAAAGTTTTTGTTTTGTTTTATTTCACAGCTGGCAAAATTCACCTGTTAAATGGTATGAAAGAAAATGTATTCTAGACATCTAAAAGGGCAAACCAATTTCCTTTTTAAATAAAAAAGTAACTTTTTTTACCTACGATTTTCCTTTGAAATGCATTAATAAGAATTGTTTTTATATATCTCTACTTTGTGAGTTGGTAAAGATTTTATAGAAGGTTTTGATTTGTGTTTTCATAGGGTTATGTGGAACTGACAATATTTCCCACAGTTGCAAACCTGAATAGAATCAAACTGAACAGTAAACAGTGCCGGATTTACAGAGTAAGAGTCAACGATTTAGAAGCAGCTTTCATCTACAATGATCCAACGCTGGAGGTTTGTCACCATGAGTCAAAGCAGTAAGTGATGTGTTTAAAGCTCTGCAGATGTAGTGTTTTCTGTTGCTGTTAAGCATGACCTGTTTTATTGTACTGGCAAGTTTTACCTGGTGATTTCCTAATGGTAACTTTTGGCATGGTGACTTAATTTTGGGAAAGTATTTTTGGCAATAATTTTGACTCTTATGCTATTCTTCTTTAGAATTTCTTTTACTAACATTTCTTTGTATTGTTTTGTAAAAGTATCAGAAACTTTTTAAAAAGTACTTTATGGAGAAAAAAGTGGTGAATGCCAGTAGTATTCTCAGAGCTTTAGGAAACTGTCCTTCTCATGTGTTTTTTCCCTGGTAAGAAAGTATCTCTGGCTAAAATATTTTATCTTTGATGGACCTCAGGTTTATCTATGCCCAACTTTTACTCTCATTTATTTAACGAAAATTTGGTTACATTATTGTGGCAATAGCATTTTGTTTATTTGTTATTTGTTAAAACCAAATTATTTAATTAAATTTTATTATTTGTTTTTATTTTGTTCTCTTGTAGAGAACATTTTACAGTGGTGCAACTACGTTCATATGAGAGTTCCACGTGAGAGGATTGCCCTTAGTTTTGGGTTTTGTGGGGGGTTTTTTTGTTTGTTTTTTACTCCAGCACAATTGGTTAAATCAGTTTGGTTACATCAGTATAATATTATGTAGACCAAAACTATTACGTTCTGATAATGTGTCCTGCAAAAATTGTCCTGATTTTTATGATACGTAATGTCAGATTGGATGATCATTTTTGTTCCTTCCTGTTTTTAAACCTAAGAATATTCATAGGGCATCAAAGTTCTTGGGAATATTTCCCATTTTCCTAATAAGATTTTGTAAGAATTGTTTCTGATTTTATTAAATATGTCTAGATAGCCTTATATAATTAGCTTATTACTTTGAAACAAATAATAGGAATAAGGCAAATCACGTGACTGTATCAAGTTAACTATTGGACTACTAAATTAATATGCTTATTACTGTCCTTCAGGTATTTGTTGTGTCCCCTTGGACACTGATTGCTCTGAGAGATTTGCTAGCTGAAAAGATGGAGAGGGCTCAGTAAGCAGCTTCAGAGGTGATATCACCTTGGTTAACTCACGTAGCTGATGAAGGCAGATAGGAACTAGCTAGACTTATTCTGAAGCAAACTGCAAGAGAGTTCATACAGCCCTGCTCGTTAGATTTGTGAGAACAGTGGCATTCTCAAATGACGTAGCCAGATCTATAAGAGGTTGTCTACCCATTGCCTTAACGACTAGAGCTGTTGAGATGTTTCTTAGCCCATCTCAGTTTTCAGGTTAAACCTGACTTAACTTCTCTGACTGTTGTCTGAAAACTAGAGTATTAAAGAGAACTTCTGTTGTTCAGTTACTGAGATTCAAGCGCTACTTTTTATCCTAAGTTACACATCCTTGAGTTTTAACTGTTTGTTCATAGCAAACACTCTATATTCCTTTATGCATCACTTATGCAAGAGTTTCAATAATTCAGTTTGCAAATACAATGTTCATTTATATAGGACACTGAAGTGGATATCAGAGTTCTGAAATTTTGTTTGAGTCCTGGTACTGAACCACTTGAGTCTATTAATTCTGTAATTCCGATCTGTTTTGTGACTTGATTTTTTTTTGTTGTTGTTGCTATTGCTCGGTAAGTCAAAAATTCAGAATCCTCATTGGGGGGATTCTAGTTGTTCTGAAGAGCTAGCAAGTAAAGCTTTTGGTCTTTCCTAAGGAATCAAACTTTCATTATTTATTAGCGTCATAGGGGAGAGTATAAGTCCTAGAATGTTATCTAAACTCACTTTGAAATTTGAAAGGAAAAGTTTCAAATTTATTCACCATCTGATATTGAAGAGCAAGTTTAAAAACATGTAGCTTCCCACACGTTTTGGGGAAATGATACAGGAAGAGACTGGTAAAAATCTCATATCTGTTTGTTTTTTGGTGAGGGAAGCACCATGGGAAATGTTTTCACTAAGTATTCTCTTTTGATTTTACTGAAACTTGTGTTTGTGTTCGTTTTCTCACACCTTCTTTTGGCTGGCTTGGTTGAATTGACAGTTTCCTGAATTGTTAAAGAACTTCTAGTGAAAGTGTTGTACATGTTTAACAGTGACTGATATGAAATCACAGAGTCCTTTAGGTTGGAAAGGACTTACAGAGATCACTTAGTCCAACCCCCCTGCTCAAGCAGGGTCAGCTAGAGCAGGTTGCACAGGGCTGTGTCCAGTTGGGTTTTGAGTATCTCCAAGGATGGAAAATCTGCAATCTCTCTGGGCAACCTTCTCCAGTGTTTGATGACCCTCACAGTAGAAAAACATTTTCTTGTATTCAGATGGAATTTCATGTATTTTAACTTGTGTCCACTGACAGGACCAGAGGCAATGGGCACAAACTGAAACACAGGAGGTTCCCTCTGAACATCAGGAAACACTTTTTTACTGTGAGGGTGACTGAGCGCTGGGACAATTTGCCCAGACAGGTTGTGGAGTCTCCATCCTTGGAGATACTCAAAAGCCATCTGGACATGCTCTTGGGCAACTGGCTCTAGGTGGCCCTGCTTGAGCAGAGGGATTGGACCAGATGACTTCCAGAAGTCCCTTCCAACCTCAACCATTCTGTGATTCTGTAATTACTGAATCCTGAATAAGTTCTGGAAGATGTCAGAAAGGAGCAGCATTTAAAATGATCAGAGTGAGCACTCCATTATATTAAGAAAGGGATAGGAGAGATAACTATCATTTTGTGGAGAAAGTGAGTTTCTTTGTTTAGCGTCCTAGTGGTATAATGGAACATCATCCTTTTTTTCATATTATCCTGTTTAAAAACAGTGAACAAAATTTGAGGACAATACATGCAAGTGAAATACTGTCTCACACAGGGCTACAGTGGCCTGTGGTTTTCACTGCTGCAGGTTTTCACATTGCTGTTCGAACTTCATAGAAAGTCTCTGTATTGCATAACTCCTGTGTTATTCATAGTTATGAAAGACAGAGGTCACCAGATATTCTTAACGAAAAACTAGTATGCCTCCTTTCTATATCTCAGAAGTCAAAGGCTACCTGGGTTACAAAGTAGTAGATGGGATGTGTATTTTTTCCGTTGAAATACCTGGTCACAATTGGGTATTGAGCATGATGGTAGCTAAGTTTTAAATACAGTGTCTCAGCTCTTAAGGCAGGATTACAAACAGAAATGCTAGAAAATGGAAAACTCTAGAATTAGTACCTAAAAAAAAAAAAATACTCATCAGCAGGTTTCATCTGCTCTTCTTTACAAAGAACTGCTTCTAGAAACAGTACTGGCTTGTAGTAGTCTATATATAATCATCTGGACATCTCTTCCAAGTTCTGGTTTGTTATGGCAAGTTTAGTGATGATGTCCTTTGCACCCTTGCAGCTGAGCTAGGTATATCAATGATTTTGAACAGGACACAGATTAGTCATCAGGTTTTGTTTCTAACGTTACAGGGATAGTTACCTTCTGCACGGTTTTCTTCAGTAGTCTATTGAACTAGTAAATGTGAAATGAAGATGGTTCTTGGCAACCTGTTTATTTACAATAATTTGGTTTATATCTTTACTCTTTCCTGTGGTGTGTAGCAAATAAAAAATAAGTTCAAGTTTTAAGGTTTTATATACACACACTTTCTTTCTTTTGATAATGTTTTTGGTTTTCTTAAATGTTGATTTCTAAAAGAAAACATAAAGTATGTAGAAAAACTTGTTAATGGACTCTTTCGTACCTTTTATATAAAAGTTAAAATATTTTAAAGACTTCTTACTCCCTTAGTTAGCAACAGAATTCAATTAAAAATGGAAAATTCTGTATCTAAAGCCACTATAGTTATTTCTTTGGGAAGACTTGCTACAGCATCTGTGACTTGAGAGGTTATGTTTGCTGATATGAGGTGAAGGTCAAGTGAAGTGAAGTGGTTAATTGTTTATGTTGTGCAAATTTTGGCATGCAAGAAAACATAGTTAAAAGAGGGTTGAGAAAGTCAAGATAAAAGAGAGCTTTATCTAGGAAATACAAGTAGCGCCAGCTGAAATTGTTTCTGTCTCACCATGATGTTCTCTGCTACTTCTTGGCTGAGATCTTCTGTCAGATCAGCTCTTTGTGTTCTGAATTTGAACATTCAGCTTGTTTTCAGTTCAAGTACTTTTGGGTTTTATCATCTATTGATGAAAAAATCATTGACATGTGGTCTCTGTCATTTCACATTTTCAGTGTTGCAGAAGGTGAAACAATTTTTTTTGGTCTTGTATATTGTCACTTCTGCTGAACGACAAAAAAAACCCTCACTAAAGAGGTAATTAAAAATTGGTGAATTTTGTAAGAAATGTTAGAAACCTTTAAATAGTGCATTAAATATATTTTCAGCTTTGATGCCATTGCCAGTTTATCTGTCAGTCCCAAACCATAATTTCAGGTAACAACTGAAAACTTTTGAAGTTTTATCTAAAAATAAAGTCAGTCTTCCATCTTGCAATTTCCTCCTGAGGCTTTAGAACATCATAGCTTTTTCATATCAGAATAGATGGATGAACTTACATAACGCAGTCGCTTCCTCCCTGACTGAGCAAACATCTGAACGGTGCTGTAAGGTATAAAACAATTCACATAGTTTTACCATGTGTACACAAGGTGGCAGAGAATCCCATTTTGCTCATACTTTTAAGGAAGAGTTTGAAATCTTGCAAAGACTGCAAATAGTGTTGGAGGATGTCTGTTTGGGTCTTGTCTTAGGGCTGCTGTTGTTGAGTGTTACAGCTGCCTCTGTCCTCCTCACCTTCCCTCTTTTCCTTGTCAAGTGTTGCTTTCTTGATTCTGTCAATATAAGGGAAGTGGGATTTATTTTTCTGGGCTATAGTATGCAGAAATCCCACAGCATATATTCTGACTACTGAGACAACTGCTTGTATCTCAGCCCCTTTTATGTTAAAACGGGCAAAGGAGATCTCTGTTTTCTTGATCCTATGGGTAAGATTGTAAACTGTTAAATAGCCGCAGCAAAAGTTTGAAGTTTTGGTGCAGTGGTTTGATCTGTGATAAGTGAAGTTTGTGATGATCCTGCTGTTGCCTGGTTATGTGCTTCACATGTTTGTGTGATAACTATGGTGCAGGGTTGAGAAGCTATTGCATTTTATTATTACTTCTGTGTAAAGGAAGATATGTTTTTGTATAGCTAGCTAATGTGCACATAATGCTTTCCTGTGCATAGGTACTCTATTCAGTGTAATTTTAACCTTTGGCAGTGTATACCTGTTCATTCACTAGTTCAGCTTTTTTCTTTTTTTTTTTTTTTTTTTTAACTTGAAGCCTGTAGTTTTTAAACATTAAAAATATGAAGATGTTTTGATATCCTCCAACTTCACTGTTGCTTTAGTTACAAGCAGCAGTAAGCTGTGAGAGAGCGCAATGTGGTAGCCTTTGGGGCATGTCTTGCAATATTCTTTCTTCTGAGAAGTCAGTGATCAAGCCTTTAGCCTATGCACAAAATAGAAAAATTACTGGTGGACTGAGCATGTGTTGTTTTGCTGCAATAAATAGCCTTCATTTCCACTGGTATGATGCTTATCTAGTTGTAAATCCATGATAGACTTTGTTAGAAATAAACAGAGGTGTAGAGAACTTTTGAAGAAAGAGATGGCAAAGCCCTTAACCTTGGACAAGAATGAAAATGAGGTTTTTCAGTGTGCCAAAGATTCAAATCGTTGCATTATTAATAAATTGCCTATATGCATACATATTATATGTATAAAATAAGCTATATATAATATATGCTATATCATATATTTTGGGGTTGGACTCCAAAACCAAGTGCTAATTGTATCTGGGAAGCAAAGTAGAATAGTAAATGAGTTACAGGTAATGAAGAGTAATGAATTACATGTGGATCAAAGAACTTATTTTGCCAAGTTGATGTTAAGTACTGTAGGAAGAAAGTGGTTTATAGACTATATGTTCAGGCTGTGTAACAGTTAAGTAGCACTGCTGCAGCTAGTAGTGAGAGATGCTATGGAAAGTTGACATGGAGGTATTTGGAATCAATGAGTAGCTTTAAAGACTAAGTCTCTGCAGGATCGCTTGTTTCCAGTCAGTCAACAAGCATGCACTTGGGCAGTAATTAACAGTGTTTTGGGTGAATTCTGATAATAAAATGTATCTCTACTAGGAAAAAACATGAATGCATGTTACTTTTTCATTGTCAATCTGCACTTAGCATTAGGAAAATTTATCTTTGTTCCTTGGGCTGTAACTTTTGGCATGTGCTCTGTTTTTGTTAAAATGGCCATATCCAGCTTACTGAGAATAGTTCAACCTATGAAAAAATTAATCCGTTGTACTAAGCCTTTAATGGATTCCTTTTACAATGAATCACCCCTTTGAATTGGAACACTTCACAAAAATAGAAATATCAGAATAGACTGTTTTCCATAAAATGTTAAGCCCTGTGGAGTCTACCTTTCTTGCTATAAAATCATGACCTTTTCCTGTCTAAAAACCCATTGATGTTTAAAATGTAACCACAAGCTCATCACGATCCTCAAACTTGGAACAAATTCTCACTGATGTATTGGAAAGGGATCCCCTGTCAGTAATAGTGAATTTTCAGAACCAGTTTAGATTAAAATTAAAAACTTTGAGACTTTACAATCTAACAGAATGTTACTGTTGTTTTCTGTTGCTAGTTTCTTTAATTACTAAGATAGTTTTTAGTCATGCAGTCTTTTTAAAAAGAGTTTTTTCCAGTGGTATTTGTTTGCCTTCCTAGGATGTCATTTGAAGACAGCTTAAAGCAACATCGTTTGGGGTAGTTATGATCCCATTGACAGTCTCCTGTGCCTAAGTAGTAGCGCTTCTTTGACCCCTCAGTATGTCAGATCAGGGAGCTAAACCAACTGAAAGCTGTCTGCACAAAAAAAGACTTTTTTTTTTTTCCGTTTGGCACTTTCAGCTGCATCACCGCAGGGTCGGATGAACAGTAGTCTCCTTAATGAGTGAGGGCGTAGGAATGTGTGGCTGAGACTAAGAGACAGCACATCAGCTGGAGTTTAAGTTGGTTTGAATTGTTCTGGAACCATAGCCGAAGTTATAGTATATTCCAGTGTACAAATTCAACCTTGTGCTTTTAAAACTTGCTGGCGTTATATCCTATCTTTAGGTACACTTCAGCTGTGAAAAAGGAAAAAATGATTATGTATTAAAACTTGGGATTTGGGTGTTTCTATGCTCATATGCTCCCATTTACTATTCACGTCCTATTTTCAGAAGCTTCCAAGCAAAGTAGACGAGTTTACTGCTCCTAACATTCTCAGTCTTGGTAATGGTGCCAGGGAATTTGTGCACTATTATTGCCAAAGATGAAGAACTGCATGAAAATATGTTCTCAATATATTTCAGTGTTTTAGCAAAGTTTTTTAGATGTGGAAGGCTAGGAATATCAGCATGGTGTTTGACATACCTAGAAATATAGGATGATGCTGGCATGGTTAATTACCCTTAATTCTTCCAAGTAAGGTACTGTAATTTGGGTTGAATGCTGTTTTCTGTGTGGGTGGTGAATAGAGAATGGTTAGATGAAAGTAAAATCCTGAAATGAGATCATGTCTGCTTTGTGTGGACTTCAGATTCCATGGAAGAGTGGAGTCCGCAGCAAAAAGTTAATTTACTCCATTGTGGTGCAGTAATCCTGCACCTGGGTCAGGACAACCCCCAGTATTAATACAGGCTGGGGGATGAAGAGATGGAGAGCAGTCCTGCGGGGAAGGACTTGGGGATACTGGTGGATGAAAAGCTGGACTTGAGCCGGCAGTGTGCACTTGCAGTCCAGAAGGCCAACTGTATCCAGGGCTGCATCAAGAGAAACATGGCCAGCAGGTCGAGGGAGGTGATTCTGCCCCTCTGCTCTGCTCTGGTGAGACCCCACCTGGAATACTGTGTCCAGCTCTGGAGTCCTTAGCACAGGAAAGACATGGAGTGGGTCCAGAGGAGGGCCACAAAAATGATCAGAGGGGTGGAATACCTCTCCTATGAGGAAAGGCTGAGAGAGTTGGGGTTGTTCAGCCTGGAGAAGAGAAGACTCTGGAGAGACCTTATTGCGACCTTTCAATACTTAAAGGGGGCTTATAAGAAAGGAGGAGACAGGCTTTTTAGCAGGGCCTGTTGCGATAGGACAAGGGCTAATGGTTTTAAACTAAAAGAGGGTAGATTCAGACTAGATATCAGGAAGAAACTATTTTATGATGAGGGTGGTGAAACACTGGAAGAGGTTGCCCAGAGAGGTGGTAGATGCCCCATCCCTGGAAACATTCAAGGCTAGGTTAGATGGTGCTCTGAGCAACCTGATCTAGTTGAAGATGTCCCTGCTCATTGCAGGAGGGGGTTGGACTAGATGACCTTTCAAGGTCTCTTCCAACCCAAACTATTCTATGAGTTTATGGTAGCTTTATGCTTGATAGTGGCTCTGCCCCCACAGTGGTGGGATTCATCAGTGGTACCTAAATTCTGGAAAAAAAGTTGCTAAGTAATTCAAACACTTTCTTTTCAGGTATAGAGTTGTGCAAGCTTTTGAAGAACTCTGTGTACTAGAAGATTAGAATTAAGAAAAGTTTTGCTCCCATGTTGTACACAGTTTAAAAATCCATTTTGAAAAAGTGTAAAAGCTATCACATAAAGATGCAAAAGCAGGGTTATTTTTGAACTTGACTGGTCATCCTGCAGTATCTGAACATAATCACATTAAATAAGATGATAGCATCCTGCTCATAACCACTTTAATGGTGGACATACACGTGTTCCTGCTCATTTCAGTAGAAAACAGTTAATCTAAGTCATAACTGAAGTAATGGTATGACTTTGGAATGAAATGTGCAGTCAATTAGCAGCTAATGTATAGTAGCTTAAACAGGTCAAACCTGATTACAAAAATTTGTGTCTGCATCCTAAATAAATGAATGGTGGTAACCCTTAAAAAAAATTGTTTCTAGGGACTAAAAAGTATACTACATATTTCTGTGTTTGTGTATTAAGGCCAAAACTCTAGCACCTAATATTTTATGTGATATTTACAAGTGCATAAAATAAAACTATTCCTATCCATCAAGCTAAGAGGGGGGAAAATACCGTTGCCAAGCTAAAATCTTACTACATTTAGAAAAGCAACATAAAAGCAAAACTGCAATATATGAGGAGGTAGATCTTCAAGACAGATCTTTAGAATAAACATACAAACTTAATCCAAAATTTTCCAAAAAAAGAATCTGTAATTTCTATTCCAGTAAATGTAACTATTACTCTTATTGGGAAGAAAAGAACACTGAGCATTTCTCATTTAATTTATTTGGGATTGTTACTGCTTAAGTCTTTTTGATCATAGACCACTTCTGTAAGAGCCTAGTTTTAAGTTCTGGTTTTTGATATCTAATCTTTAGTCCTTGTTTTTCCCTCCACTCCTTTAAAAACAAAACAAAATACTTGGTTGAACATGCACCATGAAATTCAGTATAGAAATCATATAACTTCCAAAGTTGTTTTTTGTAGTTCAGTATGTACTTTAAGAATTAACTGGGTATT
Organism: Gymnogyps californianus; assembly: GCF_018139145.2. Lineage (NCBI taxonomy): Eukaryota > Metazoa > Chordata > Aves > Accipitriformes > Cathartidae > Gymnogyps > Gymnogyps californianus. The sequence goes on from NC_059472.1 coordinate 14,417,036, forward strand.
TCTGACAGGAGGAATCTCAACTATTTTTCCAATGCCTATGCTGCCGCGGTCAGTGCTGTGGACCCAGATGCTGGAAATGGAGAACTCTGCATTAAGGTTCCCTCAGAGCTGTGGAAACATGTTGATGGTAAAGTAAAGAGACCATACTGAAAGCTTAATTTAAGATGCCATAGAGTTATTAGCCACGAGTTTGCATAGGAAGATAGTAGATTTAAATAAATAGAAGTAGCATTACATTATTTTATGAAATGATGGTTACTGTTTCCTTTTTACTCACCCATATCTTTCCAGTTGAAGTCTGAAAAATAACTTCACACTTCTTGGTAATATGGAGAAGTGGTTGTAAGGTTTCTTAACACTCTTTACAAACAAACCCCTGGGTGGTCATGAGCCCAGAAGTATACAGAGGAATTGGGTGTAATGGAGTATATTGGATGCTAAATTGTAACTTTGAAGCTGCTTACAATATATATGATCCAACAAAGGCAATAATTTACAAGGGTATGTCTATATACATCTTTTTTTAAAAAGCTATATTTATTTTTTCCCATCTCACTTTGAAGAATGGTCATTTTAAAGTTGATTAGGTAGTGAAAAGTAGACTACTTCATAAACTGGTATACTAGATCCTGGAACAAGTAACTTTTAATAAATCACTCTCCGAAGTTGATTATTTTCTTACATGGATTTTATTAGTTTCTTGTATTGTTTTCTTACATGGTTTTATTAGTTTTTCCCCTGAATTTGTGAGACCTGTGAGAGAATAACAACAACTGTATCATGAAGCTGACTCACGCGGTGTTGTCAGAGACACCTTAATGGGAAAGACACTTTTTTTAATTTTAATTTTTGTTTAAGTTCCTGTTGTCTTACTTGCAAGCCTAGAAGGGAAAATATTCAAACAGGTATAATTTTTCTTTTCAAAGTTTGAATGCCAAAATATGGTGAGACTTGTTGGATAATTTTCACCCTGTGCTTGAATTTCTTTTCTTGCCAGTCTATTCATAGGTGAGATTTCTGTGAAACTAAACCAAAGCAAAGACACTTAAGTTACAGGAAAAGCTTTAACTATAATAAGAGGTTTTAAGAAACTGCAAATGACAATAACATGTCTTTTAAGAATGTGCCTGTTACATGCAGTTTTTTAGAAAATTATTTCAGCAAGGTACAAAGGAGATCATGGTTAGGGTACAATAAGTGTATAAAGATTCTTTACTGTTGGGGAGTTGGAAGATGAAATGTAACTCCACTTGAGATTTTTATTAATTAATAAAGATTCTTATAAATTCATATCCTGTAAGTTAAGCTTAAGAGGTCTCAGTTTTGTAAGCTTGTGAGCTGTGCTTTGTAAGTGGACCTGGAGGCCCCTGAGAATGAAGTAAACACATAATCTTGAAAGACCGAGAGTCCAAAACTGAGTGATTATTCTGAAATAACTTTCATCTAAGTTGTATATATTTACTCCAATTTTGGTCTTGGTGCTGCAGAGTTAAAAGTCCTGAAGGTGCATATAAACTTTTCTCTGGACCAGCCAAAAGGAGGCCTTCATTTTGTGGTACCCAACATGGAGGGCAGCATGGCAGAAAGAGGAGCTCATGTCTTTTCGTGTGGTTATCAAAATTCTACAAGGTAAGAAAACTATCTTTGAATGTTAGACTGTATTTCCTGTTTAATCTCAAAGTGTAGGAAATACAAATAATTTCTTTGAATTCTTCTAAGTTTGAAAAATTCTAAAACTTGATTTGTGCTTGAAAGGAGCTTACCGATATGAAGTAGCATCTAATGATTAGTAATTAGGTTTTCTAGTCTTTATAGCTCAACAGGAGGTAATGGCAAAGAATCTTGTAGTGCTTTATAAAATTAGTGTATAGTAGGAGTCAGTAGCAACGTTCAAAGTATTTAAGAATATAGTTTGGAACTTGAGAGAAAAATCATCTGTGAAAAAGAGAGTATAATTGTTAAGTGTAATTGTTAACCATTTTTCCCTCAATCCTAACTTCCCTAGATTTTGGTTTCCTTGTGTTGATTCATATTCTGAGTTGTGTACCTGGAAACTTGAGTATACTGTAGATGCTGCAATGGTGGCTGTTTCAAATGGAGATTTGGTGGAAACTGTATATACCCATGATATGAGAAAGAAGACTTTTCATTACATGCTGACTATTCCAACTGCAGCTTCTAACATCTCCTTGGCAATAGGACCTTTTGAAATCCTTGTTGATCCATACATGCATGAGGTAATAATCTTCATAGAGGCTGCCTTTTTTTTTTTTTTTTTTTTTTTTTTTTTAAGAATTAGTGACTCTTTTTAGGTTGTAACCAGTATATATTGGTCAGATACGGGTATGTCTAGATACAACCTCCATTAGTACAGTTATATGATAAAACTTGTCTAGTAATGCCTGTATTTAAATTTAATCTCCAAAGTAAAGCCTCTGAATGAGCAATAATTCCATTTATGCCAGAATTTATGGGGCTAATTTAGTTGGAGTTGGTAAAAGCATATTTCTCAAAATAGTTTTAAACCCATCCTGTTGCTGGTAGTAGATGAAAATTGTTGCTACACAATTGAGTAGTCTTCTGAACTAAATTTGACATTGAGTTTTCATTCTTAACAGATTGTTGCCATAATGTTGAAGTCCACCAGTTTATATTTATATCTGTAGTTTCAGATTGGATAAGAATGGACTTGGCAGGCAGGTTAAGTTACCAGTTTAGCATGAAGACTGGTCTGTTTATTCTTCTTTTCAAAGCATGATAGGAAAATACTAGGAAATAGCTATGTTTTACTTGATCCAAAGGCGAACATCAGATTTTAGTCCTCAGCAATGGTATTCTGTTGACTTTCACTGGTGGGACATAATCACTTGTGAAAGATAATAGCTGTTAAAAAAAAAAAAATCAGTTGTTGATATTTGAAAAACCCAAACTGATAAATTTCTGTAGAGTTTGACTTCTATAGAGCTGACTTGAAGTTATATATCATTCTCAGCTTGGTTCCTGTGTCACTGCTGAAGTCAGTGTTGATGGCTGCATCATAATTTTGTGGAAAAAACAGTAGTATCAAAGGTTACTTGTAGTTGTAGCTGTAACAAGTCTTCTAAACAATAGCACTGCTTGACTGATTTGAAAATAGCTAATTCTTTACTGCATAAAAGAAAAATGTTATCTCCAAAAGACATTGGATTGCAAAATCAAAGAAAAATGTCGTGTTTTTAAATGATAGACATCACTAGGTAGATATTGTTATTGTGCATTGACTGCTAAAAATTATTTTCCTGTTGTTGCTCTCACAATTAAGATGGACATCCTGGTGCATTTTTCTGCCATGACAGTCATTATCACAGCTTGAAAATGCTTTTTTCGGTTAAATTTACAGCAGCTATATTTTTGTTGTGTTGTGGGTTTTTTTTCTGTTATGTAATATACTTGATATTTATGGATTTAAATACGTTCCTCAGCCTCGTACCAAATTTTCATTTGTTTGTAGGTGACTCACTTTTGCTTACCACAACTTCTCCCATTGCTCAAACATACCACATCCTACCTTCATGAGGTGTTTGAATTTTATGAGGAGATTCTTACCTGCCGCTATCCGTACTCCTGTTTCAAGACTGTTTTTATAGATGAAGCTTATGTTGAAGTAGCTGCTTATGCATCCATGAGTATTTTCAGGTTAGTATTTGAGAAAATTACACCTTCTAAATCCACAGGCCTAGAAGCTCTAGATCCAAGACGGTTGAGAAACACATGAAGCTCTTATTATTTTTGTAGCCTCCGTTTTGGGCTCTCTAGTTTGAAAAGGCTGGCTTTTGTTGACATTACAGACTTTTAACACCATTTCCAATTTTATCTGTTATAAAGATGTTGGATTTGTATCTTCTTTAAGAAAAAATTGGCAGTGGTTTTCTTTCTGAATTAGAAACACGACACATGAAATATTTAAGATCAAACTAAGTGCAGAGGTTTGATTATGTTTTATTTTTCTTCAGCTGGGATAGGTTACCAGGAATCCAAAAGAGCTTCACCAGTTAAAACAAACTACTTTGGCTGTACCCAGGGAGTTGTATATAGATGATAATAGCAGGAGATCTGCCTGGACTAAGGGTATTAAAAAAAAAAAAAGTTACTATCTCATTGGAAAACCAGTGAAGGAATTATTTTATTTGTTTTGGCTTTTAAAGCAAGGACTCTGTTTTGTTTCTTTGGAGCTGGTGCTCATATTGTGTTCTTTTCTTTTTATGGGGGTCCAGCACAAATCTCTTACACAGCGCAATGATTATAGATGAAACTCCACTGACAAGGAGGTGCTTAGCACAAGCCTTGGCCCAGCAGTTCTTTGGATGTTTTATATCCAGAATGTCCTGGTAAGTATTTTACCGTTGTACTCTCTAGAAAATGGGGAAAATCTAGGAAACTCAAATTTTAATTTGCATGTTGCATTTTATCAGAAGAATAAGTGAAACAGTAACTGTAGAAGAAAGAAGAAAAACAAAAAGGAAAAATAATAAAACCAGCTCAATAAATGAAAATCCATGAGTATTTTTTTTGTTGTTTGAAAGGAGAATGTGAGATGTAAAGGTTCCAAAGACTGTAGAGATTGAACATGTCTTCTCTCAGAAGTTATTGCTACTGAATGTTGTAGTGTGCTTTGGCACCTGGAAATTTTAGAAGGGAGACTCTTTTGTATCATCAGTAAATTTCTGTCAGATATTTTGGGTGAAGAAGAGTAGCCTGCATAGGAAGTACTTGTGGAGCACAGAACTAATAAATTATGAAGAAGTTCAGGGAGGGGAATGCACAAATTAGTGTCAAATGGGCAAATTCATTGGGGTCGTAAGCTGCCTATTACTCCATCTCTCAGAAAATCTCCCCCTAACTGGCTCTTGCAGTTCTGATCAGTATTTATTTTAAAGCCTTTTGCATACACTTTATGTATCAGGGACAAGGAGCCCATTACTTTTTTCATGGCAAAAGCGTACGTCGCAGAGTATCCTTGGCTTAACAAAAAAGAAATCAACATCTTTTTAAATTAATGTTTGTACTATTACAATTTCTCTTGCTCTCTTCCTTATTTCTAGCCTACTTCCATGGTGAAGACAATTTTTCCTCCCTCATAATGACTCCCTTTTTTTATGTCTTAATTTTATTCACTTCATCATACTCTGTATGTCATTCTTATGTTTAGAATTCTAGTTCATGATAATTTTGTAGTTTTTGTCCATATTTTTCTCTTAGAACATAACGCTCAGAAGAAGTGTTTAAATGGGTGTTCACCAAATTGCGAGATAGGTGTTTTGTCAATTTGTTGTCCAAATCTTCTGCATTGCATTGAGATGTTTATCAAGAAATTAAGATCATATAGATTAGCAGTTGTTTTAACTTTAGTGTCCATTTCCACTGTTTTATTGTTACTGTTTCAGTTAAAATAGTTTGGTTTTATATTTTAATCTGAACTTCTGTGGTAAAAGTTCAGTTTTCACTGGCTTTTCAGTTTCATCAGTCCTGTCCAGGTGCCAAGTTACATACATAAATTGGTTCACGGCTCATCAGACTCCTATTGACTTAGAGAAGTTATATAACCTGCTGAAATTTGTGGCTATTTTGAGCTGGTCAAAAATACCATCCCTTACAAAATACCTTCTGATGTGCTATAATTCATGCTTCTTTCTTATTATAGGTCAGATGAATGGGTGCTAAAGGGAATCTCTGGTTATATTTATGGCCTTTGGATGAAAAAAACCTTTGGTGTTAATGAGTATCGCCACTGGATTAAACAGGTAACAACATAATAGTAGCATTTTTGATATCTTTCAGACATTTTACATCAAAGAAGATACAATATAAAACCAGAATATAATATAGTTTTGCATTACATCTAAAGAAATGTTTAGTAGTGACGAAACTTAGAGCTAAAATATTTTTACCACTTGCTGCAAGGAAAAACACCAAATGTACTAACCAAAATACATTTCTGTGACTGCCTTATGAATAATAATTTTCATTGTCTCTCTGTGCAATTAGTTTTCCTCTTTTTGTTTGGGCTTTTTTACAAAAACAAAGAAAAAGTCAAAAAAGATTGTACTTTTTTTTAACACTTAGAATAGAATATGGGATTCATAAGGAGATATATTTGATGAATTTGTTATACTGTGATGGCCATCCATAGAGCTCAGAAGGGCTCCAGTGTTAGCTTGCATCAGTAGTGGATCAGGTATCTTTTAGTATCATTTAAGTACTAAATGAAATAATGAAACAGGAAAAAATACCTGTTGAAGGGATTTCTTTTCCTGGAAAAGAAATTTCTGGCTATACCTTACATTTCCGAATGTAATGCTCTGAGACAGATGCTTTTTAGTGATAGCAACAGTGACTCCTCGTTCTTTGCCGGTAACATTCGTTCACAGAAAGATGTATATCTTCTTCCTCTTCCTCTTATCATGTTCTCTTACTCTTCCTATTCCAAAAACTAGATTACTAACCCCATGGGCTCCATTTACATCCTTTACTCACATGGGGACCCAATATCATACCCGTATCTGCCTAATTTACATTCAGCTCACCAGTTGTGTGCTGTCTGTGCTAAAGGTGTGGATGCTATAGAGAACAGCAGAACTGGATGAAGGTCTGTCTTGAGAGTTCACTGCTGTGTGCAGCAGAAGTTGCTTCTGGATATTAGTTGCTTGTGTTCTTCCCTATGAGTTAGCTAAGTGCTTCCACATAGGACTAAGAGGTGCTACTGTCACAGCCTCCAGTTCTACCCTTACTGCTTTGAATGTATTATCAATATATGAAGTGTGTAAGTTTATTTGAATCAATAAATATCAATACATATCAACATTTGGAAATCCCTTGACTAAATTGGGTTGCAGACAGACATCAGTTCACTCTCCCTGTGCTCAAGCTGACCGGATTTGATTCAAAAGCCACGTTGACTGTTGGGTGATAGTGAGCCCATGCAAACATCCTGCCTTGAAGTGTGCTTGTTAACATGGGCACAGCACCACACAAATTCAAACTCATGTTCCAGTTCAGAGCTGGCTTCTGTCTGGCTTGGGCATGGGTCAAGGTGAGCTTCTATATGTTGCAGTCTACTGTGTAGGTATACCCAGTGTTACTTTCCACTGCAAGGGAATGGTGATTACCTTTTTTCCTTTTGGTCAGAGACAACTTATTTATTGAACAATAATACTCTTTAGATATATTGTAGTTAAGTATTGTTTTGGGTTGACCCACAATCCAGACCCAGAACAAGTATTAACTGCTAATTTCCACTGTTTTATTATTGTTTGCCATGCTGAGGAACATCCCTGGTTTTAAAATGCTCTTTGTGTTTGTAAACAAGTTTAATTAGGAGGTATGGCTTGAACAATGACATGAAAAGCTTTCCTATCTTCTTGAAATAACTCCTCTACTTTTCAAAATTATGCTTGCTTACTTATGTTGTACTTTTTAGGAGTTAGATCAAATAGTGGCATATGAACTGAAGACTGGTGGAGTTTTACTGCATCCAATATTCGGAGGAGGAAAAGAGAAAGACAAGTATGTTTATTTAAGCCACAAGTCATTACAGAGCATGTTTTTGTGGGGCCATTAATATATGCCTTGGGTGTGTTGTGTAGCACAAGGCCAAAGGCTGAAGATCTTCAGCTGCCCAAGGCATGTATTAGCAGTCTCATAAAGAACATCTTGAGTATATTGTATCACTGTTGTTTTATTTTTCTTTCACTTTAAATCTTGAAGGGCATTAAGTATAATGAATGTTTTTAATGCTGTTATGAAACTACTTTTTGGTAAGAGGATGAGAGAGAACATGGAGCCAGAATTTTGACCTGAGCTATTTCTGGAGTGGTTAGTAATCTTTAGGCTTTTTACAGTATCGTCAGTTTTCTTTTTCTTTGCTCTTTTTTCTTACCACTCTCAGTTACCACCTTGCAATCTTATACTGAGATTTCTTAATCAATTGGAAAAAAAAGTATTAGATCAGTCATCTGTGAAGTACCATTGGTAACTGTGAACTGGTTGGGTTTGTATTTTCCCAATAACTGTAGCTTCAGTATTGCTAGCTTAGGAGTTTTCCCCTTACCTCTTTTGTGATACTCCTGTACTACCCACTGAGTAGTGCTAACCACTGGAGGTAGAAAAGGATTACTAGAAGTCAGATCAGTAAGTTGATCCACGTTTCAATGACAACCTTTTGTTGGGTTTTTCTTTTCTTGGATAAATTAATCCAGTTATAACACAGCCTCACAGAGTTGCTCTTTGGAAACTCATGAGCAGCATGTGCAAAACTGTGAGGTTGAGCAAGTGCAGATGGAGTGGGAGAATATGTGAATTTCTTCAGTCTTTACTGCAGCAGAAGCCCCTGTATTGTGAAAATACAACTGAAATTGTCTGCAGCAGTGGTTCTCTTGCATTTGAGTGTGTGCATATCCAGATTTTGTTCATTTAAAACTAAAACTCTAGATTTAGAACTGAATGAAGTATACAAATAACCCATTTAAAATTTGAATAGTGATCTTTTTTTTTCAGGGAGGTGAAAAACAAGAAAGTGTTTTCTGAAATCAGGAATAGGACATATTGGCTAGTTTCCCAGCCAGGTGAATCCTCAACAACTGCCGTGTTTTCTGGATGTTGACAATCACAGATGCAGCTTGTGTATGTGTATGCATGGCAAGCTATTACTCAGTTTTGCTTGTCTGCTCATGATGGATTTTGATTTAGTTCACTGTCCTGTTCTTTTAAGTAGTGAAGCAGACCAAGTACCTAGATGCTTTTGTTACATATACCTCTGAAAAGCAAGTTACAGCTAGCAGCAGTCATTTTAGGGCATCCTGTTGGTGATGGTGTCTTTTTTTAAGGAAAATTTGGGGTACTGAATTAGGTCTTGGCAGACTTTTTAATTGGCAGCATTACGATTTGGCAACATACTCCCTTATACAGAGAAACTAAGTTCACATTAGTAGGACCAGATGAATCTAGAGAAAAAGGGCACATGTTTAAAAAAGGAAGTTCACTAAAATAAAAGTCTCTTTGTAACTGCTAATTTTATTAGTTTCATTGTATTTATTCTAGAATTAGACACATATAATTGACAAAATCCTGTTCTAATGCTCTTAAATGTATGTTTCCTCTATGTGATGTATCACTGTTAGACTCTCTATGTTTCTACAGCTATTTCACTACTTCATTGTATTACAGCTTGTTAATAATAATCATAACATCACTTAAATATAAATTACAACTTGCTGTTCCTTGTAGATGGCAAAGTTCCCTTGTATGTAAATTAAGTATATGTTCCTGACTCTGGGAGATGATTTGTATGTAGGGAAGGTATTTTCATAATGATGTCTGGAACATTTCTCTCTAATATATCTTTTGCATTTCTTTGTTCTGGTTGTTATGCCAAGCATATTTGCATTACAGCAGTCCCAATTAATAATAATATGAAGAAAAAATTAGGTTAATTATTAATCTCACTTTTCAACTAAATTAGAAGTAGAATATGGAAAGAAATCATTGGGGAAAAAAACCCACCTTCTTTTAGACACGTGAATTAATTTCTGTGGAAAACATAGGTCTCACAGATTCTTCCTGTTTATGTCTGGTGAAACACAAACACTGCTCTCCAGAGCACTTATTTTAAAAGAAAAATCTCAGAGCTTGGGAAACTGAAAGAAAGGAAACTGCAGGTTAACTGCTGTATGGATGAAAGCTTCAAAACAAAGCTTCATGTGTTATGTTTTCATTTTGTGTTCTTCCCTCTCAGATTTTGGTTCTCTTCAGTCTTTGATTGTGCTGGTACCACCCTGTTGTAAAAATTAAAAATCTCAAGAAATTTATATAGATATATTTCAAATGGAAGAAACATATTGACAGGTTTACGTTGAATGACTGGAGTGTGTTTGAGAGCATGAGCATTATAAATTTCCATGGAAGAGCTAGTTCAATTTTCACTTTGACAAAGATTCTAGGTCCATATTGCTGATTTTAATTCTCATTTGGTGCCAATTAAATAAAAGTTTTAGAAGTACAATGATTGAAGAAAAATATAATCAGAAGAAATGTATTAATATTGAATGAACTACAAAACGTAACTGTCAAATGCAAACTTGTCTCAGTTTTGATTTGCAGTTAAGTAATGTAACCAGTACCAAAATCAATCAACACTTAGTAAATTTAAGAAGGCCAAGAATGTGGGTCCTGGCTTGGTTGTCATTTTCAAGAAGAGAATTTTACCAAAGTCAATCAACTGTATAATTTGAAGCTGGATAAATAGTTTTTATACTGAGACCAAATTATTATATAATGTCTGAGCCACAACCTCAGTTTCCTCCTTGCATTTCAATTCTTTCACAGTTGCTATTCCTTCCTTACCTCGGAATACAGAAGTATCCAAAATAACAGGATAATTTTGATAGGCAATTGCTAAAGTTCTCCTTATCAACTAGAAACAGCAAGAAGTAAACCGAAGTACCTTCTTATTTGTATACTTATTATACCTAAGAAGGGTAGTACTTGCTTAAATTTAGAAATACTTTTCTTTTTGTATCTTCTTAAGATATTTAAACAGACATTCGTGAGTAAAGTCAAGGGAGTCTCCCAGTAAATAGAAGGATGGAAAAAAATATTCAGGTGTTGCAGCTACCTTGGTTCTTGCCATCTCCTGGAATCTTGAGAGCTGCAGATAAGGAGCTAAGTGCTGGTCCTGTCCTGGTAGAACACTTCTTGCTGTCATACGTCTTTTAACTGCATGGAAAGATTGGTCAAAGTTAAAATGGTTTGTTTAATAGGTCTTTGAAGGTTCTGGAAGACCAGTCTCTTCCTGAGGTAGCTGGCATGAAAGATCAGGCTTATAATGCTTATCTTTGATCGTTACAATTCGTGAATTATTTCGTTCTGTCTTGCAGTGTCTTCTTCTAAAGTCTTTGGACAAATCAGGTGTCTAGTCCATCTGGAAATGGTTTAGTTAGGTTATCTATAAGCGAGAATCACAGGGGAAGAATCCAATTTTGAGCCCAGAAGTTTTAAGTAGCTGGCATTTTCTGTGTCACAATGGCCAATTTGTGATTCTCCACCAACCGGCATAAAATAAGTCTGGATTCTCACTTCTTAAGAAATCGGCCTGACATGGTGTGGGTCCAGTTTCTTCAGATGTTTGTAATTCATTCATGGAAAACTCAAATGTCCTGTGAAAAGAACTAAAAGAAAAAAACATAGCACAACAAAATACAGTTACCACAGACTTGGTTCATCAACAAAATAATGTCAGACTTCTAATTATCTCCACTTCTCAAATAATTGAAAGGGGGTGAAAAGGTCTTATTTTTCTCAAGAATTACAGTATTGCAGCTGATTTTCTGCTTTGAAACTGGGCTACAGGTCAGAATGTTTGTGTTCTGAAATGTAAAACTTGGTGGAGAAAATTAATTTTAAAGCTCGTCAAAATTAAGTCTTTAGGTGTTTTATTGCTCTACAGCCACTAAGGCTGTCCAAAAATCAGTTGTGTTTTTAAAAGTTTCAGGGTTTCACCATTTGTTTGTCTTCTGATATGGAATGAACTTAAACCATTTAAAATATTTTGCTTATAGACATGAAGGGTATGTGTGAAGGAGCGCCACAGATAGTTCAAGTTATGGAAACAGTGTGGCAGCTGTAACATGATGCTCTGCCTAGTCTTCCTTGGCATGTTATCTGATTTAGAAGACGTCAGTTTACCAAAGTATTGAAAGCATAAAGTTGCTAACTAAAATAAAAACCATGCAATTCCTTTGGCTCATCACATGAAAGTCTGCTGTGAATTTTGAAACTCTTTTCTTTAATTGCAACAGTTATTTATTTAAATATAAAATATTCACTATGTACAGTCACTTTTAAACGGAAATGGAGCAGGAGGAATGTCAATTCATGAGTAACTTCCAGACTGAAGTCACAGATTCCTTGCTTTGGTTGCTACTGCTACCACTGTCTTTACAGTAATACACAGCATGTATTACCTGTCATTATTCTCTATACAGTAGTTGCTGTATGCCAGGTACATACACCCGTGTCACCTTTCTGTACAAGTGTGCAGTCATTTTAAGCATGTCATAATTTATAACTCTAAAGCAGTAGAAGAGATCCTAAATAATTGTTGGTGTAGCTGTAATCTGGGTTGCTAAGATACATTTTAATTTTCATTCCATAAAATGCAAAATAGAGAGCTGTTTGGTTTTATTTTTCAGCCCTGCATCACATTTACATTTTTCTATCAAACACCCTCATACACTGTCCTGGGAATATTACACTATGTTCCAGTGTAAAGCACATCTTGTTATGAGACTGATTGAGAACAGGATTAGCATGGAGTTCATGTTACAGGTAGGTATTTAAATGACTATGTGGAATATAGACAACTTTTTGTCTTTAGTTGCATTTCTATTCATTAAATGGAGTTTAAGGAAGAACAAAACAGGTCATCATAGGATTCCGTTTGTATTTTCAGTTTTAGCACAATAGAACAAACATAAAATGTAGGTCATTTGTGTTAGGATAAGGTTAGCTATTATTCTTATACATAACTTGTAATACTTTTTATATATTGCATGTTCTCTTTAATGTTATTTCATTGCTTTGGGTTATTGTGATCAGTTGTTAACACTGAGGACCTGTTTTACTGACCCTAACTGGTGTTGCTGTGAGCTAATCTAATCAAATTATAAAAAATGAAAGTAATGAGAATCCAGCTTCTGCTCTCTCCACTATATAAAATTTTTAGTGCTAGAGGGAGCATAGATCTTTATAGTAGAAGAAGCAGTTGCAATAGAAGATTGTAATTCTATTCTGAAATGCTAAACTTCTGCAAAGTTGTAGTTTTCCTTCTTTACTAGATATGTTTTGTGACATGCCTTAAAAAGATAGGGTGCTATAAACAAACACCTGGTTAGAAACTGAGTGATACCTTTTCCTATCAGCGTCGGGGGTTTGGGGTTTTTTTCTTTGTTTGGTTTGTTTTTTTAAGGAAAACATGTATGTGCTTGTGCTAGAGCTATTATAAGCAGTTGTCAGGTTGAAAATAGAGCAGATGCATCTTTTTTAAAGCTTTCCTTACATAAGTTTTAATTATTGTTTGCAATTTTTAAAAAGGAATAGCAAAGCAGAGAACCTGATGACTGTTTTATTTCTAAAAAGCAGATACAGTCAGTGATCTGTTTTACTGTAGATGATTTTTGAAAGCTGATGATCTTTTAATGGATTTTGTTTGTGTATATGTAACTTTGAGGAAGTTGGTTCTTTGAAAAAGCTGAGGTGGAAAAAATTGATTAAAAATGCACCCCTTACTCTCTACATTATAATTTGATCAATGAAGGCCACACCTGCTTGCAGTGACTAACCTCACAGATTACATGGTTTTGATGTATAGAGATGCTTAGAACTAGAAAATGGATGCCAAAAAGTGTTTCTATATTCCACTTTGAATTCAACTCTGTTAAAAAGCTGCATGATAAGTTGTACCTATAGCAGTGATAAGCAAAGACGACATTTTTAGTTTAATTTTGTTACCGTTAAACATTTCTTATATTAAGAAGCTGGGGTTTCAGAGCTTTCTCAGCATCATGGATGGTTTGCCTTAACTAAAAATACATTTGTGTCTGCAAATCACAATTTCTGATATGGACAAGCAAACAATTTTCTGAAATGTCTTTATTTTGAATGACTTTTTGAGGCCAGTTGTCAGAGAATTAGTTTATTGGCCTTTAGTTGCAATTCAGCTGCAACTAAACAGAAAAGCTTATTTTATACATTGAAGTATTTAGTGAAAGTAATAACTTTTTATCATTTTAGGTTTTCAACAAGTTGTTGAGTCTGGCCAGCACTGCTTCATCTCAGAAGTTCCAGTCACACATGTGGAGTCAGATGTTGGTTTCCACATCTGGGTTTTTGAAATCTATCTCAAATGTCTCTGGCAAAGACATCCAACCTTTAATAAAGCAGTGGGTGTATCCTTTTTATTCTTGGTCTGGATTGTTAATATGGAGAATGAATTTGTTTTTTAATTGGCACTATTAAAGCAATATGAAGAAAGGTATGAAATGTATTTGCTTAAAACAGTTAAGTACATTATTCTTTGAATTAGATATATATGTGAGCCACAGGTTCACACTCCTTTCATAGTTATTTAGAGTATGCTGGCTTTTTTGTGTGTTCTTTACTAGAAGGGATTTCATGATTTTAAGTTTTACTTTGAAAGAAGCACAAGAACTCAGCTGGAATTTAAGGCCAAATTATACTAAAGGGATTCCAGAGGACACTGCCCATAGAAATATGCTGAAGTCTGACATGGAAAATGCTATAGTCTGGTGCATTTTAAGATGAGATTTCCAGTAAATCACCGTGAAATAAGTAACCTAAAGCACAGATTGATAGTTTAAAATACACTAACATTTAATAGCTTGGTAGCTTGTGTTAATATTACAATTTCAGGTAAAATAAACCTCTGTGTGCTGATTCTTCAAATTTCAGTGATATTAGTCCAGAAGTAGAGTTCCTTATTTTGGATGGATATGAGGGTAAATTTGAATTTGCTCCATTTAACAGGTTTAATTGCTAGCTTTAATTAACATGACTGCAGGCCAGAATCATACGTGACTGCAGCAAAACCATACCTTACTGTTCTAACAGAAAACAAAAGTAGGTATTTATATTTAGACATTATTTATTTGAGCTGACTTAATAATGTTCATGCATCTCAATATCTAACTAAAAACACTGTATAATTAATATATATATAGTAATATGAGAAGTTAGTATTCTATCTGCATCAAAAGTATTCACGAAGTATAAATACATATTATTCTAATTTCCATACTTAGCTGTGCCAAGCGATTGAGGAAAATACGAGTTCTTTATGTACATATATTCACACTGTAGCTATACCTAAATGTCAGCATGACTATCTGAGCTGGGTGAATCTTAACTATGTCTGTTCTGTAAGCAAGGAAGAATTGTAACTCTCAGATTCGGGGATTTTTCAGCCTCTCTGGACTTCGGCCCCAAGGCTGATCCTGTTAACTGTAACTTGGGTTTAATCCTATGGTTGCAACCTCCCTACCGTGCTTCAAACACTATTGCACCTGTGAGAGTAGATTTTACGGTTTTTAAGACCACAGCACATGTTTGTATTGTTTGGGAGGATATCTTATTACTATTAACTAGTGCTGTCTTATGCTATTAGTGAGTGCTCTGTTGATGCTCAGTTTAAACCTTGTGCTGAAGAAACCACTTAAAATGCCTTAAGCTGTACCTGATGACAGAGTCACAGACCTTTATGAAGGCAGCCACCGTGAACAGAACCAGTCTGAGAGATCTAGCCAAATGACCGTATTTTGGGAGAAAAGTTAATAATGCTTGTATGATAAGAAGCCTCTCTGAATGTGGAAGCTCCTCCCTTAAATGTCAGGACATGAAAGAACAGATTTTCCTTCCCTGCTTTTGTCTTATATAGTCAGAGACTTGTTGGAAGCATGCACTAGACTAAAATACTTCATTCTAGCGTTTTAGTTTTACTATAAATAAAGTATAGTAATGGCTGTCATACAAATAATGAGTGATGAAGTTATTCACAGGAACAGTTGACTTGAAGAAATCGTTGCCTGGGATAAAAATGCAGAGTGAGATCATTAACTTTTTATCAGTCATATTGTATACTCTCATGTATATGTGAACACACACACACACACACGAATGCTCACAATGACCCAGTTTGAAAAACTGCAATAATATAATTGAGTTAAATGTAGCATGGGTAGAAAATAGAAGCTAATGTCTACATTTTCCCCTGAGTTTTATTTAACTGAAGTACATAGTAAAACAAATAATATTGAAATTACTGAAGTCTTGCTCAGTTACTTTCTCTGAGACCATGCCAAAGACACTGGATGTGGTGGGGTCCAATATAGTTTTTCATAACGACTTTTTTCTTACTAGATAATTTTCATTGTACTTCAGTTTTTCTCCATAAGATATATGATTGTACATTAAAGAACTGTTTAAAGAAAAAAAAAATCTTAAAAAGTTCATGAACTAACATAAGTGTTTTCATTTCCTGATTTTCTTGGGATGGGAAATTCTAGGAATGAAGAAGCATAAAGCAAGTGTAAAGAATGAAAACATTGAGAATTATGTTTCTTTATAACCGCTGCATTGTGCACTAGAATTCCTATACTGTTTATTAGGGATCAGAGTGGAGTAGTAAAATTTTATGGTAGCTTTGCATTTAATAGAAAACGGAATGTATTGGAATTGGAAATAAAACAAGACTACACATCTCCTGGGACTCAAAAATACGTGGTAAGGTCAATTTTCCATATTTTACCTACACGTACAAGTATGATGTATACATTAATAAGCATAATTTTAATGTTAATAACAAAATCTTGTGAACTTGAAGGGTCCTCTTAAAGTGACAGTGCAAGAACTTGATGGATCATTCAACCATACATTGCAGATTGAAGAAAACAGTCTTAAACATGATATACCTTGCCATTCTAAAAGCAGAAGGTAAGAACTAAAATACAAACTGCAAATATTTTTAGTATGGATATATGAAAACATACAGTGCATTTGATGATAAATATATGCTTTTTTAAATTTTGTGTTTATATTTTCTTAATCTTACTGAATAAGAATTACCTGTGATGTAAGGGGAGAAAATAGAACTTACTACTGTTTATGGACAGCAAGAAACCTTATATTTTATATGCAGTTCTTTTATATAAGTGAACTTTAAAGTTCACTTTAAGTGACTTGCATAAAGTCACTTTATAAAAAGTAATTTTATAGAAGTTTTGTGAAGAGCTTATTTATATAGAACGAGTTGAAGGAAGACTCTAATTAATCAAATCATCCAAAATGCCTTTGAATGGGAAAGACAAATTAGAGGGAAGACAAATGTAGGCCAGAGGAGTACCTCAAGTGAGGATATATGAATGAAGCACTTGCATAGTTTTCCTTTTCTGTTAAGAGTGCCAGGGCTGTTCACTAAACCTAATGAGCAAGAAAAGTAACATACTTACTAAATAGATTCTCTCAGTTTCCTAATGCATTTTAATAACTTCTTTGACCTCTGCTTCTCAAAGTTGTATGCTTATGTGTAATTGTAAAAATGGTGGGAGTAAAGTTTAAACCAGTGTAAAGTATTGGTGATTATTATTTGAACAAAACTAATGCACAGCTCAACTTCCTGAATATTTTTTGCTGGAGAGAGATTTATTTTTTCACTGTGATGAAATAAATGCACAGAGAGTACTTTTGCAGGCTTAAGCTCCATATATAAACATATCTTTGCCAGTACAGTAATTAATAGCTATTTTTTTCTATTTTCTCTTTTTTAATAGAAATAAGAAGAAAAAGATTCCACTGATGAATGGAGAAGAGGTGGATATGGATCTTTCTGCTATGGAGTAAGTTAGCTTGTTAGAGTTTCTCAGTGTGAGACTGAGCCATGTTCCCCTTGTCTAAAGCACGCTATTTTGAAGGATTTGATAGTAATGTTGTACTTCATTATATGACTGGCATATTTCAAGACTATACCACATTTCTTTGCCTTCTTTGAGACTTTTCTTCTGTAGCTGGGAAAATGCTGGTGAAGTGTAAAATGTATGGGTTAACTACTATAATCAGTTTAAAAAAAAGTAATCTTAGGCATGATAAGGTGGTACAATAAATTACTTGATTCTTTCTTACACATTTCTAATGATATCTTTCAGCTGACTTCATAGGTCAAATGTAAACAGGAATTTACTTGAAACAAATTAAGAGCAATTTTTGTTGGACCTCGATGAAGACCATTTAACTGACACTTGAGACAGACAAGTTCCTGAAGTCTGTGGTTAATTACAAAAGAATCCTTTTAGATTGAAAATAATTGATGAAATGCTTTGTACTGAAATTCATACTGGCATTAATTTCAGTTGCAACTGTTTAGCCCTTTGGAAGCAAATTCTTGCTCAATATAAATACCCACTTTACCCTCCTTGACTTTGGAGCTAGTGGCGCTCTCAGAAATACTGAAGGTGTTGGTGCCTTGTTTGCTGGCTGAGGGAAGTAAATAATCTGCTCTTGAAAACTAATGGTGTCTCTTTGAAGAAGGATGGATTGCTTGTCACCTTAAAAGTGTTGAAGATTCTTGTAAATTTAACCTCATCTAAAATATTATGAGAAATAATTTTATAAGGGATATTTTCATTGAGCAAGTTATTGTTATCGTTTCTATATGATAGTTGACATATGAATAAATAGTCTTTTAATTGTATTTAAGAGCAATTAGCATAAATATTTGTGAGTAGTTCTGATCAGTTATGTTTGGGTAGCTATTGCATTACACTGAGCTGAGACTTTAATGATCTTCTTAGAACTACCTTTGAACTGGTATATGATTTTATGCAAGTCACTTATGCTTTGTTTATCTGCTAACCTTCTAATCTGCGATGTTGTCATTTGTTTGTCCAGTTTGGACTCCTCTGCCCCAAGCATATATGATAATGTTCGTTCTTTTCTGTTCTTCTAAATCCTGTATATGCGCTCTTCTTTTCACTATCCTTTCTTCTCTAGCTACTATCTTGACAGTAATTCTAGATATCCTACAAATGTATACAGAAATATGCATCACATTTATTTTGTCATTCCAAACTCTCTCCTAATTCCATGTCTGTATTTTGCTGTTATCAATTTTATGTGGAAAACTGAGTAAGAGACTTTATTATATAGTTTGTGCGTGTTGCTCCCATAAATTACTTCTGCAGTCATGGTGCTGTGTGAATACTACAATATAAAACACTTGTTTGGGTGGAATACAACTGAGTAATTTTATCTGTAGGAGTAAAACTTTAATCCTGTCTGTTGATACTTTCATTTTTATCATCATTTGGCTTGGCAGTTCTGTGCGTTTGCATGGTTACCCTTGTCAGCTTTCAACATCATAGCATGTGTGTGTTTGTAAAGCACTTTCACATCTATTGACAAAAAATAGTATATAAAAAAATGGGTGTTTACCACCAGATTTTCTTTGTTGGATTTTTTTTTTGTAGTCTTAAACTGTAGAAGGTGATAAAGTGCTGCTCACTTATGAAAGTTATAGTGTCTGAGGAAGTAGAATTAAATATATTGAGATTATACAGTAGTTTACCATGAACTCAGATCTGTAGGTTAAAAATACTAAACCACTGTATACACTTTGACATATTAGAGGTTTGGACAGATTGCCCTGGGAGGCTGTAGAATTGCCATCCTAGCAGCAGGAGAGTGGACCAGGTGACTTTCAGAAGTCCCCTCTAACTTAGATTCTTTTATGGTTCTTTGAATCTAAATACTTTAAAAATAACTTATAACAAGTTAGAACATATTTTGAATTTCTATAGTCTTGAAATGTTGTAAGCTATTAATGTTTTTCATGTCTGTCTTAGCGCTGATTCCCCTTTGCTCTGGATAAGAATAGACCCTGATATGTCAGTACTGAGGAAGGTAGAATTTGAACAATCTGATTTCATGTGGCAGTATCAGCTTCGATATGAGAGAGATGTGGTTGCACAAGAAGAAGCCATTCTGGCATTGGAAAAGTTCCCTACTCCAGCATCACGGCTTGCGCTGACTGATATACTAGAACAGGAACAATGTTTCTACCGAGTGAGAATGCTGGCCTGCTTCTGCCTTGCAAAGGTGAGGTTGTGTGGATGGGAGTAAGGGAAGAAATCAGCTAGACATTGTAAATGGTTGAAAATGGGTTGAAACTCATCCCAGTTCTTAAACTGGCTTGATATTTAGCCTCTTAAAAGTCTTTGCCAAGTATTTTTAATATGACTGATTTGAAAGGAAAGCTGTATTATTTTAGTCTGTAAATGGAGACTGCAGAAGGCTTTCATAATTGTCAAAACTGAGATGTCAGACATGAAAACCACAAGGGATTTTTCCAGATTTCATTAAGTGGCAGAAATAAAAGACTTTTGTTTAATTTTTTTCAGAGCCAAAGTGTATTTTTTTATTTTACTGGGAAGTTCCTTGGACTTCCTGTTGAGAACTCTGAAGTGCTGAAATTCATCTGTCTGTCTAACATGAATTCAGATTGCTGCTCTATATTGCTTCAGATTGAACAGGGGCACAAAATAAACATGTTGGTTTGCAATTAAAAATTAAAAAGCCAAATAATTGCCTTGAAAAGGGAAGATCTTTTTTCTTTAGACACAAAATTAGCATTAAGAATGAAAATTAGAGAACCCTATAAAACAACTGGGTGGAAACACAGAAGAGTAAGAATTTCTGAAAAGGCATGTTGTTGACATACTTTTGTGGACATAAAGGCTTACTTATTGACCATTTGTAGAGTTCAGATTAGTGGCATATAGCTTGTTTTCTGCTGTGTACCTGTTGAGAATAACTCAGTACCTGTATAGAAATAAATCCTTTGGCCATATTTTGAAAATCAAAATCCAAGAAATGTTTGTGACAAAGTATTTTAATATTATGAAACACTGATGTAATACTGCCAGTGTATGTGTTAGTATTGGTAATGCCAGTATCGGACTTAAAATATGCATGTTTCATAGTGAATTCACTTTGAATATTTAGAAGGGTATATTCCACAGGTAAATATTAAAAGAACAGTTGTTACAACATTTAAATGCAATATTTTTTTCTATCTTTACTTTGAGTTCTTAGGCTATTGGGTTGCAGATAATCATAACCAGTTTTGCTCAGTTGTAATTATATGAAAAATCATGGGTCTACAGATAAGGTTGTTGACTTACAGAAAAAAGATTATGAAGCTAAACAAAAAGTATGGCAGTGACATTGAATCAAGGTGAAGGAGCATGGCAGGACAGAGTGGTAGATATGTTTATGTAAGTTACCTAGGAGGAAAGTGTAATATATTCTATTACTATTTCTAACATCAGGGCATTAGTAAGAATCACTTCCTGTTGTCGTTAACTCAGTTTCATTTTCTCAGCTTGTCAATATTCAGGATTTGTCTTCTTTATTGAAAAAAAGCGAAGTCCCTCATGTTTATTAGGGGGAGTGTTCTTTTTTGTTGAGTTGCAACTTCTAGCTGGATTGCAGTTACTATTGTAAAACGTTCTTGGTGTACTCGTGTTGATACAGAGAAATGATAGGTGACAATGCAATTATAAAACTGAATTTACTACCCTTTCTAAAGGTACTGTATACTTTGTTGTAAAACAGGACTTCAGTCTCTCAGGCGCAAAGTATCCAGGTAACATATTAAATCTTCATTGATAAAGAAGTTAATAGATGTGTGTGTGTGCACACACACACTTTGCTGAGTAGTTCATGACAAATAACACTACAGAGAAAGGAGAAAACAATGTCACAATATTAATTCCTGGGAGTATGCAGGCTGATCTTCCTGTTCAGATCCATTGCAGTGTTGGTGATGTGCTATAAGGTTTAAAAAAACAACAAGAACAACAACAACACAAACTTCCCTCCTCACAAACATTGAGGAGTTTCATAGCTGTGCATGACAGCATCTTAGGCCAGGTTTTTATGCTATACTAAATTAAAGGATGCAGAAATAGAATGTACCTACCATCTTTTTAAGTAGAAATAATGCAAGACAGGCTACTTGCATTATGGTGTGGGAAAAGTGCAAATACATTGAATTCAGAGTGTATAGCGTATCCGTAGAATAAGTAGAAAACCTGGATTCTGTCAGTATTTAAAGAGAAATTTAAATGAGTCAGAATACATTATAAGACCAAAAAAATACTGAAAAGATGATAATTTAACTACTATTGATTTAATTTGAAAATACTGCTGTTCATCTATAGATTTTGCTAAGTGAAATGCTTAAAATAAGTAGAAGTTAAATATTTAAAAATTTACACCCCAATTTTAATGGAATAGTGAGTATCTTGTAAATATAGTAAACTTTGATAATATTTTGGGGGTTGGATTTTATTTTACACTGCTACATAAATTTAACATTTGCAGTTTTAAATTCATCATCGTGGTTTCTAAGCTATACCTGCATCTTTAGTTCGAAGACTTCAGTTATTGCAAAGGGAACATCCAGTCTGACCGCAATATTTTCTCTCTCTGACTTTTCTTTGAAGCCTAACTTACTGGGAAAATGGTTTCAGTAATAAAGCACCTATCTTATATACGAGTAATGGTGAAATGGATTGCTACCCATCTTCAGATAGCCTCTTGCTTTTCTTTCTCTTATTGCATATGTAATACCCTTTGAAACAAGCTAAATAAATTAGAAGGAAATCATCACATTCATTTTCTTCTGTGTGAAGACAGATTTTTCCTTAGTTTGTGGTGGGTTTGTAACAGTGGAAACTTCTGCTACATTGTAGGGTGCATTGGCCCCATTTATTTGTGCACGCACACACACACACACACACACACACACACACACACACACAATCTGTCATCAGGCTTAATCCATCATCAGGCATAGGTGTTCTTGTCTGTAGGCTTTCATTGCTCCATTCAGCAAATGTATGAAGCCCAGGATGCTGGGAAGGCACAGAAGCAGTCTTGTCTTTGTGGAACCTTACCACCTTACACCAAAATAGACTATAGCAACAAATTTGTCTCAGTGCACAGTCTCTTTGTGAATTATGATTAAAGCTAGAGGTAGCTGACTTGCCTTTCACTTCAGGGGTGGTCTTTTAGTCTTAGGGTGACTGAGGCCTAGTTAAAGTCTAGGCTGAGGTTACTGGCAGGGTAATTTTGGGAAGTTGGTATTGCAAAAGCCTCTTCCATCACTGGCTTCTGTAGAGTCAGAAAACTTGGCTTAGTAAACACTGAATTTTCATCTAAAATATAAAAGAGAAAATAATTAAGAACAGAAGTTTATCATGGAAAGATAATGAGTTACAGACATCTTCCAAGTGGAACAATTTTCATAAAATTTACCTTTAATGTAAAGATATATTGGGGATGGCAGTGAAAACTTCTCTAATATAAGATCATACATTGATGAAAGTATGTATCTATTTGAAGGACAGTATGTTCTTGGCAATTATCCTTTTTGATTATGGGAAATGTGTATTTTTCTACAGCCAAACTAAACTTGCAGTGGTGATGTTAATACGATTTCCCTTCCCCCTAATTATACAGATTGCAAATTCCATGGTAAGTACGTGGACAGGACCACCAGCCATGAAGTCACTCTTTACCCGAATGTTTTGTTGTAAGACTTGTCCAAACATTGTGAAGACCAACAACTTCATGAACTTTCAAAGCTACTTTCTGCAAAAGGTAAAAATTATTTTTTTTCACTGAATGTTTTAAAAGAAATGTGAAAATACAAAAAAGTTCCTATGGTTGACAACTTACAGGAACATGGATGGCACAGTCCGGCTTTGCCTCTTCATAAAAATCCAAAATAACTAGTTCTTTCTTATATGGCATCTGTTTGTTCCATCTTAGTGAAAAATCAGTTAGCAAAATTTTAGCAATTTTTTCTGAGTAGCTGAAGTTAAATTAGCAGTTTCTTCAGAAGAATGGAGTACATACAGTAAGTATTTGTAAATATTTGGGAGCTCATTCTTAAATAGAATTCATTGCACAGTAACAAGGCTACTCATTTTATCTTTTAGGTGAATTCAGCAACTGTCTTTATTCATTAATGGCAGTGATATACTGCAAATAAAATCTCATAAATCTTATCTTAAATTGGTGGGCTTTTTAGTTCAAGGCACTGCATATTCCTTGTTGCCCTCTCCTTTCTATTAATTGTCAACATCTTGTATTGCTGCAGCATATTTTGATATTAATGCAGGTTTTTTTACTGGGACCTATAGTTGTTGGTTGTACAGCGGACAACAAAATGGATTACAATGGTTTTCTCTCAAGATTCACTTTATAATTATTGGATGATTGAGTTCTTATTTCACAGATTTCAGATTCCTGATTATGGAGAAGACTCAAATTTTGTTTCCTTACTCCGTCCAAAACTGCTTCATCCTTCTCCCCGCGTCTCTTTCTTGGACCTTCTTTTGTATTTTTTCAGCTCTTTTTGTCATTGTTCATTCTTTCCCACTAAATCTTACACTTTTCTCCCTTTTAATGCCATGTCTGAAGTTTATAGATCTAGAGTAAGACTCCTAAATCTATGTGAGTGGAGCTGCTTAGCTCATTCTAAAATAAATACCTAATCGGGCTAATACCTGTCTGGGTAATAATTCTTCAGGCTTCACTGACTGTATTGGATCTATACCTCTCAATGGTAATGGAAGCTTAGACACTATGTTCACATGAAAACACCCAAATTCAGTGTCTGTCTCAGAATTAGTTCCATCATCATTTTCTGTGTTTCATTATTTTTCATTCATTACCTTTTTGATAGTGCCTTGACTTGAGAGTCCTTTTGTGGATATACAGTTTTTCCAAATGTCTGCACTATGACTAATTATTGAGCAATAATTACATAGTTTATTTGATGTGAAAATTATATAGCATGTGGTATGACGTTCAAAAAGCATTTAAATACAACTTTTCAGAGATGTGCTATTGTAAAATTGTTAATTGCTCATTTTCAGTATGTAGCTCTTTTCAAGGTGTAACTATCATTTCACTAATGCAAAGATTATGTTAATATTAATTTTATTACACAGACTATGCCTGTTGCGATGGCCCTTCTGAGAGATGTTCACAACCTCTGTCCTAAGGAGGTTTTAATGTTTATTTTGGATTTGATCAAGTATAATGATAACAGAAAGAATAAGGTAAAGAATGTGTTTATTTTAATCTCTTCACTTCTTTTTGTTGAAAAAAGTCTTAGTTAATATTCTGCATGATGTTTTATGCCACTAATCTAAATATCTGGCTAGGAGAGTTGATGAAAAGGTGATACACTAAACTAAACAGTAAGTGTTACAGAGTGTTCTGTAGCTGACATTTCTATGGCAGCATTTCTTGGATGTTTCAAAGCTCTTTCTGCTTGTTGACTTACTAAGGACCTGCCTGTCTTCATTTGCACGCATACTTTTCTTGCTTTACTCTTTTTCATTCAAAAGACCCATGTGTTTTGAGAAGATGTGCACAAGGCTAACATGTAGCATGCAAAGTTAAGCACTGGTTTGTTGGGGTTTTTTTCACCTTGAGAAGAGTATGTGAAAGAGCAAGGAAAGGAAATAATCTTGTTTTAAAGATGTACAGGACTCTGGGATTCTGGGTTCTGAAAGTCAGCTCTAGCTCACAGAACTGGATTGTCTTCATCTAGTTAAATAACAGCTGAAACCCAGGTTAATATTGTTCCATCAGTAAATTGAAGCATGAGAGTTGGAAGTGTTGTCACCTAAAGTTCCTTCCCACATAGGCCACCTCTGAAGGATGATTTAAGATTCTGAGATGATACAAAATTCCATCTCCCTAGCTACAGAGGAAGTCTACAACTGCTAGGAGCCTAGCATAATCTTGCCAATTAAGTACCCAAAGTTAAGTGGAACAAATCTGAAGTGTCTTAAGCCTCACTTTCTTGTGTGTAGAAACATACTGTAACAAGACACTTGTTGCAAGATTACTGAAATAAGAGGATGATAGAGGGTAGAGAGGTAGAGAGTTAGACACCTGAATGCAAGCACCAGTAGTCACAGAATGTGGTGAGTTGTGTTAATAACTCACCACCACCAAAGGAGAGATCTCACCTCACTTTTCCACATGTCCCTTCCATGCATGTATTTGACATCTTCTGCCAGATCTGACAGATACTGGGTTTGTTTAGATTAAATTAACTAATATTCAAATCTAGTACTTTTTTCTGCTTTTTAAATTTTATTTTTGTACTTTTTGCTGCTTACTAACACAACCAACAAATGCAATAGCCAGCATAATAGAAGGGGTGAAACTGTGAGCCCAGATAAAAGGAGCAAATGAAGAAGCAAGATTTTCCTCCCTAAGCAGCAGTGAGCCCATTAGTTCACCTCAGAAGCTTGTGAAGTTGCTATCTAGATAAACTGTCTGATTTTCTGAGGTGCTGAGCACCCATTAACCTTGGTAATCTTGGTACTGAATATAGAAACAAATAGGTAGTTTTAGATGCTCACATTTAGAAATAATGGCTTTTATTTTCCATATCTGGAAATTTTTCAATGCCTGATTTTTTCCATTTTTATAAAACAATGTATTACTATTAATATGCTTGTATTACTATTAATATGCTCTTATTACAGAGTGAAAATTAATGATTGATAGTATGTCTGCTTGCTCAATTACTCTCAAATCCATTTTCAGAATGAGTTTATTGCTGTTTTGCTTTCTCACATGGTTTTTGTTTTAAGATCTTGTTCTGTAACAGTGCTTCAACATTTCTTAGCTTTTAAAGAATATATATTGTTATATTTGCCTGTGTTTAAATGCTGTTTTTATCTAGTTTTCAGACAACTACTACCGTGCTGAGCTGATTGATGCCCTAGCTAACTCTGTAACTCCTGCAGTCAGTGTGAACAATGAAGTTCGAACGTTGGATAACTTAAATCCTGATGTTCGACTTATTCTTGAGGAAATTACCCGTTTCCTAAATATGGAGAAGCTTCTTCCCAGTTACAGGCATACCATTACAGTCAGGTGTGGTTTAATAATTGATGTACACATGAAAAGAGCAGACACAATAATGTTACTTTTTTTGGTTTTATGTACCCTTCTGTAGTTAGTATTGAGATTTTAGCTTGTGTCAAATTGCTTAAATGTCTTATAGCTTATTATATTTATATATAATTTTTATATATTTTATATATTTATTGTAAATAGCTTAAATGTCAAATTTCTTCTAATTTCCAAAAGCTGATAGTGCAAATTTGTCTTGATTGCTTTATTTTTCAACATTAATTTCTATCAATGTAGACTTTTAATAGCAGGTATAAGTTGATCGTGGTTGTGCCTCTTTAAGAAGAACATTTATGAAAGTTTTGCAAAACATAGCCTTGTAACAATATCTGTAGAGTACACAACATAATCTGAGCTGTGTTTTCTCTGTAAGTTAGTACAGTTCTACTGAAACCAAACAATGAATTTGATGTGGTGGGTAATTTTGTTTGTGTTTTTTAATGAGAGCTATGTGTTAATACTGTGAAAGTGATTGTAACATGTTAATTTGGATAATGTAATTCTAGAAAAATTGCATTTTTCTTGCAATGATTTTGTACTAGATTTTGAAGAAAGTAGTTTTATTCTTCTTGGCTGGCATTCCATAAACCTAGTGTAAATTTCCTCTTTCTACCATATCTAGCTGTTTAAAAGCTATTCGAGTGCTTCAGAAGAATGGTCATGTCCCAAGTGATCCCGCTCTCTTCAAGTCATATGCAGAATATGGGCACTTTGTAGATGTCCGAATAGCAGCATTGGAGGCTGTTGTTGATTACACAAAAGGTACTTTCTTCAAGTATTTTGACACTTTGTAACACTTGTGATACAGTAGAAAAACGTAATACCTCATTAATATTAGGTTGAAATAGTGTCCACCAGAAGAGCTTGTGCAATGACAGATGTATTGATAAGAAGCTGAGTTTTCTATTAATGCTTTGTCCTAGGGAATGCAAGTTTTATGAAGATCTGGTGAGCATTGTTTCTCAGTGTCTTGCAAATTGAATCAGATACCTAAGTTTTAAAATAATGAGTAGGCAGCACGATGAGTAGTGATAAGGGATTTTGGTAATTTCTTTTTAACACTTCATTTTCAGTGATTTTGACTCAGTTGAGTTCAGCCATAATTGCTAGTCAAAGTTCTTGGTTTTGCTTTACCTTCTTGCTAATCTCTTTATTTTGCTTTTTGCATGCATCTTATGGTTACAAATTTTGGAAACTTAGATTGTTTTAATGATTATTGGTTGATTCTGCTTTGCCATTCCTTATACATAGCTTATGTTTGTGAGATGTTTCCATTCTTCTAATATTGTCTTTATCTTAATTGACTGTTGCAGGTCCTTGAAAAAATACTGGGTAGCTTTCTTAAATGTCACTTGAAGTTGAAATTCAGTCCTGACAGATTTTCTAGAGGCAGTTAGAAATTACAGCTTTAATGATTTGCATTTTATAAAATGAGTATAATACTACATTGGCCTGTTCATTTATTTGGGTTAGTCTTTCTCTGTTCAGCAGATTTATGACAGTTCTTGTGTTTGAAGGGTTATCCCTATCAAAGTGACCAAATCCTTCAATTCTTCCTCTCTGAGCAGACTGGTGATTCTAGACTTTTAATTATTCTGCCTCAAATTTCATGTTTTCATTTTCAGGGTAATGGAGAGTTTCCTTTGCTTTTTGCTTGAATAATTGTTTTCTCTTTTTTTATAAGGTCTTTATTACTTTGATCTTACTGCTGTCATTCTGTCCGAAGGCTTCTCAAACGAGATAGGCAATGGGAGGTTTTAAGGCAATTGGAGTCTTTGAGTAAAAGCATCTGGCAGAATTCAAATGTACACTTACAGACTGAAACCAGACTGTCATACAGAAAAACTAATGACTTCAGGGGAGGCTGTGCACTGCGCGTCATTCTCAGGCTCAGTCCTCAGTCTTGTAATTCTCCAGGCATTCTGGATCCATAACTCACTGCACGTGTACCATTTGGTGACCCTGTGAGTGATACCCAGCTAGAATTCAGAACTCTGCTGGTGTTGTTCATCTCTCTCTGTTGGGCTGCTTGCTTTGTTCCTCCCTTTGTAGAGTGTTAGTGGAAAGATTTGCTGGAGAATGGAAAGCTTACTCATCAGCCTGCTTCCTTTAGAATAATCTCCTCACTAATTCATCCCACTCTTTGGAAAGACAAACTGATAGATATAATGTTTTCTCATTAAATTCTTGACCTTTTATGGATGGTCTTTATAGTTAATAACTGACTTGGATAAGGAAGTGTTTGTACTGCAAAGTAATATAGTACATCTTTAAAACAGCTGATCAAATGAGTTGCTGTGTAAGCAAGATAGGGTAAGTTGCTTGAAGTACTCTACAGGAAGCTAAAACTTGAATGGTAAAAAGTAGTAGAAAGATTACTTGAAGAAATCAGTGTTTGAGCTGAATGTAATTTTTGACTGAGCTCACTGTGAGATCTGGAAATGATGGATTAGCCTATTACTGTACCTGTCTGCCTTGCCCCTTGCCAACAGCTTTTTCTCTGATGCAGAGGTAGCAGATGCAAATATCTATCTGCTTTAAAGTCGCTATAATTCATAACACAGCCTACTATCTAACTGGTCATCAGTATCATTTCTCAAATACAACCTTCCAGCACTGAACACAGTAGCTTCTGCTCCTGATGTAAGACTGGTAAGTTTTTGGTGGAGGGGTAAATCCGGAAGCTCAGTGTGCTGACTGACTTCTTCAGCTACCCATATAGAAGTTAGCAGCGCTTGTCTCGCAGAGCCCTAAACTTGACTTTGGAAGGAGAAATGATTGGCCTTCTATTGCCAAGAGGTCTGATTTTCGTTGTTCCCAGTTACCTGGTTTCCAGTTCATACTGGATGTAAACCAGCAGCTATCAAATGCCTGTTGCTTGTGCCAAAGCTGGCTTTTTAACAGTTCTTGTAAAGGAAGCTGACAGATTTTGTAATTTCCATAAAAAGGAAAGTCTGTATTTTCTGGGGCAGTGTGGAACTCCCATGTTTTTCTATCAGCTCTCAGGGTAGGAATAGCACTGCCTTTTTTTAAGCTACTTTAAAAGAAATCATTTCTCCATGGAACTGAACAAGGTGTTTTCTTTGCTGTTAATAGTAAGGCTTTTTTTGAGACATGGTAACTCTGTAAAATGCTTGAGGCAGCGTATAAGGACTTGGACAGTTGATCTAAACTGGCTTGAAGTGAACAGGGTTTATTAACTTTTTAAAGTTAGCTTCTGATAGTTATATCACTATTAGTAGTTATATGTCTTTAACAAAGCAGTTGCATATTTAGAAGAGGTAGCAACAAACCGTTCTAAATAAATATCTATGATTATCTAATCTCATGAGTGTTAAAGTTTAGGGTCTCAGAGATGCTCTGCTGTAATTGAGAACTGATAAACCATCTCTTGTAATTTGAAAAAATCTCAAGAGGATTTTTACTTCAGAAAGCACTCACTTGTTTTTATGTCTACCAGAAGTATGAAAATCTACACATCTTTATTTTCCCACAGCCTTCTCCTAGACAAAATGGCAAGATACAGACAAGATGGGTGGTCTGTGAGATGGGTAGGAAATTGGGTCATGGGCTGCACTGAGAGGATGGCGATCAATAGTTTTTACTCAGGCTGGCAGCCTGTCAGAAGTGAGGTCCCTCAGGGAACATCTTCATAAATTATCTGGAGAACAGCACTGAAAGCAGCCTCACCAAGTTTGCTGATGACACTAAACTGGGTGGTGAGGTGGACATGTCAGAAGGGAGGGCTGTCTTACAGAGACAGTTGGACAGGCTGGAAGAGTGGGCAAGCAAGAACTGTGTGAAGTTTAACAAGGACAAGTGCACGGTCCTGCACCTGGGACAACATAAGCAAAGAGCCCAGTACAGGCTAGGATCTGTGTGGCTGGGGAACAGCGTCGCTGGAAGGGACCTGGGGGTCCTGGTGGACAGCAAGCTGACCGTGAGTCAGCAGTGTGCCGCTGCAGCAACGAAGGCAAATCGGATCCTGGGCTGCACCCCGAGGGGCAGAGATAGAGATGTGATCATCCCTCTCTACTCAGCGCTTGTCAGGCCACACTTGGAGTACTGTGTCCAGTTCTGGCCCTCACAATTCAAGAAAGATGTGGACAGACTGGAGAGGGTCCAAAGGAGGGCCACAAAGAAGATCAGAGGGCTGGACAGCCTGCCCTGTGAGGGAAGACTGAAGGAGTTAGATCTTTTCACCCTGGAGAAGAGAAGGCACAGGGGGACCTCGTCACAGTACTCCAGTACTTAAAGGGCAGCTACAAAGAGGACGAAGGCTCTCTCTTCACAACGAGCCACATGGAGAGGATAAGGGGCAACAGGTACAAGTTGCACCAGGAGAGGTTTCATCTTGATATAAGAAAGAAATTTTTTACAGTGGGAACAATCAATCAGTGGCACAACCTCCCGAGGGACGTGGTGGAGTCCCCATCACTGAAGGTTTTCAAGATGTGATTGGACAGGGTGCTAAATAATCTTATCTAGGCTCCCTTTCCCATGAAAGGTTGGACCAGATGATCTTTCAAGGTCCCTTCCAAACTGGGCTGTTGTATGATTCTATGATTCTTCTGGCTAATAAGATTTGTTCTGCCCAAGGTCAGGTTTAATTTGTCATTGCTCCCCAAAATGTTTCGTAGTTCCTATATAAATTTGAAGAGCAGGTTAAATGCATTAGTAGCAAAACTTTGGAAGTCTAGCAGGCCTGGTTTACACTATAAGGCAAATACAGGGAAGACTTCCTTTATTTCAAACAGAAATAAGTTTAAGAAGCAAAAGACTTTTTTTTTTAACCACAAAAGTATGGTGTTTCTTGGTTCTATTATCCAGTACTGTCAGCCTAAAGGATTAATCTCCTAGACTTCTCATTTTCTAATCAGAAACCATTTTAAAATCCCTTTTGTTAACAGTCAAAATAATTGCAGCTTGCTTATGATTGTGACTTAATGTGTTCGCCATGTTGTGAGTCTTTGCTACATGGTTATACAATATTATTTTTCTTCCATGCAAAACAACTTTTGTATGCAGTGTTCTAGCTGCCTTCTATCCCAAGCAGTGTAGGTGCCAGGAAAAGCAGCTGTGCATGGAGTTGAGCACAGGCAGTCACTAATCCCTTAAAAATATGTCCTAGGCATAGCTTTTCAAAGATTTCTCTGATTTTTAAGGCAAATCTGAGATTGCAGTTCTGGTCTATATGGATACAAATTTGCTCTGGCCTCATCCAGAACTGTGTAGCCATGGTCTAAATGGTGCAGAACATGAGCTAATACATTCTGCCTCTAAACAAGGCTTACATTCTGCCTCTAAACAGTGTAAGCAGTTCTGTTTTGGTTGGATTGTAGGAAGAGCAGAGCTGACTTGCAAGTGGCCTGCAAAAGACTATTCAGCCATCTTCTAAGCAATATTATAATGTAGTTTTTAATTGCTTAGCTGCCTCCTCCCAACCCAGGAAGAGATCTTACGTTCTAGTTGTCCAAAGTATTTAAAGAACTTCTAATAGAACTGAAGTGCTGATTCTCATAATATAATTTGAATCATTGCCTCTTCCTTTAAAAGCAACTTACCCTAGTGAAATAACAAGGGAATGGTAGATATTCGAACTGGTTGGACTAGAAAAGCTGTATTTAAAAATTGTT
Source organism: Gymnogyps californianus (assembly GCF_018139145.2). Taxonomy (NCBI): domain Eukaryota; kingdom Metazoa; phylum Chordata; class Aves; order Accipitriformes; family Cathartidae; genus Gymnogyps; species Gymnogyps californianus. The sequence goes on from NC_059472.1 coordinate 14,449,285, forward strand.
GACTGAAAACTGACTGAAATCAGAAAGGAAAGTTGAACTGAGGTATTTAGAACTGAAAACACAGTAGGCTTGCGGAAGAAAGAAATGCATTGCTAGGACGACAAAATGGAAAGCAACAGAAATGTTTTTGGAGCTGTCTATACAGGAATGATTAATACACCCCAAATTCTGAAGTAAAGCAAAGCCTAAGCAAGCTGTTCATTGTTTTGAGGAAATGAGAAGAGAATACTGCTGTAAAATCTGAAAATTATGCACCTGAGAAAAAGATTACATAAAAATTCTTTCATTTTTTCTGTAATCGGTGGTGATGATATCCTGTCTTGTTTCCTATTTTGCAATGTTACTCTGACAATCAAAGGAATTTTGTAATGTAATTTAAATTTTAAACTAACAAGCTGATTTTGTTTCCAACAGTGTCAGGCAGCAGTTTTCTAGAAGCATGTGCTGATAAGTTTCAACATCCATTTTAATTGCAAAGTATACTGATTTAAAAAACTAAGGCAGGCTACAGAGGAGTATGGTTGCAGTTTTGTATAAGCCCTGTAGTCTTTCTCTTTCTATCCTATTTATAGATAATAATCTTTCACAGATTCCTGTGTATGAGAATTGTATATTCTCTATTCCTTATAGAAAATACTATACTTCTGATTGTTGAAGGGATATTTGAATGCGTTCACTTTAGGAAGCACACGTTATCAAGATGATCGTTTACTCTGTGATCTTCCCAATCAATGCTCATGAGTGACAGAGTTACCTGCTAATAGTCAAGTTGGTGGTTATTGAGCCATTGAGGCATGAAGGAGCTTTGTGCACGTTTCTATTTCAGTGTAAAGTAAACCACCTTTTACTTTGAATTTGCACTATAATTAATGAAATTCCTCTTTAGTTGCAGTGATTCAAGCTCTTTGTGTGCTAATTCAGGAACTCGTGATTGTCTTGATCAAAATCCTTCCAGTTTCTGTATATTTATAGGCATTTTATTTTTCTTTGCAGTTGATAGGAGCTATGAAGAGCTACAATGGCTGCTTACTATGGTTCAGAATGATCCTGTACCCTACATAAGGTTAGTGAGTTAATAAAGAGCCAGTATTTTTACTAATGCTGGAACTACTAAGTAAATTCTTGGCCTGGAATTGCTAGAATAGATCAAATGCTTAACTGCTTAATACTTCTTCACAAAACTGTTTTTTCTTCTTGTTATTTTATATAAATTGAAACGTGTTTTGATGTTTCAACAGTTCACATCTCAAAAATTAATATACTCTGTTCTTATTCTCCACTATACTATTTTTGTCTTTTATGTTCTACCCCTGTGGTGGAAGTCTGAAGGTAGAGGTCGTTTCGTGATCATAAATAAAGCATATAAATCTGATGTTGCATATGGCAAAAAGACTTTGTGATATTTAGAAAAGACAAAGGTTGAGATATGGTGCACACAGTGTTTTGACAGCAAGGAGTGTAAAGCAATTGTTAGACTGTAGATGGGGTGAAAGGATAACGTGAAAATATGATGTAATTTCTAGTATTGCCTGTTTCAACTTTGTTTTCACCAGTGGATATTTTAGCACATTCATTATAAACCTTTGAACACCAAGGTTCATAATCATTGTTTTTCCCCAATGCTTTCTTCGTATGGCCACCATTAAAATACTGAGTTTCAAAGATAAATAGTGTTACTCTCTCTCTATAGGTGATTTCTTACAAACATCATAGCTGCAAGATTGTTCTCTCTTTTATTTCTGTCATTCTTGTTAATGAAAGTAGATACAGTTAGACTCACTAGAGGAGGTTTAGCTTCAGTCTAGGAAGGAGATTTAATTTGACTTGTATCTTTTTAAAGAGGAGTTTAAATTTTGAATTGAGTGCAATATGTAAGCCTCTCCTAAAAGAAAAGGAAAAAAAAAAAAATCTGTAAGAGTTTTCTTGTCCCAAATGTGTAAGACAGCAAGGGGAAAGCTGGCTATACAGGGAAAATAGTTAAAATAATAAGTAATGGAACAAATAATTATTCTCATTCATAAAATGTTTTCAAGGCCAAGTTTAAAGAAAGAAAGTGGGGAAAAATGTATCTACTTTCAGTTCAGTGTGTAAATACTGTAAGCAAACATGGTAAGTGCAGAATCTTTATACACCAATGTAACCTAAGAGGTGACAGTGTTTCTTTCCAGAAAAATGTGCAAGTCACTGGTTTTGGTCCTGCCATTTTGTATCAGTCATAAACATTTAAAGTTATTTAAAAATTCTTTGGTGTCAGTACGTAAGGAGTTTATTTGCTAATGTTGCTCCTTCTTTTTAATTATCAAGTCAGTGTGCAAAAGAGATTGTTACTAAACAAAGAGCATAACGTAGCCTACAATTTTGTACCTAACTGTTAAAAATGATGTCTAGTAACATCCTGCTGCTTTGCACCTTACTTTTTATCTTTAAATTATATTGCTGATGGTAAATCTGTGTCTATGCATATTGTGGACAGAAGGAAGAGCTAAAAGCATAAAACATTGGTTAAAATTTTGGAAGAAATCCTGTATTTGAATAAGTTTGTAAGAATATTGCAAACTGAACAGACTTTGTATTCTTAGTGTATTCATTTGGATTTAGTAAAGGTGTTTTTTTCTATTTGTTTTTCAGGCATAAGATTCTAGATATGCTGACTAAGAATCCACCTTTTACCAAGAACATGGAGTCCCCTTTATGTAACGAAGCTTTGGTAGATCAACTTTGGAAACTGATGAATTCAGGTTGGTTTTTTGTTTGTTTGTTGTTTGGTTGTTTTGTTGGGTTTTTATTGTAAGGTTTTTTGAAATGAGTGTTAAAGACTTGCTTCAGAATATGCCAAGAGCTCTCTTAGTTTTGATAGTTAGAAATTGAAAATTCAGTCTCAGAAGTTCAATATCATGTATGTACCTCCAGAACTTTCTCAGTGACACAGGGTACCAAACCTTGTTTTTCATTCTTTTGTCTACTACTGCAGCATGCTTTGATGTACTTTGGCATAGAATGATTCTTTGACCCAGATGTTCAAAGCAAATGTTTCCTCAAATGATGGTGTCTTTGTTACCTTTTTCTTTATAGTTTGCTTTAGATTAGATAGTCTCTCTTTGTCCTCTTTTACTAAACTCTGAAAGAATATGAGAGGATAACATTTGTATAGATAATTTAAATGAGATTTTTAGAAGTGTATTATAAACCTAAGACTCAATTTGCCTTCTGTGATTAGGAAGGATCCTAATGAGAGAAGGGCTTGCATCTTTACAATTGACCTGTTTTTCATTACTGAAGCAGTTTTATCCAGTCCTGACAAACTGCCCTTTAACATCTGGCACATTACTACATAGATTACATATAAACATTTATTTAGCTTTTTTAGGTCATTGAAGGCTGTCTGTTCTCTATGTATCATTATTTTTAGTGTTTAAAAGTTTACAGCTACGCTCCAGGGGTTGAAGTGGGGAGAATACTAGTAGTTCAGTTTCGTAGGATTTGCCAGGTGTCAGGCACAGAAAATAAACAATTTTGATGTTCCCATCAGAGTTGTTTTTCCTTTTTCTTGAGAGCAGAGTGTGTGCAGTGTTAGTTACAACCATTACCTCTTTTTGCAAGTAACAAATAGGGTATACATTCTTATTATGATTCGTGGGGCTTTAAGTACTTAAATTTCTACGCATCAAGATGACATAATGTTTCAATTTATTTTCTGTAAGGGATAACTGTAGCATTCCAGGGTGCCTTGGAAAAATGTTTGTTAATGTGAGACAAGTTAGTAGGCAGGTTTAAAGCTGCATAATTCTAGAATCATGAGTTGCTTTCATTTAACATAAGCACATGCAATAGAAAACAGACTCTGATTGATATATGTAATCTTTTTTTTTCTTCTGTGTTAATCTGCATTAAATTGATAATGCTCACAATTCCAAAGATTGCAGAGAAATTCAGCAACCAGTTGTATTTAAGCTTAGCTGTTCTGCTGGAAAAGGAGAGAGGTACTGAATGGGAATTCATCATACCATTGTAAGATGTACTAGTTTAAGAAGTTGAGTAAATTATTTATTGTTGAAACATTAGAATAGTTTTAAAATTAGTATTTGTGAATGTGTCATTCTCTGGAGAGTATTTTAATGTTAGAAATGTCCAGATTAATAGTCATATCGCTTTCACTTGTAACTGGGTAAGTGTATGAACAGCTAAGCTTACTCAAAACACTATTTAACCCCATGAAACTTAGTATTTACAGGGATAGATCTTGAAATCTTATTTTGTGCTGAGTCCTGCACAGCCACATTAACATGGCAATTGGCACATCTGTGTCTTGTTTACCAAATATAGTTCTATTCCTGCTGTGGAATAATATGTTCAGTAAACTTGCAATCAGTCAAGAGCTGGGCTGAGTTAACACCAGAATCACTGTATTGGCAGCGTTGCACCAGATGTTAGATGTCTTTCTGTTGTGATTGGTGCCAAATGTGCTTTGACCATTTGTGTATGAAGATATAAAAGCAGTACACAGTTTGCAGTGAAAAATAAAATCAATGAAGCATTGCTTTGTGCAGTAAGAATACGTATCTCCTGTATGAATACAAATTCAAGTATTGAGTATCCAGTGGAGTACATGACATAGTAGTGACACCAAAAAGCATGTTTATGCGTTGCTGGTTTGTGTTCTCTATCAGTGCCGTTCCCAGAGGGTACAGATCTCAGTCATGCTTAACACTCCTACTACATTTCATGGAATACATAGGCAAGTGCAGCCAAATCCATTGATACGGGAAGCCAGTTTGGTAACAAAATGTTCTATTTAATTGTCCAGTAGTAAAAGTGAAACTTTAAAAATAAAAGCATATGGATGTGATTATTTTCCTTTTATTTTTCATTATGTTATTATAGCACTTAGTTTCCCAGTCTTGTTCTACTAAACATGTACAGCTTACAACCCAAACAACTTAAAGCCTTCCTTTTAAACAGGATGGCAGGTGAGTTTGAGTCAGTAAGAGGCAGGAATAATGAGGGAAGTGTATCTTAAGCACAGAAAATGTCATACTCTGGTGGAGCCAGATCACTTAAACTGTTTTATTTGTGGGGGAGGAGAAGATTGTATCTCTGTATTAACAATAATCTCTTCTGGATTTTAGGAACTTCACATGACTGGAGATTACGATGTGGTGCTGTGGACCTCTATTTCACACTTTTTGGCCTCAGCAGACCTTCTTGTTTACCATTACCAGAGCTTGGACTTGTTCTTAATCTGAAAGAAAAGAAGGCTGTACTTAATCCAACGATTATCCCTGAATCAGTTGCAAATAATCAGGAACCTGTGAATAGTACTAACAATCACGGACAGTCAGTAGGATTTCAGAACACCGTAAGCACAAACCATCTGCATACATCCCATTCAGCTGGCTCTGAGTCCTTGCGTTGGTTGCTGATTTAATTGTGTATTGTGTTCAAGCTTCTCATGCTTTACCTAAGCTACCTTTATACCTTGTTACTCTTTATTCCTTCCACTTAAAAACCTGGCGTATACCATAACTTTTTTGACTTTTTTAAACTGTTTTGCATAGGTTCTGCAAGCTTTTTGCTTGTTTTTTCTAGTCTCATCATTTCTGTTCTTTATAAAATGTTACTTTTTCTATATTACTTATGAGACATGAAGTGGTTCACAGAAATGTTTGATGCTGTGATGAAAACTTTTTTTTATTAGACTAAGAATATTGCTTATAGGCAAGTTATGCAATTTTCCAAAACAAAACCTTTTATCAGTAAATTTATTACATCTTAAAATACGTAGCTATACCTCTTTTTAAGCAACTTTAAGAGATGTGAAAGTTGGAACTTTAACACATCTTCATTGAACACTTGAATCTGACTACTTAGCACTGTGCTCTGAAGGATTTGTAACAACTTCTGAAAAATCGCATACATTAAGTTTGATATCTTTCTGGCTTTGGAGGCTTCAGTCCTAACACATAATCCATTGTGTAGTTAGAAAATAGATCCTACAAGCTATTCAAGTCATACTTTTCTTAAGAATAACTGCCACTGCTGCAAGACTAAGTCTTTTTCTTGGACAAATCTAATTATGAGGGAAAAAACTCAACAGACATGGAAATAATGAGTAATTTTCTTAACAGTTTCAAAAACTACATTGGATTGAAAGTGCTTAGGAGTAAATCCTGAAAGAGATGTGAACATGTGGTTAGCATGTTTGAAACTCTTTCCACCCTTTTGAATGGGAGGATTTACTGTTGCTTTATCAGTCCCATAGTTAATTTCTAAACCATTTTTATTCAGAAGTATACTGACAGTGCAAATTATCACAGTACCTTGCAGGCAATTTCCAGTAGGGGGAGAAAATGATGATGGAGACAAATATCATTAGAGCTATCCTACATATTTACAGAACATGTAATAAGTCCTAATTTGCTGCGCATAAACATCAGAATTAAATAGCAGGAGACATTTTGTTGGCGGATTTTTAGGCTGCAGTTCAGTGAACATCCAAACTTTTTTCACAGCCAGACTATCTTAATCAAAAAATTTCCTCTTAACTCTTTTTTTTCCTATACTGTCCTCTCCCTTGTGCTAGCACAGTTATTGTTGCTGCATAGTGAGCTAGATCAGGGGAGAATCTGGTTGAAAAATACCTTTATGAACAGATATTTCCTGCTGGATCAGTTTCCTGGTCCAGTTCATTATGTAGTTATACAAATGCTTGTGGCGGCCCAGGACAGAAATGTGTGAGGAAGAGGCTGCTTCTTTTAGCAGCAGTACTGGCTTACACTAGTGTGAAAATACAGCATTAGTATAAGCCTCAATTCACACTTCATCCCTTGTATCTTCTCCTGTGCCTCATCTCCGTTCTCCTACCCCTTACTTTAAGGTTACCATTTTCACTGTAACTCCCCCAAAATTCAGGAAACTGATTTTCCTTGTAAAAAAATCCAACCGGTAACATAAAACAAAGACTGCCTCTCACATCAGCCAAAGTTTATCCAAAAGTGTTTCAAAACAGCAGTGTGTTGGGTTAAATAATAGGGATGAAAAAAGGGAAATACGTATTTGAGGGAAAAAACAATTAACAGGTGATAGAATACATCAGATTAACTAGATTCTTTAAAGCAGACTGTATATTCTGAGAGCATAAACATGTTAAAATCAGTACTGATAGACTTGTGACACTGAATTTGCTGAGGATGGTAAAAGTTACTTCATAAAATTGAATTTGAATTGTTCAGGGCAAGAGTTTGTGGGGCTAGAGTGGTCTTTGTAGGATAGAGGAAGAGCAGTTCAGTGGAGCAGCATATGCTCTTGAGAGTCTATGATACGGCTTTTATCTAGTTTTTAGTGGGCTTTTAATTATGTTTGCTTCTGTGGATACTTTATTTTTCCTTCTATATTTTGTGTATTGGACTTGTTGGGACACCTGTCTCCTGTTTTAATGACTATATGTGTAACTTAGTAGACTCTCCTGCTATTTTTGTATTCCTTTGACTGTTTTTGTTGATAATCTAAGCAGTAATTTACAAAAGAGTTTAACTCTTTTTAATAAATATTGTTGTGAAATCAAAAAAACCCCCAAATTATAAGTGCTTGTTATGATTTGTATCAACAAAGTAAGCATTAGCTTTTAAAGCTAACTAAAAGAAGATTTAGCTAAATCCCATGCGTAGATCAGAGGCTATCACAGTTTTTCAGCTGAGATTTGGACTGAGGAGAGTCTGCGAGGCACAGATTTATAGAAAGGCTATTCAGAGGCAGCAAATGTTGTTGCACACCAACAGTACCATGATTGTGAGAAGGGACAGAAAAGATGCCAATGCTAGATATGCAGAGGGAGCAGGGATAGAAGTAAAGAGAAACTATGTTTGTAGGAGAGGTTGGCACAAATCCATACAGGGTTTTAGAAAATACTTTTTGCCAGAACTACAGGGAAAACTTTGTTCAAATCACCCACTTTACTCAGAAGTGTTTTCAGCTATCAGGTCTCTTTTAGGCTGAAACATGGCTCTTGCTATCTTCTAATTTTGGTCTTTTAATGCTGCTTCAGGAGGATGATCATCTTATTAAGGAAACAGCATCCAGCATTTCTGGTCATCAGCAGGGGGTGAAGAGGAAGGCTGATATGCCACTCGGGTCTCCATTGGAGCCAGGGCAAATACTAGAGAAGAATGAAGACAGTAAAGTCAAACTCAAAATCAGAGTAAGAAATGGAAATTCAACTTGCACAATATGTAGGGTATTCAGAATAACAGCAGTGGCTTCTGCTGACTTCCCTTAAAGCTATGTTCAAACAAAAGACATGTTGTGTATATGTGTACAGTAGTTGTTACGCTTACTTTGGCAAAATCATTTCCCGTCAGATTCTTTATTGGCTGGCAAGAACTAAAGTTGACAGTTAATGCTCTTGTTCACACAGCTTCACAGTAAATTAGAAAGAAGAAAAGACACTGACCCTTTTTAATTTTATTGAATTTTTATTCCTTTGCAGTGGTAGATATCACTTCCTTTCCCTCTCACCCCCAGTTTACCTCAAAAATAAAGTATTTTAAGTTCTATTTAATGATATTCTTATGAGTTATTAGCATCTGCTTATTTTTTTTCCTGATACCTTAGTTCTCAAACTCTCAAGAAGAGGAGGAAATTGATATGGACACAGTTCATGACAGTCAAGCCTTTATTTACCATCATTTGAATATGTTGGAGAGACCATCCACACCAGGTACGAGTAAATTTATTGGCAAAATGATAGTATGAATTTTTCAACTATTATTTCAGTTGTGGGGGGTTTTTGCTACTGCTTATTCCCATACATACAGTGTTGGTAAGTGTTAAGTGGAATTCCAGGAGGTGTGTAAAGGGTGCATAAGAACATTTCTTTAGCTTCCAGTATATTTGTAGATAACTGTGTACATGTCTGTTTTCATACATATCTAAGTAAGACAAGTATGTATTGTGCTTATAAAAGTGAAAAGCTAAGAAATGAATGAAATAGCTTAAAGCTGAAATAGAACCCCATAAGGAATTAGGTAAAGCTTATTTTGCCATAGTTGCCATTTAAAAAATAATAATTTTGAAGATTAACTTTAAAAAAAATAGCAAGACTATTCAGGTAAAAAAAAAAATCTCTAATCTTAATGATTTATAACTTAACATCAGTAGCTAAAAAACATACAAGCGTCAAAGATGCTTAGAAGGGCTTTTCAAAGTTGAAAAGATTGCGTCTATGAGTAAAATGGTTTCATTTCAAGCACTTCTTTTCTTTTACTACTTAGTATCTTTTTCATAAAATATTTGACAAAATTACTTCTCAAAGGGTAGTGTTTCTTAGAAACCTTAAGGCAGGCTGAACTTCATTGATGAACTTCTGCCTTCTTTGCTTATCTGTCACTAGCAAAGAAATTCAGTGGTTAGTCTCATTTTCTCAAAATATTTTAACGACATTTCTTAAGTTTAGTTCCAGAACGTGCCAGTGGAGCTAAGCTGAGGTAGTGTGACTATGTAACAAGCATTTTGAGAGATCTTCGGTACACATCCAAAACAAGGTTTTAAGGTTGCAGTACTGCAATGTGTCAAAGTGAAGTATTTGGCCTTAGAAGTAGGATTCAGAGTAATTACCCTCTTGCTTGTTTTTCTGTTTTTATCCAGTGGTTGCCTAATGTAAAACACAAGTAGACCTTAGCAGCAGGATCTGGAATGTTGGTTCCGTCTTGAGTGCCCTAGGTCCTGAGCTACACTGATAGGCGACCTCATCTGCATTCTCTGTGACCTGGCAATTTAGTGGCCCTGTCTAAGAGAAGGGCTGGTGGATGTTCCTGCTCCGAGTATCCTGCTGAGGCTGGTGCCTTGGTGCTGGCTGGGGGTGTGGAAGCTGTAGGCTCATACTCCCTTAGGGCCTAGGACTTACCGTTTTTACTTCCTTGGCAGATGCTCTAGCCACTAAGGGGTTTTGGTTTTTTTTTATAAAAGGTAACTGCTGTCATTGCTCAGCTAACAAATTAGGTTTATATGGGGACATAAAACACAGGGAGGTCTAGTTTCTGGATTCCAGATGGCCTTTGGTTAATGACATGTGCCTGTACAGCCAGCTCCACCAGGATGCATTTGCTGTTAGATATGTAGAGTAGCAAAACTCACAACTTTTTGCCTAAAGCATAGGCATTTCAGCAGAGTAAAGGGGAAGTCTGCATATAGGTTGTTCTCATGAACTTAGGAGCCTAATTCCACACAACCTTTACTTTAAACCTCTCAGAGCTGCTTTGAATTTTGTCCTCAGTGTTATGGTCAACCATCACATTTTCTGTTACGGCAAAGAATGACACATCCAGGGCACGCAAGTGCAAAGCTGATCCACTGAGGATTAGTATTTATAACTCTTACATGATATTTTGCAACAATTTTTTTTTACTGGATTTACACACTCTATGGAATATAAAGTCATAAACAAAACTCTGCCAAATACTTCACAAATAGGACTTATGGGACCCTCTGTACGCCAGCTCTGTGCTCCAGGACTGTTGCATATTAAGTTTGCACCAGAGTTCAGAAAGGGTAAGGTCTGATCAAGAGTGGAGTAACGGCCAGTTGACTGCTGCTTTTGTAGACCTACAGCAGACAAAAGCTACTTCGAGTTTCATTTGTGTGCTGAGTGACCTTCTCACCTCTGCCATTTAGGCATTCACCACACTGGAATACATTTTCTTTCCTAGGTGATAAATGAGATAAATGCTCGTTTTTGCCACAGAATTAATTTTAAATAATAAGCCTTTGAAAAGCATTATTTTGAAACAGTTCAGATTAATTTCATTTTCTTCGGTTTGTGCAGTTAGAAACGGTTCCACTTCAGATATTCTTTGCTTCTAAAATTTCACCTGTTTCTTATTCATAGCATTTTTCTTAGAAGCAGAGATGTATGAATTTCAGACTGAGTAAATAAAGACAGTTCAATCTTTAGGAAATGGTATACTTCTGAGAAGAAACAGATGGGGAAAAATAAAAGCATACGTAAATAAAATTGTTCACACACAGGAGTGTTCTGTTTTACAAAGGAATCACAGTTAATATTTCCTGAGGGCCTTTGAGTTTTTGCAGCAATGACGGAGGATGGGTGCACTTCAGTGAGTGGTTATTGTGAAATAGATCGACAACAGGTTCTGAAATGGTCTCAGTATCTTGTTAGTAAATCTGTAAGATCTTGTATCTGCCTCAGTTCTGTGACTCTTACTTGGAAGGCAGCGAGCTGTTAGTCCATACTCAGTTTTCCTCTCACAGCTGTGGGTTATGTCCCCACATGTCACATGAAGTGTGAGGTCATCAGCCAAACACAGCCTGCGAACAGCAGCTGCCAGGAGGAGGTTCATGTTGGGTCTAAATCCTGCCGTATCTGTGGGGTGTTTTGTTTTGTTTTGTTTTTTTACACTCCCCACACCACCCTGAATGATAATTTCGATTTGTTCAAGTTGATGTAACCCCCCCTAAAGCCAGGAGAATATTATTTTCCTTTAAAAGCTTTTTTTTTCTGTATGCTTCTGCTCATGGATGTGAAAGGTTAGGGTTGATAGATGCTGCAAGGGCAATAAAAGAAGTCTTGTACCACAAATCTTGCAGGATTACAGGTTTCAGTACTAGAATTACAGCACCTTTCATAGTTCATATAGAAAGTGTTTTAAATCCTACTAAGGCATCCTGTCTACGATAATAGAACTGTGGACTCTGGTAGTTATAAGGGATTCTGAGCATTTTTCAGGAAGTTATTAAAACAAACAAAACATCAGTTGTGAACTGTCTGAAGAATGCTGTTGTGTTGATTATTCATCTGCCCTAAGGACTAGAAACATAGTAGCCTCCTTTGAGCCTCTAAAGCTGTGCAATGTCACGGTTCTAATGCAAGAACAGATTTTTATTTGCTACTAAATCATCAAGAATAGTAGTAACGTTCCCTAGTCTTATCTTAAGATCAAAAGAATTTCAAGATCAGATTTTGTATAAGCAGTAGATTTAAACTCTCATTTCAGACTGTAAGGTGACTTTTCATACGTTGTTGACTTCAGTGAAATCAGATTAAGATATGCTTATTTACTTTAATATTTCACTCATCTGAAAGTATAGTGCTTCAAAATTAACCTTTAAAAAGTTCTGCTGTGTGCGTCAGTGGTTATTGATTGGCCTGTTCTTTTCTGCTTCCAAAATCCCTGGGGGTATTTAAAAGACATGTAGACGTGGCGCTTAGGGACGTGGTTTAGTGGTGGACTTGGCAATGTTAGGTTTACGGTTGGACGCAATGATCTTAAGGGTCTTTTCCAACCTAAATTATTCTATGATTCTGTGATTTTTAAATGCCTGGCCGTAGCCTGCGTGATCCACCAGTGAAGTTACATGTCATTATGGCTCAACAGGTCATCACTGATAAACACTTAGTTAGAATTTTCCAACTATTTTTGGTAGTTTGATAGTTGATACAAAGCAGTATCCAATTCTCTCTTTTCTTTATTTCTACAAAAGAAGAAAAAAGTAAATACAGCGATGTTCTCTTTGTGCACTGGCAGTCCTTTTCTGATCACATTCAGGAGCAGTGGGCTTTGAGGACACATCCCGAGCATTCGAACTCAGATCAGAAAAATCCTTTGGCCATTCTATTAATCCTTTTGCTGTTTTCCAGGATAATCAAACTGGAAATTTCCACTATTGACCTTGTAGGTCACTCTGTTCACCATGTAGATGTACATGAAACTTTGAAGGTCTAGGCCACACTCATACGTGTTGATTGGATTGTGGTCTTGTTTATCACAGTTACTGTCTGCAGTTTCAGGAAATAATGATTTAGCTGGATTGAATTGTTTCTGGAACGATTTGAAACTGGATGCAGCACACACTGCAGTAAAGTGTAGCGGGCAACTACTGTAGTCATTATGTTTGAACAGTACATTTACAACAGTAGATTTGAGCTTGTGGTGCAAATCACCACATTTCAAGTGTGGATACAGTAGTTAACAGGAATTCAGTCTGAACTGTGTAAAAAGCCCTGTCCTCTGCAGCTCAGTGGAGTTACCCGAGTTAGCTATAAGAGCACCAGTACCTCAAAGTTCAGCCATTAGTTAGTGGCTCCCTGCCAAAAAGAGCTATGGAAACATCAGCACACAGACAAATATATAAATGAACGCTTCTTGGATATGAGGACACCACTGACAATGATGGATTTTTACTTTACTTTTTATGGAGGGAAAAGCTGTTACAACTGTTCTGTTAGGCTACACTTTAATAACATATAATATTAATATAGTATCTGTTTGATAGTATCCATTACACATATGTTGACTTTTACCTAAAATATAACTGTTTCCAAACTGGTAACTCATAGGCTTCGAGGTTCTGTAGATAATTTTGCCTCACTGAAATAGTATGTGGTTAATTGTATACTTCACAAGGAAGGGTGTTTTCAAGTGCTTTATCCTAAAGTGCATGAAAGCAGCTTTAATAGAAACATAAGCCCTGCAGATAAAGTGACAACATAAATGCAAATTGCATCAGTGTGTGGCTGCAGTGTGTCAACTACATGATTTAATAAAAACAACATAATAGCTGTGACTGTCTCTGAGAAAACAACTGATCGCTCTCAAACCTAGAAGATGGATAAGTCTAGCAACTAAATTTTCAAGTGACCTACCTGAAACTGTTAGAGGCACAAAGTATTCTGAATTGACTTACTGATTTAAATTTTCTTTTTCTCTGGAATAAGGAATACTCTAAAGTTTTCTAGAATATTAAAGTAAATGTAGTAAAAATAACACCACAGTTAAACTATTATTTTAATGTAAGGACAAAGCAATATAGTTGTTAAATGAAAGTTGAGTGAGGAAATTAATAATGAGGAAATTAATAAAACAGCTACCAGTTAAAAGTATATTTTAGTTAAATCACCAGCTCGTCTATGCAATACTTTAGCAGAGGCTATCCTTCGGTATATTCTATCTGGATATAAATCACACTAAAAAAAAAATGAAGTCAAATGAATCTGTAAATTGGAACTAGTTAAAATTTTTATGTTGGAGCCAAATTAACTGATTTGTTTAGCACATCCTCAGATGACTTTTGGATGTGGTTGTTTTTACCTTTACTTCTCACTCTCAAACTTTAAATTTTGTCATATGGTCCTTAAAAGAACACTGCTAGACAGAAAATTGATAACTTTTTTTCAGAGATATATGATTTGAAATTCTGCTTCTTAAGACAAATGACAAGACACTCTTGCATTCTGAAAGCTTGGAATTATTTATGCTTGGTAACTTTCTGTATGTGCTTTGTTGATGGTTCAACAGATGCATAAACACAGCATTAAATTAAAAAATAGTGTGTCTTGGATGTTTCCAGGGTAATATTAAGAAAGAAAAGTAGAAATAAGGAAAAACAGGATAATTGTCAAAACAGTTTTTAAGATCTTTTCAGCTTCTTTAGTGTTCTCTCTTTAGAGAAAATGCTGGCCAGAGCTGCAGTTCAGCTGCTAGGCAAAGGAGTGCATTATTTTTCTCATTAGCAAGCTTTCTTTGGGTTCTGGGAGAGACATATTAAGTGCTCGCGTGCTTGTGTTGATGTCCCCTTCTTCCCAGAGGTCATCGGTGTCAGGTTCTGGAGCACCAGACTGTCCTCAGCTGAAACACTGGACCCATGGGCCTTACCCTTTGCTGTGATTTGTGAAGTTGATTTCTCCCTCTCTGACATTTGAATAAATCAGGGTGCAAATGGGATCATTTTTAACAAGTGTCAATTTGGAAAAGTCCTACATAAGCCAGCTGTTTTAAATAGATTGTACATGCAAAGAAACAGACTGTAAGTCTGTGGTGTCCCACCCTCTTCACACAAACTCAGAAATATAGGAGAGACCATATGGAAGATCTTACGAAAGCTTGTTGGCATGTTAAAGTCTCAAGTTACATGGTCCCAAATTGTAAAGGTTCAATAACAAAATAAGAGTAAAATAGGTAAAACGCTGTACCCAACAACATTGTTCAATGTTCATGCACCAATCATTCTTAAAAAGAAAAAAACTTACCCTAGATAATGGATGAACAGGATGTTATAATTATCTGAAAGAGATTTTTATTATGACAGAAAATGTTACTTTAAACCCCTTTTGTTCTAAAACTAAACTACAAGATATGTGTTTTCATATTTTATTCTCTCTCACAATATCTACAGCATTTGTATCAGTCCCTGTGACAAGGTGTGCACAAGGTTTCTGATCTTTCTCCCATGGGATAGTAATCCTGTCTAATTTTAAACACCTACCCAGCTAGCTGGAACACTGCAAAGCCAATAATTACATTGGAATCTCCACATCCCAAACAGAAGGACATCCAAGTGGATAGACACATGTATGTGCATTTTCTTCCAAGGAATGCTACTAACCACTTCAGAAGCGAGCTCCTGGGCTCACCCTCCACTTACTTGTGTGTTGTTTCTGCGATTTGAGAAACCTGGGTTCCAGACCTGCTCCCTCTGCCAGGAGGAAGTGGGTTCCCTGCAGGAAGAGGGAGTGCTCCGTGCCTCCTTGCAGCAGTCCTGCTACCCCCATTGATATGAGGATGATATTAATGCCCTGTAAGGCAATTCCTGTTTAGCCTTGCTTTCCTAGTTTGGCAGGTTCCTGGCATGGGCTTTAAGTAGGTATTAATTAAAAAGAAATTAAAATTAAGAAAAAGTGTTCTGCAAGTTTAACAGTGAATTTTACAGGTAGAAATCTGTGAAATTTTTTTATAGAGCTTTTACAGGTCTGTCCATTTTACAGACAACTGAATTCAGTAGTCTGCATACATTCTTTCTGAGCCATCATCTAGGATCAATATATTTGATTCCTGATTTTAAAGCACTCTTTAACAGTAGGAGGAGATTTTCTGGATAGTTGTTATTTTTGCATTTAAAAAAACAACAGATTATAGCTATAATTGACCTCTATGAAGAAAGTGTATGTGTACTCTTAGTACTGGCTCAGTAAAAGTAGACTTTTGTAATGACACTCTTTCATTTCTTATTGACATTTGTGCCATTTTACCAATGTTGACTGTCTCCTTAAGCGTCAGTAGCCCTTGAGTTGCAGTTGGATCCCATTTCTCCCCTTCCTGAAGATCTTCCTGCCTTTTTCAGTTTCTAGGTGCTCATCACCACCCCTTCAGTCCTGTTGGCTTAAGCTACTGTTGTATTTGCTCCCTAACTTGCTCCAGTCAATGGTGTTTAACTGCTTTAAATAATAGATTTTTTTTTTTTTTTTAATAACCTACCTGAAGTAAGTAAAGAAGTGATAATGCAGACTGTTGCCTTAGCAGAGCTGGTAGTTCAGCAAACAGCAGGAAATTTGCACAAGTGGCAGGCAGTGCAGCAGAGTCAAGAGGGTCTGTTTGATTGCATCCTTGGTCTTCACTGGCACTTGGCACTACTGCTACATCATCCCTGCAGACTTAAGCCCATGTCCTTATACCAGTTATACTGGGTTAAAATTTTTAAAGCTCAGAGGCTTGGCTTTGAGGTTGTTACAAATGTAGTGTCTAGACTTACAGGTTCAGTTTCCATATAAAAATAACTCCACAATTTGGAACTAATGGAGCTGTAAAGTTTTAAGGGTTTGTGTCGGGGGGGGGGGGGGGGTGTTCTTTTAAGTTGACTTTACTTTGCCTTGTATATTTTAATGCATCATGTGCCTGTGGCTTGAGAACATGTGAGAATGTGTTCTGTACCTTAGGTAATCTTTTGTACATCTTTTATGGACAAACACCAATCAGTCTTCTTCAGACTTTTTGCCACGACCTTTATTTCTGTGTTACTAGAAGCTGTGTTTGTGTCACTGCCACAGTTCACCTTTAACTACTGTAGCCTGTTTTAATGGTGTCAAATGCTGTGTGCTTTGGTTTTCTGAGGTACAGCCTCCAACCATTCCTTTTCTAATGGCCAGAGTCAGATATGCTCCTTTTTCCACCATTCTGTCTTCTGTTTAATAGCTGGTTTTGCATCCTTGCAGCTGCTAAAGAAAATTTTCTTACTTGTCTAAAAGCTATATGCTTTAGAGGAATGAGCTCAGGTTACGGGGATAGGTTTAGGTACAGGTAGGAGTTCCTTAAGAGAAATATAATTAGAAATAGTTAAATTGTGAAGCAATCTTGTACCTTTTTGCATCAAATACAGTATACTTTCATGCTGTCTGCATTGTTGAGAACAGCTCCAGGTAACAAGGTAAACAACTACAAGTTGTAGTAACTGTGCATTGAAGTCAGCAAGTGGAAGTTTGAATTTGTGTGCCTATCTTCTATCTGCCATAATATACATAAAAAAGTAAAGTCATTGTGAGTTCTAACAATAAATCTTTGCATTGATAACATGAGTTTACTACTGCATAGTTCTGATGAAATAAAAATCAAAGTTTTTTAAAATACTTGTATATTAGAGATTTTAAGTCTATAGGAAACTATTGTACTCTAGCCTCCTTCATAACGTCAGCAGAATTTTATATTGCACCATATTCACATCTTGTGGTTGAGCCCAAATGTTTCTCTAGAAAGACATCAATAGAGATTCCACCATGTCCCATAGTAAGTCATTGATTATCCTCACTGTAAAAATGTTTTGTATTTCTATTCTGACTTCTAAACACTGCATACAGGTGTAGATTTTGTTTTTTACGGCCATATTTAAAAACAAACAAACAAAAACCAGAACAGCTGTACTGTCCAGAAACTTTCCTATATATGTGCTTGATTGAATCAGTTCTTAATCTTTTGGATAAGGCTAGAAAGATTGCATGGAAATCTTTCTCAATGCTTGTTTGTCATACTACAGGGAGCTGGCTCTTCAGACTTCCAGGAATCATTACCATAGACAAGTCATTCTTGCCTTTAAAGATACAAAACCAACCAGCCAACCAACCAAAAAGATGTACTGGAAGAAAAATCCATTTTCAAATATACAGAAAAAGATAATTACAAACTGTGTAACGTAATTCCTTGTTATTTAACAGGGATATTTTCACCAAAAACTGGAGGGGGAAAAAAAAACCCAAACATTTAAAGCAGCTGTGAAGAAAATCCATTTTAAGTAAAACTTAAAGGAGTAGTTGCCTTCAAAAATACAATGGTGCTTTTCTACATTTATCTAGTAGTTAAAGCACATTCTTGCAATGTGGGTGGTTTGATTCAATGTCTGCCTAAAGGAATTCGAGCCTCCCTACCTTCCAAGTGTTTCCCCTCGTTAACAACATTATTCTTAGATTATTGTCCTTTAATCCCTACTATTGAAGCTATTGCAGTTTGTGTGAAATAATGAAACATTAAATGAGCCAAAGAGAGAATGAGAAAGTCATTCAGGAATTGAGAGGTCATGGATCAGATTTTCCTTCCTCAGATTCAGATACCAGGTTTACGCAATATATAAGTAGTTCTAGTGTATTTGTGAAATACTTACTAATAAAGATGGTGTAATTGTCTTTATTGGAATTTGCTTTTTGTTTAAGAACAAAACTTTTTATAATCTTTCAAATAGACTAAAGTGGTTGTAAGATGCAGTTTTTGGAAAAAGCAATTTAATTCTTCTGTTCAGTATCAAAAAGTTTGTATGTTCTTCTAGGGAGCTTTAGCTCCTGCTAAAAGGAGTTCACATCCCAAAACTGCGCTTCAGCGTATGCCAGTCCTGCACTTTACATCATAGTTTTCATAAGCAGTTATATTTTCATTATTTATGGTATAATGGCCTTCCTACTCTGTTTAAAAATGAATTTCTGGAAGCTAGTATAACTTGCAGTTTCTTAGCTCTTTACAATTCCTAATTGTCTGGGATACATTTATACTTTTGAGGGAGGAAGGAGTACTTCTGTAAAAATTGTCGGTAGTACAGGAGCTTTAATGGCATGTTCAGAGCCTTTTCTGAAAAAAAAACCAACCAAAAAGCTAATGGTACAAGTATCGTAACAGATTCTGTGTTTGCATGTTTAAATGATAATGTAGGTTTTATCTAATATTTCAGAATTTCTTATGTTTGAAAACAATGCAAGTTAAACATTTGCTAATCCGTTCTTTTAGGTAAAGAGCAATCTTCGGGAGAGATGAACATGCACCCTGTCTCAGCAGCTCCGCTCTCTGTGTTTAGTAAAGAATCAAACTCCTCCAAACATAGTGATCACCATCACCATCACCACCATGAGCACAAGAAAAAGAAGAAGAAACACAAGCATAAGCATAAGCATAAACATAAACATGATAATAAAGAAAAAGAAAAGGATCCCTTTGCTTTCTCTAACAGTCCAGCCAGTGCACGATCAATCCGTTCCCCGTCACTTTCAGACTGATATCGATGGCTTCTCTGGAGTTCAACTTGCAATATTCTCTGAATACTTAGAAGGATGTATATAACTATAGCTTCTATCTTTTTTTATGGAAATAAGAATATGTGAATTGCCTTAGCAATTCAGAAGCTCTGCCACCGTCCTCGTTTGAAGCCTTCTATTTGCATATGCGGTTGTTGAAATAATCTGATTCAAAAAATATGTTTTATGATTCTGAGTCATTTTGTATTTCACTGTTCTCCACACCTCCCACTCTTTTTTCCATTTTAAACAAACAAAACAGCCCTTTATGTAAGGGCCCCATGTCCACTGGCAACCCCCTGCACATCATGCTGACCATGTGTACTGCCAGAATCAATTATGTTTTAATCCTTTGAAGAATGTTATGAGGCAGAGTGTGTTTTAAGCAGAAGCCAATTGCCAGACCTTTGGTGAAGTGCTGTTTCCAGAGTAGTATTGTATAACCAAGTGTAGACCTCCTGAGAAGACAGGGATTTTCTGTAGTCTTCAGTTGAGCTGTTTCTTGCTTTAACCATTGCAATGTAATGTCAGAATTTTAAGAACAGTGTATGGAACATTTGCCTTTTTCAGATACTAAAACTCTTAAAAAATTCCAAGCTGCTTTTAAGCTGCAGGTATTTATTATGGACATGTCCCTTTGAATATAATGACATTCTGCAATTATGTTTTTGGAATTTTAGCAAAATGCTTAATGCATGTTTTGTCCTGTAATCAGGCTTTTAAAAATCCAATAAAGTTTGCGAATTATTTTGACAGAGGCAGAATTTTTTCTTCAAGCTTGACATTGGAATATGCTTTTGAGACATGGCTTTGCTAAAATTAAAAAAAAAAAATATTTTTGAAAAGCTTAAAAATTAAAAGATTGAAAAAGATATATTTCTTCCTGCTGAGGGGTGGTTTTTTTGGAAGCATTCTATACCATCAGCTCATGAATCCATAGGAGAAATACAGTAGTAGATTAAGCTAGGTCTGAGACTTTAAATGATGGATACATTTAAATTTCTTTAGCTGTGTTTTATGCAGTGTACTATTTACACTCAGCAAACATTTTATTTAAAAACTTAAGTTTTTAGAAGTTTTGATAATAGAGATAAATCATCTCTGCCACTTTTTATGTGTTTTCTTTATTTGTATGTAGAGGCAGGGGGTTTATTTCCATGCACTGGTTGACTTCTGTTGCCCAGAGTTCACTTCACATTTAGCTTTCTATAAGATGGTTGTACTTGGGTTAAATATTTTTTTGAAATTTTTCCCAAATTCCTGTGAGAGACTGATTCTCCTTCTTAGGACAAAGAGAGAAGGTTCAACAGGGACCCAAGAAGATTTTTTTAAGCCATATTCTGTTTCATGAAAGTTAATAAATACTTTTATATTATATACCTGCTGTTGAATCCTGTAGTTTTTGTAATAACAAATTATCTGTAGAATGGAAAGATGATAGACTCAGGTATTTTGTAATACACAAATACTTATGTTGTTATTCAAATACCGTATCCCTTTAATACTGCGTGGATAGTTGTGCTAATCGTTGTACTTGGAACACAAGGTGTGTTTGGGCTGAATTCCGACGTGATGGACCTGGGCAGCATCGCAGCCTCTCCCCGTCTGCTACCACGCCAGCAGCTCTTCACGTCAGGTGAAGCCCACCTTGGTGTGTTTTGTTTCCTCTCTAGCAACGACTGCAAGCTCTTACAGCTTAGATGAGCTAAAGGTGAACAGGAACAGGAAAACACCTAAGCGTGGGTAGAATGAGGTACGGAGCGTGTTTTGGGTAGACTAACCATGGGTGCAAAGGTGTTTGTGGGAGACCTGGGCTAATGAGCAACGAAAGCTGGCATTGTTTGGGAGAGCAAAGGCAGATGCGTTTATGTTTTAAAAATGAGGTCATGGATCAGTTAGGTTGGTTGGTGTAGTTTCTGCTTTTGGAGATGTGGATTTACGCTGAGGGGAAACGTATTGTTCAGTGTTACAGGCGCAGAACTGAGGCAGAGCTGTAACACGGTAATTCTACCGTCATATATTTGGCTGTGTGACTTTAAGTGAACTATTGAATATATGCTGAGGAAATACAGCAAATACTCCAACAGAAAATTGGGGGGGGGGGGAACCTAAAAAGACTTTTCCAATGCAGTTTCTGAGGTTATGTCATGGTCCTGGTTCAGAATATCTATTAATGTGTTTGATGGAATACAAAGTAAGTTTGGGGTCTGCAGGTGGTGCGACATGGACAGGCAGTGCTCGCAAACTGGTAGATGGGCTCAGAAGTCAGAATAATTAGGTGGATTGCACAGGTGACCCAAAAGCAGCAAGCTAAAATTCAGTAGGAATGAATGTGAAATACTGAACCTGAGGGAGAATGAAGTGCACGAAAGCAAGCCGTTCCCCCCATCTTGCAAGGTGCAGGGAGGAAAAAAAGCATCTGGTTGCACAGAGGTGAGCAACTTAGACTACTGCAAAAGGAAAACTCAGTTAAGGATTAACAGGAATTTTTTTATATAAGATGTGAAAGTAATTATTCTGTCAAGTGCCAGTGATTTTGGGCAACACATTTTAAGAAATAGGTGGGCAAATTCCCCCAAATGGAAACAATAGATAACATTGCATATAAGAAAAAAAATAAAGGGAACTGAGTATTCCTGGTCTAGAATAAAAGAAGTCTGAGGAAGGAACTCTCCCTTCTAATACCTAAAAGATTACTGTAACAAAAAATATTTATCAGTTGTTCTTGATACTTCCTGTGGGAAGGGAGGGATTAGCTTTATTTGCAATAAAAAATATTTTTGTTGAATGTTAAGATGGAAAATATTCTAACAGACACCTAATGATGATGTGAGGGCTCTTTTCTTGTAGGTTTTTAAGCAGCAGATTGGCAAACGTCTGCAGGGGATGTTTATGGGATGCTTCGCCCTGACACAGTGCAGGGACCTTGCTGCTGTAGTTCGTTTTCACGGTTTATTTGATCTTCCGTTTTTGTTGGTGAAATTACTGCGGTGGCTCCCTGGATGTGATGGGCACTTGTGGAAGGCTTAGGAAACAGAGGTCTTTGCCTGCCAAAGATCTTGCCGATTGCGGTTTAGCCTGGGTTTTTCTTCTACTGAAAAGTTGATGACTACTTCAAAGTTACAACCTGACATCAATTCAAGTTAAAACTTTGTATTTGGGCAGTGGATTAAGCTCTTTATCTTCGCCACCTTCAAACCTTGTAGGTTGGCTGTAACCTCTGCAGTTGATTTTGGTCTGGGTTCTGATTTTTGGTTAAAACTTCTGGTTTGTAGTGCACTCTCCTTGAAACAACAGGAGAAACATTTGATTTAAGTGGGGTAGTATCCAAATACTGGAAAAATACGCGTTATACATATAAAGTAGAAATGCATATGTTGTTGAAAATGCACAAAGAGGTCAAAGTCTGGAGAATTTGTTTTGACATCTCAGTTTTTAACATGAATTCCTATATTTTGTTCATTATAAACATTATAATACACATAAGTGTAGGGCAAATATGTAATATTGAAAGACCTATATGCATTTTTAATGCAGACTTTTCATTTAACTTGGGTTTTTTTCTTCATTTCTCAGCATAATTATAGAATAAAATGTCCACGAAGTAACTGCTGCATCTCTTAGATATGTAGACATGCTCAAGTATCTAATTAGGATATAGCTTCTTTCCTTAGGTGTCTGAGTAAGCATTTATTTCAGCTTTGATCGGTTCACTACCAGGCCCTGTCAGTCTGTCCTGGTGCTGTGGAGGAAGGACAGCAGGACGCAACTTTGTTGAGTTCTTGGGTGAGCTGCTACCATCTTTCTATCATAAATTGTGCTGTCCCATAAAGTACTCCAGCTGGCATTAGGGTTCGTATCAATGACAACAAGGTATCTTACGCTGTTTAGCTTTTTGGGATATAAAAGCTGTTTAGTTTTAGTTGGTTTCATATTCATAGAAATATGATAGTTTTTCTAAATTTTAATATAAGGAATTTTTTGTCATGTCAATATTTTCAGTTCCTTAAGACAGTTTATTCACAGAAACTTAAGAACCTGATTTTTAATGGAGCATCAGTATTGCACAGAGGCCCTTAAAATACACAAGGTAAATAGAAATGTTTTGGATGAGATTTAATTACTTTTATATGTTTATATTTTTATATATGCATAAAAATATATATTTCATTCATAAAATATATTTATATCTTTATTTCCTGGTTTTGTAATTTTAAATGGCAATAATAATGTACGAGTGTTTGCATATGCATTAAGCCATGGCAGCTAATGTTTAAAGTCTGCATTATTCCATAGTCATCTGATGTCATAAACACAGGTTTTCTAAACACATTTCCAAGGTTTTCTTTTATTATTATTTTTGTCCAGATAAATCTACAACATTAGTAACCTTTGTTGATGTAGATGAGTCAGGATTTCATTCGAAAGACTGTATTTTATTGAAAAATACTTCACCTAGTACGGTGCTTAGGATGTGGCAAACATCATAAAGTGACAGCAAAAATTGAAAGCGTATTTGGCTAGATTTTTTTCATTTCTGAGTGAAAGTGAAACTGCACGGCTATGCTTTGGGCTGATCTAACAGCTTGCCACCGCTGCAGCAAAGACCTCTTTCTTCCCCCGGCTCCTGACCCCGCAGTCCCACGTTGGATTTTCGGGGTGCTAACCGGGCTCTTCTGTGGCCCGATACAACTCTCTAACCTGCGAATAAAATCAGGGTGATTCTTGCAGTGTTAGCGAGCTGAAACTTTTGGGCAGAGGCTGAGTAGGCAGCGAGGCTGATGCACGGCTTGTGGAGCGGAGGGTGGAGAGGGGAGAGGGAGGGAGGGAGGCGCGAGCAGGAGCAAACCCTTTGGCAGCAGCAGCAGCCGGTTCCTTTGGCTCCGCTGCTCTTTGCGACTTCGCTCGGAGAAAACAATACAATAGGGTGAATTCAGGTTTTTACATCTGCGCCTCTTTGGGAGGCTTCATTTTCTTGTGAATTGGTTGAGTGAATGTTTTGAATCAGATTCATTTTGGAAATTTTGGAAGGCTGGAGTGAGATGAGCTTACGTGACTGGCAGTTATTTTTTTCTTTGCTGTGTTAAAAAAGGAATGATCTCAACAACAAAGGGCAAAAGAAACGCTCTTCAAAAATTACTCCAAAGGTCATTTCAGGTCAAATAGGGTTTTTTTTAAATTTTTTTTTTAAATTAATTTATTATTATTCTATTCTATTTTACTTTTATCCACAGAATTGAATTTCAGAAGAGTGTTAATATGAAGCATTTCATTTAGAAAGTGCACTTTTCATGTTCTCAATGTTCCTATATTTTATAAATAAATCATACTGTAAAATAGAAGTAACTGATAAAACTTCTAAATGAAAATATGCCCTAAAAAGAAGGAAGAAGTTTGAAAGCACATTAGGAATGAAAGCACATTAGAAATGAAAGCACATTGCAAGACCCGATTGACTCTTCCCCTTTTCAAAAACTTATTTCAGGAAAAAAAACCTCTTCTGGAAGTTATCTGTTCCTCACCTTTCCAGGAAAAGGAGGCATGACTCAGACTCGCTCACGATTTAAAAGCTGTTTGAATTCGTGTGAGTAACCCTCTGTCTGTCATGGGTGCTGGAACGGCTTGTGCCAAGCCTCGCTGTGTCTGCCTGGGTGTGGGTTTCAGCGCGGGACCCAAGGGGACGCCATCAGAGCAATGGAAAGGTGGCCACGGTTTTCCTTCAGTGCCCAGCTACAGCGTATGTAGAAGCAGTCCCAGACCTGTTTTACCTTACGCTACTGGTCTGCTGAGCTTCTAGTCACTTATTTTGCTAAATCTTTCAAGTTTTTTAATTCCTTAAACTTTGGCACTATAGAAAAGACTTCAGTCTTTTAGTAGCTCATCTCCCACCCAGGAGTCAAATTGAAGCATATGGGGGAAGAAGGTTTTTTAGCAGTTTTGGAAATATTTGAGTACAGCTTATCAAGTTGATATGAAAGTTATTGACAGTGTGTTACTGTTTTGCTAGTTTTAGTCACTTAATTCCTAGTTTTTCTGTACGCTGAAAAACTGGAGGTAGGGAGGAAGGAAGAGGAGGGACTGAGGTGGTCTGTCACCACAGTGAAGAGAGTCTTGGAGAGATTAAAGGTCTTGCATCAGTTCTATCACTCACCTTCCTAAGGCAGTCTCTACTGCCTTTAGGTATTATGGACTCACCCATGGAGCTGCTGCCATCTTCACTTGTTTTCCTCTACTATTTTTTTACCTTCAATTCTTCTTCCAGTTTATTGATGTAATACTCATCTGAGAGAGGTCCAGGCTTCAAGAAAGGCAGATCACTCAAAGACATCCACCAAAGCAGAGGGTTTAAGCTCCTTGGAACAGTATGATACCCTGCACTTGGGGGTTTGAGTCTCTTGACGTGGTTTTTCATGGTCTGTTCCCAGCTCTGTGGCCAGCAGGCTACTACAGCTTATTTCTTCTCTCTGAGGACCAGGCATAGATGTTTCTTGTCCCTTATGGACATCTTACAGTTCCAGAGTCTGTGCAAGTATCTTTCTTGTGTTTGGAGCAGTATGTATAAAAAATGTTTCTCTATCTCAAATGCTTTTATCAAAGGATGCCGTCATTTTAAAATGTTGGAATTCATATGTTTGTTATTGAGTACTTGACTAATTTCAAAATACTGAACACTTTCAGTTGCTTTAATTTTAAGACTTAGATTTTTAAAAATAGATGTTTGTTTTTGCAGCACTGAAAATCTTCCAGGTACTTAATAAAACACTCAGCACTTACAAGCTAGGACAAGACACAGAGGAGGAGAGCGAGCAAAGCTTTTTTGTACATTTCTTCATGGAAGAGAGAAATGCAATTACATTGTAGGAGAATTGATAAAGGACTTCAAGGAATTGGTTGTTGACTACTGCTATGATGCAGGAGATATGAAAACCTCTAAATAAAATAGCGTGGAGAGGGCAGTTGAAAACAGTACTCTTTTCAATAAAAGTTCAACAATTTAATTGGAGACAAATGCATTTATAAAATGAAAACAAGACACTGATAATGTGTATAACATAACAGCTGCTTAATTTTTGACCGTTGTCCCTGAGTGCTGTATTCCTGGGTGTTAATTGAGAACCTAGCAAGAGCTCCATTTCTTTTCCAGAGTCAAACAATGTATCGTGGCTGAATACCTGTCATCTAACTAAAACAAACAGCTTGGATTTTCTCTTTTAATTTTCCTTTAATGATTTATGCTACCAAGAATAGAGAAAGCTTCTAAATACGTGGTTTACAGTTGTACAAAAATCAAATATACTTTGAACCTCATTTACCTGTTCTATAATTACATATGTAATGTGTACTTGGGCCGCACAGAAATACAATCGGGAATTGGCCTTTGTGCACAGAGGAGCTGTATTTTTATCAATATGTATTTCTGGTCGTGGTTCTGAGTTGAGCCAATGACTTGTACCTGCCCCTAGAGTCTGAGCCAATTTTAGGCAATCAGTGTCACCATTTGGAGCTGATATTACGAGGCTATTGAGAGCCCCTTTCGGCTTCCCCACTTTGAGTGCCAGTTTTTCTCATTCATCTACCTTTCTTGTACTTAAATATGATGGAGGCTTTACCTGAGGATGATGGGAAGATTCAGTCTGGGCAGACTTTTAGGCTGGGATGATCCTGCTCCACATGCTGGGCTCCTGAAGCAACTCCTGACAGTTACCTGTCTGCTACAGAAAAACAGGGAAGCTGTAAATCTTAGGGCATTTTTTTGAAACTCTTATTTAAAGTAAAGATGAATTAGTATAAGGCATCCATAATGCTACTACTGTTAAGCTTCAGGTGGTGAGTTCTTGCGTGTCTAATACCTAATATTCTTGGGGCTTTGACATTCATCGGAGGGACATGACTATCCCAGCTTTTTGGATCCTGGTATCATTCAGGCTTTTCTGAGGTTTTTTTGCATCTACAGAGTTCCTCTCTGTGAAGGCAACATCTCTCTCTCCCCTCAAATTACTGCTCAAGT
The DNA here is from genome assembly GCF_018139145.2 of Gymnogyps californianus. NCBI lineage: Eukaryota > Metazoa > Chordata > Aves > Accipitriformes > Cathartidae > Gymnogyps > Gymnogyps californianus. Next base: position 14,476,623 of record NC_059472.1, read on the forward strand.
CCTCTATTTGCATGCAAATGACTTGTCTGCCTTTTCAGGGGGGCAGGATAAAATAGACAAGAAACACTTGAGCTCACCCGAGCTGCAGTCGTAACTGCCAGGACTTTTTCTCCAACCCTCCTCCTTCATCATGATTGATATGTTCATCGGCCACATCTACTGTTTAAGTGAGCAGTTGTGGACATTTCATGTGCCTGCTCATGCTGTATCAGCACCTTGCCAGGCTGGGGAAGGGGGAGAGACTGGAAGGTGAACGATTGTGTAGCTCTCAAGCTGAATACACTGCACGGACAAGGGTCACCTCACACCCCATCAGCTCTCAGGCTCCTTCTCTTCTCCCCGGCCCCCTCCCCTTGCTCTTGTGTCTCCCCTCGTCTTTCTCTTCATTTTCTTTTCCTCTACTATTTTTTTTCCTTTTCTACAGCCTCAGACATGAGCTGTTCAGGGTGCCAGGGTTTCAAACCCCATTGGGATGAGGAGCAGAACAAGGAGATGGAAGTATTTTTATGCAGAAGGCATCCGTACGTGCCACCAAACAGTCTTTCATGCTATTACATTACATAGACAATTACAGAGGTGGTTAAAACTGTATGTGCATGTGTGCGGGTGAGGGCAGTCTGCTAATCGGCCTCTGTCTACTCCCATAGCTTGTTGTTCTACTTTTTCAGAGGTTTTGCCTTTCTCCTGTGTGTTTTCTACTGCCTGGATGGATAGCGTTCTGCCCTTGGCTGCTCGGCACAGCTCCGGCGCGGTGGAGCCGATGGGGGAGAGGGGCCTGGCACGGCTCTGCTTGCTGGGCTGAGGGTCACGCTGGCACTCCAGCAGCAATAACCGACTTGTTTGATCAAAACGTAAGCAGCGATTCACCTCCACACACAGCTCGCGTCCAGCACCGTGTTTACAGGCCAACCTGTAAACAGGCAGCTGAGCAGCATTTTCAGCCTAGAGGAAAATAGGTAGGGTTTTTTACGATTGGGTATTTTTTTCTTTTTCTTTTTAAAAGGCTAGCCTTCTGTTAAACATATTAAGCATGTGAAGCTGAGCTAATCATGTACTATGTCCTTTCCATTCAAAGACTGTGGATTTTTTAATATAAAATTTGTTCTGAATGGTTGCAGGATTTCTATACAAATTGACTTTATATGGCGCCAATCATGTCCTTCTGAGTTAATCATGCTCATACTAAGGTTTGATTCCGAAATACAGCAAAACCCCAGTAAGGCGTATGGAAATGAGAGGCCCCGTTGTGAGCTAATGACCTCTGTGAATGAACGAACATGTCAGCACCGTAAAATGAGATACACTTAATAGCTTTTTACAATGGATGCTTGTATACGATACACATCAGCGTACTGTGAAGTGGCTTGTTATGATAAGACCATAATATAGAACTTTTCTGTTGAAATAGTTCTCTCTCCCTACTTCTTGGGAAATATTTGTTCAAATAAATATGTGGGTTAGTGAGGCAACAGATAGTTATTTGTCTCTCAAGTGTGAGTAATGTAATATGAACAAGCATTAATGACCTAACTCCTTAATTCAACAGGAGATCCTTATTTTTCTTACACGCTAGCTTATTTCTTAATATTTTGGAATCCATTGCTCAGTGTGTGTTGTGTGTTCCCAGGGGAGCTGAGCGCAAGCTACGAGCTTTGGATAACTCTCCATTCTGCTCAACTTTATCATCTCTTGGGCTCTCTCTTGGACTTCTTCAGCTCAGTGGCTGGCAACTACATGTATCTGCTCCCTGAATCATCCACTAACATCTGCCTGAAAAAATGAAAAGACTTGCAGTTTTCAGTGGACGTGAGAGGTAGAATTGGCCAAACCATCCACGTGATTTAGAAGTCTTTGCCTGATTTCCAGAAGAGACTCGAGCATGGCGAAATCGAAGCCCTGTGAATTTCTGTGAGACTTACCACTTTGATACACAGCTGAAGCAGCTCACAAAATCACTGCCCCCAGGGCAGAGGCAGCAGCAGGGAATGGGCGCTTCAGGCTCAGCCGTTCCAGAGTGAGGTCTGGTGGTTTAGGCTGACCCCCGATGAAGGTGAGTCAAACGTGACATAGAAAGTTAAGCTAGCCCAGGGAGTGAGGCAACTAAGCGAATGGATCAAGAACTGGAACAAGGAACCAGTGGCAGAGAATAAAGTCAAGGGAGGATCTGAGAGGGAACAGCAACGAGGTGGAGAAGCTGGGCATTGAGGGACAATGGGCAAAGATGACCAGACAAAATCCCTTTGAACCACAATCCCCTCCAGAAGTTGGGTTGTAACCAGAGGTTCAGGAGTCTCAGTGCTCCTGGGCAACAGGTTTCATAGCCGTTGGCTAAAATGTATGCTTTATTCCTCTGTAGATACCAGTTACCAAAAGGATGGCAATCTACAACAGCGCTTAGTTGCCAGTCTTTTACCTCGTGCAAGCCCGATGTTTTCCAGTGTTGCTGTTGAACCACAAGAGTCAACGCGCATCACATCATCGACACACTAGAAATTGTTCTTCTTCAAATTCAGTCTTTAAAAAAAACACACCACAAAGTATTCTCTTTGGAAAATATGATTAAGGTTGCAATTCAAGTGGACAGAAGACCATCTGGGCAACTTTACTGAGCTCCTTGGCATCAAAGTATGATGAGATGATCTCAAAGCAGTGTCTTGAGTGGGGAATGAGGCTGCAGGAGGAATCGGGTCATGCTCAGATCAGCTCAATCTTGTTCTGGAGGGCTGAATCCTGTTTCTGTGTCTCCTTAGACAGAATTATTATGGGATGGTGCCAGGTCATTTCATCTATAATTTTCAGAAAAGGTAATTTTTAACTTCTCTCTCAGCACAGCTTGAGATGCACAGCTCTGATTAGGAGAATTACTGAGTCTTGATGGCTTCAGCTGGAGATAACAGGGGTCTGTGCTGTACGCATCCAGTAGAGCAAGTCTCTGGTAGCACCTATTACAGACTGTAGTAGTAGTGCTATATAATGCTATGAATTCTAGAAACTGGGATTCTTGAAGTCTTAAGGCAGGCTCTTAAAATTAGTGGAAATACTTTGTTAACGTCTCATCTGAAAATAGTGATAATGCTGCCTTTACCTCAAAGGAGCGTTGTCACAATACTTTGGAAACTGCTTGAACACTACTGCAGGGACATCCTTGATCATCTTGTCCAGAGAACGGTTTTGAATGGTGCTCCATAAATAAAGAAGTCAGGAATTCGTATGCAGTGACCGTGCTGGGCTGCTCTGTGTTGCTGTTGGTATCACTGGCAGCACCTGGAAGATTCAGCTGGTCCTGCAGCCCAACGTGCAGCTGTGCGGCGTACGAACAGCAAGGGCGTGGTACTGTGCCCCGTTCTTCTCGGCAGCATTTGGCATTGCAAAATGGATCTGACTGAGAGCAAGCTGGCTCAAAATTTCTGATCTGGAACAGCTCTCTGACTTGGTTTGCAGTGTGATGTTGATGTGGGGAAGCAGGTGGAGCATGGGTGCTGTAAGACCATCTGCTTGTTGCTGTGGATGATGTAGTTTGAAACAAGGGTCTACAGCACCAGGACCTGTGCAGAAAGCACCTGAATAAACAGGACGCACTGGAGTCAGAGCAGCAGAGCCATGAATCAATGTCTTGCCAGAGGACATACTCCAGTGGGAGTGTGTCCTGGTTTCGGCTGGGATAGAGTTAATTCTCTTCTCAGTAGCTGGTGCAGTGCTGTGTTTTGGATTTAGTGTGAGAATATTGTTGATAACATGCTGATGTTTTAGTTGTTGCTAAGTAGCGCTTATCCTGAGTTAAGGACTTTTCAGTTTCCCATGCTCTGCCAGCAAGCAGGTGTGCAAGAAGCTGGGAGGGAGCAGAGCCGGGGCAGCTGACCTGAACTAGCCAAAGGGGTATTCCATACCATGGAACGTCATGCTTAGTATATAACAGGGGGGAGTTGGCCGGGAGGGGCGGATCGCGGCTCGGGCATCGGTCAGTGGGTGGTGAGCAATTGCATTGTGCAACAGTGTTTGGGGGTTTTTTTTTCCCTTTTTTTTTTCCCCGCTCTTCTCTTTTTGTTATATTCCTTTTCATTACTATTATTATTAGTATATTTCATTATTATTATTGTTAGTATTATATTTTACTTTAGTTATTAAACTGTTCTTATCTCAACCCATGAGTTTTACCTTCTTTCCCGATTCTCCTCCCTGTCCCACTGGGAGCGGGGGCAGGGAGTGAGGGAGCGGCTGCGTGGTGCTTAGCTGCTGGCTGGGGTTAAACCACGACAAAGTGAGAATCTACCCTAGTTTGAGTGACTTGGAGTACATTTTGGGTGATGTATTTTGCATTTAGGTGACCATGCTGATACCTCTAAGAGCACGCTAAAGCTGGTTGTTGCAGAGATATGAATACACTAAAAAGTGCAGGAGAAATGTTGGCCTACACTGGTGTCTTCTGCAACACAGAACTGGTCACTGTCTTGATCAGGTCCTCAGTAGCAGAGAAACATACAACCAGCTGGGAGCTCCTTCTGTGGAAGGCAGGAGGCTGTCCCTCAGCCATACTGCAAGCTCCCTTCAGCCTTGTGCTGCATGTTGAACACCATGTGTCTTCTCAGTATTTGATCACTATTTGTATTTGACAAGCGACCTTGGAGCTGGGATGAAATATAATTCCCGTCAGTGGCTACGTGCCATCCCTTGTTATATCTGCCTGCTTTAAGGTCATTGCAAAACATTAGATGGACTTCTGGTGAAAATAATTGGTTTTCTCTTTGGACAGCATTCCAAATTTAGCACATCCTCTCCGAAGCTTAGCAAAGCACTTTCCTGGAGCTGCATCAAACCCCAGTGTTCAGTGTTTAAAGCTTAGTGTTAATGCCTGTTGGAGATGATGTTGTAACAGTTAGAAGCCTCTGTCACACTTTGAGCGATGGTCTTGTTTTCTGGAACTAGCATCTTGGAGATGTCAAATTTTGGAATCAAATGCTGACTTTAATGCAGGAATGTTCCCCATGGGCCCTGATGCTTTATCCAAAAATCCAAACTTTTGTATACAATTGTTGCTGTTGATTTCCAGTCTAGAGGATTGTCTCAAATTCCCCCCAAGTTTGGTGTCACCAAAAAAGCTCACATCTCTTTGCAGCTAATCAGAGAGGAGGGCTGGGCATTAGGAGATCATCTGAGTTTGAAGACATTGAAGGAACCCTGGATTAGTAGCTCTGGAGCTGAGGATTTATACAGTGATTTTATGTATTGTATTCCTTTTCCTGGAGGGACCGAATCCCTCTCTTGATGAAATGAGACATCCCTTTTCTGCTTCTCTCCGTTCTACACAGTTCACACTCCCCAGGGATGGGAGGAGTTTCCTCAATGACATATAAACAAAAAAATCAAGATTCAGTTGCTACATGGAGAATAGCAATTAGCATTTTCTCTGTGAATGTTTAAAACCCTTTACATGTTTTAACTCTCTTATTCTTGTTTTCCAGGTGAGGAAATCTGTTTGACTTAAAACTCCCCAGAAAGGCCTGAGTAATGCTGTTACTGAAACACAGAATTTCTTTGTGTAATGGATAGAGCATGAGATTGGGAGCCAGAAAGTGCCAGCTCCTGGATTGTTTTCTCAAACATTCATAATGGATATGGATTCATTCAGGGAACCTCTCGGTTTTGTCATGAAGTGTTAACTTAGCCATCACATTGTTGCACCTCCATCAAAATACTTTTGATGGAGGTGAATTTTTGATATAAACTTCATATCCAAGTGCTTTGTGGCACCATGCAGAGGGTAAGATTTAGTATCAGGTAAAGGAAGGAATCCTTTTTCTGAATGAACAGCCCAGCTGTGTGTTACTGCTGTGCCTGTTGCTAATGTTCTTTCTGATGAGGCGTGTTTACTTACTTTCACCATGACTGTCTGGAAATCCCATGGCAAGGAGTGTCAGAACATTTGCCAAATCACTACTTCACCCATCAAGCTGATTGTTTCATGTCATTCGGTCTGGTTCACATTAAGGGTTTGCTCCATCGCTGCCTTTGCTCTTTTGGGGTATATTGATTACTTGTGGTGGGTTTTATAACAAACAGCCCTTTTTGAGGGATTACTCCCCCCTTCTCTCACTGAGCCTGTGGCGTGTTAGTAAATATAATACTAATCTCTTCTACTTCAGACACAGTCTCTCTAAGGCAATTCATCCAAAGGAATCAAAAGCAAACTCTTTCCACTGGTTAATTATTATGATTATAATGTCTTTTGCAAAGCAAACAAAAAAGAAACAGCCTACCTATAAAATGGAAGGAATGTAGTAAAACTGAAAGGGGCTTAATTTCTTCTCCTGACAGGTATCTTATTTTTCCATACATCGAAACTGGTGTAAGAAAGAGAAGTCCTGCAAGCAGAGGGAGGCTGGTGCTGCTTAAGAGCCAACTGGCTGTGTGAAGGGAAAGTCTGGCAGCCTGGAGGTCCGGCTGGCTGGGGGCACGCACCGCCGAGCCCCCTCGCACCAGCACAACCCGGGGGCTGAAGCCTCTCCAGGGAGCTCCTCCGGAGCGCAGGAGGAGATTTGACTGATAAAGACAGGCCTGAAAGGCCGTCTCAGATCTGCTGTCTGCAGTCCCTGTCAAACTCGGCAATGGACAGAAGGGGCCTTTCACAGCCCCGGCTTGGAAGCCTGGCGTACTCCCCAGCCTCTGATTTAACAATTTTGTCTTACTTCCGACCTTAGATGAATGGCGAAAGCATAAGGGATCAGAGAGAGAAGACTGTTGCTTTGCAGGAGAGAGGCAACACCTTCTAGGAACCCTTTGCAAGTTATATTATTGCTGCTCTTATTTATTTGCACAGTTCCACATTGATCCTGCTGTTTTTACCTATTGGTAAAGAATGAGCTGAATTAATAGAGGGGTGAAACTCTGCTGGAGAGTATGTGCTCCAATAATAAGTTTTAAAAATGGATTACTTGTTTTATTTCTGCTATGCATGTGTTGTGTTTATACATAAGTTGGCTTTTTGTTGTGCTTCAAGAATTCTGGAGTGTCTTGCAGGTAACTTGAGAAGGAAACAAGAAGGGATTGTGCTCTCAAATCCTTTAAGATGTCGGAAGGCACGTTGAAAAGTTGTCTTTTAAAATATATTTTTGGTTTCATTTTACTTTTGAAATTCATGTGGGTCCCCTGGAAGATGTGCGAGGACTTGTAACTCAAACAGCAAAATTCTACTTCCGTAGTAATTAAATGTTTTCTGAAGGTGCTGTGAGCACTTTGTAAAAGCTAAAACGTGATTTTTACACCCAGGTGTTTATACGCTAAACATTACAACACTAATGGAAATGACTGTCAGTGGGGCAAGAAGAGAAAGTGGAAGAAGGACTGGTGCTGTCACCTGTTAATTTGAGTGAGGCTTCCCTAGGCTTGTTCTATTAAATGCTTCTCTCTCTCTGAAGAAATGAGTTTATGGGTGGGATGATAATAAGAGGCATATCGGGCTGAGCCTGGAGGTGTTTTCACCCTTTCAGCCAAAAGGGTTGATAAGAATATCAACACTTGTACTAAGAATAACGGACCTGGAGGAATGGAGTTAATGAATCTTAGAGATGAACCAAAGAAATCTAACCTGAAATTAGGCTGTGATGGAGAGCTTTTTGGAGTTTTCTGCGTCAGCTCAACAGCTCTTAATTAATGAAGTCTGACATATGCTTATTTCAATATTGTGATCCATAACAGCAAACTCCAAATGGAAGTGAGAAACTCAGCTGAACACAACTTGGCAAGTTGCTGTGGTGTCTGAGATGTATATGCTCTTTTGGCTACATGGATATGTTGCTGAAGAGGTTACAATTTAAACTGGAAATGCTCAAAGCCCTGATGAAAGTTTTGATATTTGAAACATGGAGGAAGATTATGCTCTGGGCACATGCCAAAAAATGAGAGGGAGGAGCTGACACCACCTTAGCTGGATTTGAGCTGTCATCAGCTGAGAAGAAATCAGCTAGGAGAAGACCTGAGAGAAAAATGCATCTCTGGTAACAGGAAGTTGTATTGCTTAGACCTGCTGCAGGGACTCCTTGCCATGCTGTCCCATTCCCCAGCATGCCTGTCGTGAAAGTGGCTAAGAGCTGTCACGAAACACAGTGCCGAGAGACATCACGTAAAGAAAATATGGGTGTGCAGCTCTCACCTGCCCCAGGCCTCTTCCTTGGCCCTCACAAACCCATTGCCTCTCTCTGTTCCAGCCTCACTGAGCCCCATCCTGTGCACATGGACGGCGGGGGGGAAGCCTGGAGAAATGGCTTTCAAACCCTTTGTTTAGTAAAAGGTGGCTAAACAAGTCAACGTGATCACCAGCTTAAATTCACTGTATAGGTCCTTGTCTCTGCTGGGAAGTTTGTGAGTCCGCTTGAAAACGAATTGACAGAAGTAGCATTGATGGTAAGAGATCCTGCAAGGACTAAAGCAAAACCTCAGGACATGCAAATAAACATCCATTTCTTGGTATTCCTATACACTTACTTGCTGCTGCTTGTGAGCAGCATGGCGCAGCTAAGAAATCTGATCTCATTCCTCAGGTCCTGCTTACTCTTCACCCTCCTAGGAAGGGATATGGTGCCATTGACTTGCCTCCTTCGTTTAGGCCACCGTTGTGTAGTATTTCATCTCATCGTACAGCTAATTAAATATGCAAGCACTTATAAATTATGGCCTATCAGTGGGAAAATTCTGCCACAGATAAGTCTCCAAATTTGCTGCTGTAAATCTTGAATGGCTCATTGACGCGTGGTTAAAACACAGCCGTAAATCTCTTTGTGAGACATGTGGCGAGGAAGGAAACATACGGGAGTTTTTCATGACAGCAGTTACAAGCAAAAGGCTCAGAGCTCCTCGTTGCTGCCAATCTGACCCCGTCGGTGTCCGAAGTAATTAATGGATTCCTGGTTTTGTACCATGGCTGGAAAATGATAAAAAGAAACAATCAAGGCGCTTTTACCTTGATTCCTGTCGCTGAGAAATACAAACACCCATAAAAGCCTTCAGATGTTTTCATTTGAGTTCAAGTCAAACATTGCAAAGTTTACGGCTCCCACCCCTCACTTTTTGATCTGGAGTATGATGTAATCAAACTGTTTGCATCTTTAACTTAGAAGTAGATGTATAGCTAATATCTACCAGCTTTGAAATATGTTTAGATGCTGCTAAAAATCCATCCAGGTGCCAAAATTGCCATTGTTTTCGGGAAATCTACACTAAAATATTTTCTCATGTTTTTGTATTGTAAAATGCAGACACAAAGGAGAAGTGCATGGAGACAGACTGCGGGAAGGATATACGGAGCTGCCGCTGTCTCTTTCCTAATTAGGATATGATTCTACAATTAGTTAATCCGGTACTGCTGGACGTGGTGGTCCTGTCCTCCTGTCCTCCTCCCACTCCACTTCTGGGGCTTCCTGCACATCAGCCCAGAGGCTCACCTTGATGGGCTGAGTCAGCTTGCTAAATAGCCAGAAACCAAATCCAACCAAAATCAGGGGGAAAAAAGTGTTTTGTGCCTTTTGGGGACCTAAATTAAACCCCCTGGGGGCCAAGTGAGGGCCAGAGGCGGTACAAGGAAGGGGCAGCGGTGCCAGCTGGGGGCTGCCAGCCTCCAGACCTGCTGGGCTGCGGGCGAGACCCTGCTCTTGGGAACCAGCGGGGACCGAACCCCGTGGGAGTTTAAGCGCTCGGGGGCATCGAGCACGCAATGGTACTTAGCAAAAGGCACCTCCGTCATGTAAAGGGCAACGGCGCAAAGCTGCGAGCTGGAGGCAGCCGGGACGCAGTGGATTTTGCGAGCGGGTTTGGAAGAGAAAGCCAGCGTGTTTGGGAACTACAAGTGGGAGGCTGTTCCCTGCGTGTAGTGCGGGGACGCAGCTATATGAAAGGAGGCATTAATCGGGAGTGCGGCTGCAGCACCGGTTCAGGAAAGCTGTTTGGTGCTCGCTTACGTCCCTTCCATTCCATCAAAGCTCGAGCACTTCGCTGAATAAAGGCATATGGGACCAATAAAGCAGATTTAAGGAGATGGAGTCCAGGTGGCAAAAGGGTATAATGGGAAGTGACTTATGGGAAAATGTTGCATTCAAAACTCTTCTGTTGGTTTAGGTGACCTTGTAAATCCAGGCCCTGCTTTTAGTCAATGGGACTACTCATGAGAGCTAAATTGCTTATGTTGCAGGATTGAGCCTACTGAAAGGAAGACTTTTCAAGGAGGTCCAAATAAATGTTGTAACTCATGCTTATAGTGCTCTTGTTTTTTAGCACTAACCCAGTTGTGAACACAGCCAACCGATTTGCCATAATTTGTATATTTGGTTGGCATGTGTTTACAGAGGGGAGATCTGGATTTATTTTAAAGAACTACTTTGCCCCTGGTTTCCGTATCCTTACCTTAATCCCTCTCCACAAAAGAAGCTCAAACAAAACCCCCAAAACCTTCCCCCCCTACTTAACTGAAAACTTGAAAGCAAACCCTGCACAGTGTACCTTTCATATGCACATAGGTACCTTGCAGTGAAATGAGAAACAGCAGAAGAGCTTTGCAATAACCATGACGGAGTGGGCAAGGAAAAAACAAAAAGCCTTCAGTAAAATACTGCTTTGTTAGATCTTAATAACAGAAAAAGTTCCCCTAGAAATAAATCCTCAACATGATTCTCATATGAAAGAGAATCTTTCCACGTTGAAACCAAATGTTCAAAAGCTCTGTGCTTTGTTTTATTAATGCCCATAATTTATTCTTCTTAGAAAACATCCCTCACAGGCTGCCAGAGCACTCAGTGTGGTGTACATCATAATAAAAACAACTTAGAAGGCAAAAACGTTAGAACAAAAACAAAACTCTGAAAGCTTTAGTGAATAAAACCAGGCAGGGGGGTCTGGAAAAAGGACACAGATGTTGTGAGGAATCAAAAGCAGAAGATAAATTGTAAGCAGGAATATAAACCAAGCTTTGCGAACAAACTGGAGTTGTTTTAGAAGTCTCAAATAGTTATATGTAAAATTCAAGTCACAGATCATTTGTGTAGCCCCAAAACCTTCACTGCACAGCGGCTCCTCTCTGCAGTGTCCAAAAGCGAACAGGCCAGTTTGCTCTCAGTTTTTTCCCCAGAATTGGGTGCATTTTGATGCAGGAGCAGCTGTCACCATGATCGATACCTGCTTAGCCTAGCATTCAGAAGGCCCTAATCCACATTGCAGTTGGGCTTGTAGCTTCCTTTCACAATGGATTTTCTATGGGCTTCACTCAAAATGCAAAGATGAGTTGTTCATTCACTTGAAGTAGCTTTTATACCCAGGTTGTAGGTGATAACAGATAGGAATTTTTTTTTTCTTTCAAAAAAATCGACCAATTTCCCCGACCCCCAAAAGATTGAAATGTTTATGTTCTCTCCAGATTATAACTTTCTTTTCAGGAAGATGAGAACCCAGACACTATAGCAATGGTGGCCAACCTGATGGTCTTGAATTACAAACACTGCATGAACAACCCAAGTCATGCCACGGCTGCTGGACCAACAGCCACTTGCTGGCACAGCAGCTGGTGGGTGGTCGAAATTCCTCGCCGTGCTTCGAAGGCTGGTCTTATTGTATGACCTGCAAATCCATCTGTGTGTCCAACGCCTGTCCTGTAGTGAGACCCCTCGGAAGTTGTCACTCCTTCCTCTGTAAGCCTTTTCTGGAGTTTCTTGGCTTCTCAGTTCTGTAGGGTGTGTTGGCTGTATTTGGGGCTGTGTTTGTTGGCTACTCTCACCTATGGATTGATGTTATCATCTGGTGCATTGCTCTTTGGTGAAAAAGGTACAATTTGTGGGGAGTGTGTAGCCATCATATTGGTTAATTTTTTTTTTTTTAAATTTTATCTACATATCCATTATTGCTAGTGGAATATCTCTTTTTAAGCCTTTAGAGACGGATTTCAACACTGGATTTTCTGTAGCAGATAAGAGCAGCCTTGAAATTTGTGGTGTTCCCTTTTGGGGCATATATATATCAAGTTTCTTGACAGATTTTATTAACTTGGTCCCTAGTTACAATTTGTGAGTTATTGTTTCATTTAAGAAATTTGTACATCTTGTTCAGAATGTGGAATTTGACATAACTTACATATTTTACAAGACTAGGAACTTCAAAATGAGATGAAGCTGTATCTGTGTTAGATTACAGAGATGTTGTTTGGGATAGGGCATAGGGATTGGCTTTGGGCAAGAAAACCAGTAGAAGAAGAGGATAGGAGGTGTAGAAAGCAATGTTTTAGTGATATGGAAAGTAGATAAAGGCGCCGTGGTGTGGTGTCAGCCCTCAAGTCAAGGAGCAGGATCTTGTCTGATGCTGGTAATGCTCTGCTCTCCCCTATGGCCCTTTCCTGGCGTTATCCAGTATCTGGAGAGCCCTGCTTGATGGCCCAAGTGATAAAGCTTTAAGCTGTCTCCGCAAGTTCATGCTCTCTCAGAGGAAACCTTCAGCCCATGCAGAGCCTTTTCATGCTGGTCAGGGAGAACCGAGCTTTAGTTTATGATCTTTATGATTCTTCGCATATCCACGCTTCATGTCCCTGCGCACGTTTACCCACAACTATGGCCATTTCTTTTCCATCCCAAGCTCCCCATGGCAGATACCGTCAAGGAGGTGGATCTTGCTGGTGCAGGTTTGTAAAGCTGTGCTATTTTATAGCTGCTCGTAGCCTGGTATACTGTGGTTAATAGAGCTCAGGAGAGGAGCTTAGAGCTACATCTTTTGACAGAGGATCTTTAGAAACTCTGGGTCTGATGACTTTTCAAAGTGAAGATACGTTTTTGCATAAACTGAGGATAAAGGATCCCACAACATCCCCACTGGTGGGCAAAGTCTAGTGGAAATGAAACAACATTTCATGGCAGGAAAAATGTTGTTAAACAGGAGAAGTGGTAAACCTTTGGAGTTCAAGCAAAGCTGTTATGCAGCTGTAATACTGTAAACTAAGGGTTAAGAAAAGGAAAATATGCTAAAGCAAAGCCAGAGATACATGACCACATCATCCATTCAGATTGCAGAAGGGGTAACTCCAGCCATGCCTAGAAGGTAGCCGGACAAAGTATGTTTTTTCCATTAGCTCAGCTCGTGCAATTATGCTTGTACAGAATTACATATTTCTGCACAGTTCTGGCCACAGAAGCCATTTCTTCATGCTCAGACCTGTTTGCAGGAGGTGAAACTGAGCCGGGACATTGGAGCTGCAGAGAAACTCCTAATGAAGCAAAACCGCATGAGGTTGTACTTTGCAGGGGGTGGATGGTTGGATTAGGCGGTATATTAAGTAATCCCCCGGGATATTTTTCAGCTGTAATTCATGCTCAATCATCAAATATGGAACAGATTAGCAGGAGGAGGGGTTGTATATTTCTTGTAAGTCACAATCATCTTTTATTCATGCCTATCTACAGTGCGATTTTTTTTGAAGCGCTGTTTTTTATGGTTGATTTTAGTGTTGTACTACCCATGGCATATTTAACTGCCAGTATAATTTTCTGATGAATTTATTTGCAACAATACTGTTTAAAAATGAATGCAGAAAATGCAGGGATTAAAAGGAATAATGTTCAAAAGGTCTTTATTTCTAGCAGGCTGGGGCATCTGTAAACACAGCTTTTAAAAATAGGATCTTAATGTTAGCTCCGGAAATCCATATATAGGTGCTCAATGTGTGGCCTGATTTAAGTATATAGCTACTCCCTCTGATTGCACAAGATCAAGAGATGTTCAGATTTCTGATTCTGATGAGGAGAACAGCTGCTTTAAAGCTGAGCCTGTATAATCTTTTCTCCTATGTGGCTACAGAGGTTCAGTCTCTCCTACTATCATCTCCTTACATTCTCAATATTGAAAAAGAAAGAATACTTGTTATTATTTTTGTTAACCTTCCAGTACAGCCTGGCCTGGGCTACATATGAAAGCATGAAACTATGCCCCTCAGTAAGTCTTCTCAGTGCATTTGTTGTAAAATCAAATTCCTGAATACTGATTTCTGAACCTAGTGTACCTGGAAATCTGTTGTTTTGGTTGTCATTAGACTGGATGTTTTGCATGATCAAAATAGAACTTCAGTAGATTTTTAATTCCTCATCCAAGACTTGCAATCCACTGTCTGTCCAGCTGAGCTGCTCCTTGAAATGGGAAGTAGCTGCCTGCCACACTCCTAAGTGCAGCAGCTGTATTCCTGTGCATGTCCAGTCCTGCCCTGATCTGAGCAGCTTGTGCCTCGCTGCTGCCTAAAGCCAATCCAACAGCTCTGGGCATAGCTCACTGGGGTACGCTGCAGGGAGAGGACATTTGATAAAATGCAGTGATGGCCACAGTCTGTAAAAGAGTGGTGGTGGCACTGCACAGACCCCCTCTTAGGGGTCTTAACTACCTCTTTAGGTGTATACATATAAAAAGGATGTGTTTGTGGGTTATCGGTTCCTAAAGGCCTTCCTGTGCTTTTTGGGCCCTTAAGGACGGGCACTGGCTTCCACTTGCAGCATTGTGTGCTCCTCGCTCTAATCATGCCTTGCCCTGGGCCACTGCCCCTGCTTGAACTGTGCTAGTTGGTGTGCGTTAATTCTGACGAAGCATTATCTAAAGCAACACCCACCGCTACCCACGACATCTAGAGACAGCAGTGTCCGTTTTGCTAAATAGCCTGAGTTTGTTTATACAGAATGAGAGTTGACTAAGATTTATTGTAACTGACTATGACTCAAAGAAGTCAATAGCCATATGACCAAGAATGCTGTGGTGTTAAACAGGGGCAAAGATCTACCAAAATATTTTTAGATTGCAGTGAATATATTGAGAAATACTAAATCTTGCTAGTTCCTGTGAACCATGCTGAAACGAGGCTAAGTGGGGAAGCTTGTCCTTGTCTCCAATTACAGGTAATATATAAACTCTGTAAATGTGGAGAAATCATTTAGTTTGTTATATAAACATGTCTTTATTCAGCAAGAGCACTTGTAACAATGAGTTTAAGCCCCTCTGCTGTAGAACGGATGTATTTTCCTGGGGCAACAAATAATTAGAAGTGATAAGCTGAAATTTAAAAAAATGAAAAATTGTATTAAAGTCAGATAGGGATCAAAGGATAAAAAATTGTCAACAGCATGGCAGGCTGCACATTAGCTTTTAAGGGAAGTGAGAGGCATCTTCTTTTAAATGGAATTCAAACAAGTATTAGGAAGAACAATGCTGGGAACAGCCTGCTATGAGGTGGGGAGACCTTCTGTGAGTTTGCTAATTTATTTCTTCTTCTTCAGTACTTGTTTTGGTCCCTTGTGTTAAGATGCTCAGATATTTTGCTTCTAGATATTGCAGAATATTTATTTTTTTAACAAATTGCCTGCATTTAGTACTTACATAACTCTGACTGGATTTGTATCTAGAATTATTTGACCTGACATGCAAAAATACTGACACCATATTTTAAGATTTCTGAATCAAACACTTGAAATCTGTCTGCTACTGTGGTCTCTGTGCATTATCAGGTACTCCGTGCTGTCTTTCCAACAACAGCCCTGTTTCATTTACAATACAGGACCAACTACCTATTCAGCAGCTCCTCAAAGCTTTGATTTTATCCTCCTTTTTAGTGTTCCTTCTCTTGAAGGACTGACGGTGAGGAAAGGGGCTGTAGGGAGCAGGGAGGATGGATGGGGAGTCCACGGGGAGATTTCACAGTGGGGTTTGATTTTGCCTGGGGGATGGGGCAGGATTTATTTCAGGACAAGGGATCCCCTTCCCCAGCATGCACAAGCACACACTTTTTATGGGAGAGATGTGGGCTCTGCATGCAGCTGTGCTGTTGGAGGGGGGGGTGTGTGATGGACAGACGGACATGACCCCACTCCTGGATCCCGCTGTGACTGTGAGCGCCTTTTAAAACTCCTTTCCCTTGAAATAAACCTACAGTGTAACCCATGGTCTGTAAGGGGCTCAAAGACACCCGGAGAAGATGATCTTCAGAGAGCTCAGCCATTAAGTGTGAGCAAGTTGCACACGGTGCTGAGCATACACAAAGATCTCTTAAAGATTTATAACTTGACCAAATCTGGCCAGAATTTGGTAGGGATGGATGAACGTATTCACTTAACAAAGGCCATTCTTCCCTGGCCCCCAGAATCCAATCTGTTGCTCTAGGGTATGTAAGCCTGAGATCTGTTTATGGAAAGGACAGATAATTTTGCTTAACATTAGTGTAGCAAAGTATACATCCTTTGTTTTAATCTCAAAAATATTCTGCGTATTTTGCCTTAAATTGAAAATAGATTAAAAAACCTGACTCTTTCCAGCACAAAAATGTCAATGCAAATGTTAGTTTGTCAGAGCAATAAACAGCAAAAATCAAAAGCTTACAAGGGAAAATCTGACTAACCTTGAAGAGGCACACTGCTATTTATTAACCTTCCCTATAATCTAACAAAGAATCACTTTGAGGGACCGTCCTTTCACCTGCCACAGCTGCAACATTCACTGCCGTATCCCAATGTAAGGGTGATGATAAACTCCATCTTCACTGCCACCACCTCCAGCCTAGCTATAGCAATATTTGGATTTCATGTATGCTATGTATTGACAGCTTCTGTTTTATATCCAGTCAAGCAGGAAGCCTTCAAAATACTTAAAAATCACAGTTACAATAAATGAATTTATAATAAATAAATAAATAAAGTGACTCCAATCCATTAACAATCCAAAGGCTCTGCTGTTCTTATCTGGATGCATAAATTTAAAATCATATGCACTCTAGCAAAGGTGGCCTGAGCTTGGAAGCGACTCATAGGCTGGCTCAGGACATGGGATTGGAAGTTAGAGTACTCTGGTTTTATAGTTAAATTCCTAAAAGCAGATAAAATTACTCCAGTTAGCGGATTCTGGTGAAGGACTTTTCAAAGTGAAGAAAATAATCCTATCCATTACTGAATAGCTCTATTAAATATCAGAAAGAGCTCAGCACCACCTTGTTATCTGCACATGACCTCTCCTGAGGCATCTGTGGCAAAAAATAAAAAAGAAAAGAAAAAAAAAGACAGATTAAGCAAGCGCCTCAGACCACTGCATTTGAAAGCAGAGCTTCAGGACAGGGACGCTTTCCATAGAGTCATTTCAGGCAAAGGTCACATGTGTGCATATAAAATCATTCCTGAAAGCAGTGCCTTTGTCCCCCAGCCATCTCGCAATGGAGCCATTGTCCTGCCGGGGCAGCTGGCACCCTGACTTCAGCCGTGCTGCATCGGGATCCCAGGCCCAGGGTGGCCAGGCAGCCCCCCGGGAGCCGGCCCGGGGCCAAGGCAGCCCGCGACCTCCCTGGACAAGTGCATCTGCTGGGAGCCATTGCCAGGGCCAGGGTGAAAAGAAGTTTCCACGTCAAGTTTCAGACATGGAGAAAAAAGACCCGCTGGTACGGTAGGCGCATCTTCCCTCCCCTTCTGCCCCGTGTGTTTTTCTGGCTTGTTAAAGTAGTCTTAAATAATTACAAGCAAAGTCAGACTATGAAGTAGCATGAATGTGATTTTGCCAAGTGCAACTTGGATTGGGTTTTGGCAAGTTGGAAGTCCTTTCACTGTGCATTCAGGGGTGATATTGGAAGTGCTCTGATTCATAAGTAAAGTAGAAAGTATTATTTAATGCACAGAGAAGAAAATGTATTTTAAAAACCATAGTAGATCTCTTATAGCTTGTTTTGCCTTCTGAAGATGTCTTGTCTCTTAACCTTTTTAATATAAACTGCCTTTCATATATATTGTTACCTTATAGCAATGTTAAAATTGGCATCCAGCACAGACACAAGCAAAGTATCTTGTGTTTTGTTTGTATTTACCTCCTACGATATTAATATTATGCAAGTACATAATTATGAGTTTAAAACTCCCACATCACTTGGCTTTTGATTTATATTAAAATTTACAGTGTCTGGAGCTTCACTGGTAAAGTCCTGGGCTTAAAGGCAATCTGTCTAAATAAGGTTCCTATTACAGGCACCTCTCCCTAAGCCTTTTTCTCCAGAGGAAATATATGGATTTCTTTAATCAGGGCAGTAACACCTCAAGGATCTGTAATTTTTTTAATAACTCCCTATGCCACAAATGTAAAGTGCTGATTAGAGAGGCAAAGTTGATAAGGAGTTAATAAAACAGTGCATGCCTTGTAGTTCTCCTCTGTATGGTTGGACTCATAATGGTTTTGATTGCTCTGATTTTGAAGTATTAATCATTGGGTCCCTCTTTTGAGTCTCTTTTGCTTCTGATTTGCTTAGATTTTAATTGTGATTTGCTTCTAATTACTCCTGATCTATGCAAGCTTCCTGTCAGCATGCGTCAGTGCTGTGCAGGCTGCTCCTTATGGCCACCACATCTGTGATGGAAACGCTGAGCTCTGCAAGTCGAAGAGGAGTGCTGACTTGTCAGATTCAAAAATAGAGCATTTCTGTTGCAAAGCAGGTATTGCTCCCTTTGTTTGAAAGACTGCATTGCTGGAGCGGTGTCAAGGCTCTGTCTGCAGCTTCCACGAGTGCCCCAGCCCTCGCTGCTGGATGTGCTGTGGGGAGGTGGGCTGGGGGCCAGCAGAATAGGACCTGGTGGGTAGGGAGAGGTAGCAGGGGGCTGCCTGTACCTAAAAGAAAGAAGATGCTGACTCTGCCCCTAACGTTGGCTGCCCACGGGTGACCTGCTGAACTGTTCAGGGATGGCTACAGACATTTTTAGATTAAGAAAGAGTTTCTCATGAAGTCCAAGGCTGCAGAAATGTTTCCTCCTAGCAGGCTGGCCTGTATAGGATGTTAAGAAAACAAAACAGTGGTCCATTTGGGTAGCAATATTTATTCTACAAAATCTTACCTTATTTCAGAGGATGTAATATGATGGTTAAACTATGAGTTTAAAGTGACTGCAGCGGGGAGGTTTCCAATTAGTCATCAAGGATGCCAGCTGAGTTTGAATGCCAGAGAACTAAAGATATGTTAGCATCATTCTTGAAAGCTGTAGCTGTTGTTAACAGCGCTCGCATAGCAGCCTTTTCCCAAGGACGCCAGATGTAATCCTTTGACATTAGTTGAACTGGAAGTGGAGGTAATGAATATTTCTGAGAGATGAATGAACGGTGATGGCATGAGACTGCTCCTGGCAGCGCTGGGGCTAGCATCACCTCGTCCAAATTCTCATGTGCTCTTGTAAGTGCTCATTTATGGCGCTTCACTAAATTAATTGGTCACTTATGGAAATGGAGCAAAACCTGTTATTGCAGACACACCAGTAACACAAACTGGTTTTCATGCTGGTGGCATGCTTGACCTCTGCCGCACCTTGCTGGACAGGGGCTTTTGAACCTCCCAGCGCCCCTCTCCCCATGCCACCCACGCCAGCCCAGCTGGGGTGTACCCTCCCTTGGGCTCATCACCGGGTGAAAGGATGAATACGTTTGCAGGGTGTCAGGCCAAATGATCTCACAGGCTTTCTTTGTCTCAAACCCCATGAAACTGTATGTGCTCCACGCATTTTGAGTAAAGGAGAACAGGGTCACTGTCACTTTGGTACACAAAGAAATGTAAATATAGAAATAAATATATATGGGCTCTATCAGCATTGGAGAGCTATTTTACTGTTGTGTACTGTTTAAATTCCATTGCTTAGAAGTTCCAGCTGCTAGTGCTGTACATGAAAAATTGGATGAAAAGAGATTAAAAATACAAAATAATAGCAGGTATGCTCAGCTCCTGTCTTCTCGCCCTGAGCCAGACAAAGCTTTTCTCCTATTGCAGATGGACCTTCCTTACGTCTGTGACTGGGAGATAAATTATGTTGTCAGATGCCTCCCCTTCTAATGCAGTTCCTGTCCAGCCACTCTCTTTTCATTTCTGTGGGAGACTTCATGCCCTCGTTCCACTCTTTTTATTGTGAAGTAACTCAAAAGTTTCACCTATAAGCTTTCTCCTTTGTTTATCTAATTTCATAATATCTTGTAGAGATTTTTAATAGGAAGCTGTGGTGGGTTGACCTTGGCTGGCTGCCAGATGCCCATCAAGCCGCTCTCTCACTCCCCTTCCTCAACAGGACAGCCAGAGAAAATAAGATGGAAAAGCTCATGGGTTGAGATAATGACAGGGGGATCACTTACCAGTTCCTGTCATGGGCAAAACAGACTCAACTTGGGGAAAACTAATTTAATTTATTGTCAATTAAAATAGATTTAGATAGTGAGAAGCAAAGACAAAAATTAAACCAGCACCTTTCCTCTGCCCCCCCCTTTTCCCAGGCTCAACTTCACTCCTTCATTCCTGACTCCTCCACCTCCTCCCCACTACCCCGAGTGGCATGGGGGGTTGTGATCAGTCTATAGCAGCCCCTCTCTGCTGCTCCTTCCTCCTCACATGTCTCTCTGCCCCAGTGTTGGCCCTTCCCACGGGCTGCAGTCCTTCAGGATAAACCTACTCCACTGAGGTCTCTTCCACAGGCTGCTGGAGTATCTCTGCTCTGGCACCTGGAGCACCTCCTCCCCTCCTTCTTCATGACCACGGTGTTTGCAGGGCTGTTTCTCACAATTTTTCCCTCACTCCTCACTACCTGCACAGTGTTTTTTACCCTTTCTTCAATATGTTTTACCAGAGGCGCCACCATCTTGGCTGAGGGGCTCAGCTGTACCCTGGGGTGTGTCCGTTGGAACCGGTTGTGTCCGGCATGGGGCAGCCCCAGCCTCTCCTCACAGAGGCCGCCCTGCAGCCCCCGCTGCCAGCACCTGGGCATGGACACCCAATACAGAAGCCTTAAATCTTGACCTCATATTTATAAAAATAATGCACAATTTTACATGTTTCTGGACTCTCACCCTCTGATCTTCTGTTTCGATGTATTTTTTGGCTATTTAAAGATTTTAACGTGAAAGCCTTCTTGTTTTGGAAGTCATCTCTGGCTTTGCTATTACTCGCCTCTTCATTGGCTTTTTCTTTTTTTTTTTTTTTTTGAGGAGTTCTTGGGAACTCATCCTTGAACATAACCTTATTTTTTCTTCCCATGTCATCTGGTGTAGAAACCTGCACATTGTTTGTGGAACATGGCCAGAGTTGTTCCTGCTGTTGTTCTCCTGAAACCCTCCCTCCCACGGCAGCTACCTCCCATCCCCATTACTGCAGTTTCCCCGTTTTATTCTCTCCTCAGCTCTTTATTTCTTGCTGCTTGTTGTTAAATAGCATGTTCAGCTGAGGTCTTTCCTCTCATCCTTGTGGTGCTCAAAGAACTTGGGATATATGAGCCGTCCTGGGTAATACCACTTTGTTCATACAGGCTTTTTGATCTAATCCCAAATTTCAAGCTTCTGGCTTTGTACAGGCATGTATCGAAATGCAGGTAGCTGTAGGGACAAGGCAGGGTGTGCTTCCTAGGCTGCCAGGCCACCCATGCGCTTAGCCAGGACTAACCCATGAAGAGATGTTCCCAGAGAGGTCCATGCGCTTGTGTTTACACACAAACCAACCCACCAGGTCATTCTTTTGCCAGACATGGATAATTTGCAAGGGGGAAACGTGTGGACCTGAAGAAAGGATGATTTTACTGCTCTGTCCATGCTGTAGCAAAAGTTGTCAGAGTCAGTGCAGGCAGGATATCTCCGAATGGGCTCTACAGGGAATCACTACAGGTTTTACGGAGAACCCTGTGCAAACCTGGGACAGGATTTGAACACTTCCCTCAGCACTTTGCAAACAGCATAACAAAGCAGAGGGGAGGAATACAGCCTAGGGACACCCCATCCCACACCTTGTGTTTTCAATGACTTGAGTCCAGCAGCTCAGCTCTGCAGAATTGCTCCAAAGCAGGACAAGATTTTGATGCAGCAGGATGTACCAGCACCCTTGACAAATAGCAGTAAAAAGGGCAAAGACAATAAAGTGAATTTCAAGGTAGAAGTTACTATCTACAGAATATTTGCTCACCTATTGCTGTATATTTCCCCTTGCAGAAAAACCTTTTTAGTCATATTAGCTGTATGTCCCTGGTGCTGTTGATGAATGTGACAGCTTGAAAAGCTTTTCCGGCCATCGCAGGAGAACAGGGAAATGGGCCAAGGGCTGGTGGGGGTTACTGGAGCTGGATAGGATGGTGGTGAGGAACTCGGGTTGTGGCAGCAGCAGAGGGACTGGAGGATCAGCCCTGCACCAAATTCAGTGTCGGGGCTACCAAAGCTGGGAAAGAGAAACTCTGATTGCAACTACAGGGACTGTAACAAATTGCCGCCCCTGTGGCTGTACCAGTCCAGGGTTTGATATGTCAGCATCAGCCTCAGATGTGAGTGGGATGGTGGGAACAGGCCAGAGGTGGCCCAGCCCTCATCTGTATCAGGATCAGTGAAGGATGTTGGGTGCAATACTTAAAGACTTCATAGGCTGTATAAAGAGAAAATATGGCTTAGTTCAGCCATCTTTGGAGAAAGAAGAGTATGAGGTTGTGGTTGCTGTCTGGTACCTGCAGCAGGTGACATTGGAAGTGCGTGGCTCAGCCCAGGAGAGTTACGGCTTCCTCAGTCATGTTGGGCATTCCTCAAAGGCTCTTTGCACCCCAAAAGGAATTTTGGCTGAGACAATCAAAAACATCCTGTGGATGAAAATATGGCCACTACAAGGGGGTGAGGAGAAAATGTCCTGATGAAACAACACTTTGTAAATAATTAAGTTGCTGTATCACCTGTAAATGCTTGCTTTCCTTTCTTTCCATGCTGAGGCTGCACAGCTAAGGTGGCACTGAAGACAACAGGCAAACCCCCAGACAAGGTCACCCCTCCAGGGTGGGACAGAGGGAAGGGATCGCTGCTATAAAATTTTCCCTTGGAGCTGATGGCCCTTCATTCAGGATAAATGTAAGAAGCCCTTAAGTGCCTCTTGGATATCCAAAACAATAGGATTCCTTTCCCTGCTCAGGGAAACAGCATTTTTTTGTACATTCTTTGTAAACGACAGGATTGTACCAAAGAATTGCTTGATGCCACAATCTAAATCCTCTCTTAAAGGAAACAACCTGAAGGGTCCCAATCTCAGCTGGCTGCCAAGTCCAAAAGGATTCATTACTCAGGTCGTTTGTGCTTGACCACATAAATTCAATGCACCTCAATAGGCTCTAATTTTTTGATGTTCCTTAACATATATTGGACTTGTGCAGTAGAGTACAACTGAAACAGAGCATTAACAATAGACCAGAGATCACAAGGATGGTTTCCTCCCTCCAAGCCCCACAACAGAGGGAACAGAAGGAAAGATTCCCTTTTGGAATCTCCAAAGCTCTGTTCTCCTAATGTATTTTGTCTCTTTTCACCCCCAACACTAAGATGTCTTTTTTTGCCCTTTCATTGCTCTGCCCAGCCAGCCCAGCATTCCCCACAGATGGTAGGAGATGGCTGACAGCCATGGGATATTGGGTGCCCTTCGTCTACCGTGCTGTCCTGGCAGGTGCTGCTGGCAGCGTCAGGCTTGGTTTATTTGCTGAAGCTGCCACCTCTCCAAAAGCCTCCCACACCTCTGCCCTGTGCCCTCTGTCCTGCAGTCTGACTGCACTTGTAGCTGATGGGGCCCTTATACAATGGGGCTTTGGGGTTGGCTTATTTGTTTTATTTATAATGCATCAGAGTAGGAAGCAACAAAAGCAGAAGCTTTCCTAGTGTCATTTTTTTAATCCAATCCCTTCCAAAACCATCCTGAATTATCTGCAGAGTCAAGCAGATGCTTCAGCAGACTTAGGCTGCCTACAAGCAGGGGTATGAACATGAGGTTATAGTCCAATGCTCATTTTCAAAACAGCTGTCGTGGTTTAAGCTACCACAGAGGAAGCTTCTATGTGCTCCTGCTCTGTCTCAGTGCAAAGTTCACCCCAGGGGTAGGGGTGCTCCTCCTCTGCTGACTTCAGCTGTCACCTGAAGATATTGCTGCTCCTTGCCTGTTTCCATGATCCATCCTGGCTTCTTTACCCAAAGTGTGTTGGTTTGGTTTGGTTTGGGTTTTTTTAAAGTGATTTAACCATAGTGTTCCTCAGCAGCAGGATGGAGGAAGATCACCCGAGCAGTGAAACTCCCATGGTCAGTGTGGTGCAGAGGAGGGGGAGAAGCAGCCAGGCTGGGCAACTCCTCACCCAAAAGGATGAAATGTTGAGTTCGCACACCTGAGCAGGGACAGCAGGCACTGGAGGCCTTTCCTTCAGCTGGCAAAGCTATTGCTGGAAAACGAGGTGTCTCCACTCTCTTCACCAGAGCAGTAGTTTACTCAAGTCCTTTTTACATGGGTTGGATCAGACGTTGCCTTCAAAGGTGTTTGGTTGCAGCATCCTGGAGAAGGGGTAGCAATGGACAGTGAAAGGATGCTAAAGTAAATAGTCCCAGCTGTTTCACAGGCTCTCGGTGGACATCCAGGAACATCTGTCTCTGCCCTGAGAAACTTCGACAAATATAATTTCAAGCTGGCTTTAGTCTTGTCTGCTGTGAAAAAGAGATTTACGGGAGTGGGGAGCCTTCTGTGAAGGCTGAGCAAAGCAGGGCTGCTTTTGTTTTACAGCAGTCAGCAATCATTAAACCAAGGAACTGATTCTTTCTGAAAATTTGTATTGCTAGATGAAAAAAAAAAAAGATGAGTTAAACAAAACTTAACTCAGGAAGATTATTTGCTTTAAAATATTGAAGAAATCTATTAATATTTAAGTGGCCAGAGTTTCCCTACAGTCCACTTGTTTAATCCATTAAAAAAATGATTCTTTATTGCTTTCCAAAGTTTTATGCTGAAAAGGTGAAAAAAGTATTTACATCAGAAAAACCCCTGATAATCCTTATGCAAACCCATGCTAGGACAAAGTTGCATATTTTTGATTTCTAGCACTTTCCTTCATTTTTTTGTATTGCATTCCTGCAGAGCTTGAAATTTATTCAGTTACACATTATGATATGGGTTTTAAAAAAAAAATCCAGCAATGGATCACATCGCTTTGTTGTTGAAATGTTGCTTATACTTTTCTCACCCGTAGAAAACAGGGAGTACTGTTCCAACAGGATGTTTTTCCCTTTGTACTTACATTTGTCATCTTTGCACTCGGCTGTAATCAGAAAAAAAAAAGTTGGCGTTCCACTCAAGTGGTGGTGACACGGTTCAACTTAGGAAAATTTGTGATGCTTGGAAAGTGGCCCATCTGTCCGAAATGACCTAAAAAGTAGTAAGCAATTGTTTTACACTTTTGTGCTTTGCCATTAAAACAGGCAGCAGCAGATGCATGTTAAGAAATGCGGAGAGCTGAGCATATGCTGCGGTGACACTGCTCCCCTGGGAGCAGCAGCGAGGGGGGGGGCAGCGAAGAGCTTGTCTGTGCCCTGCCCTCCGCTCCCCTGGCCACGGGATGCTGCGTATTTACTGTACCTGGCTTGGGGTTCAGTAGCAGTTTGCAGCTCACTGTATCTCACAGACACGCTGCTTCCAGGGCTGAGGACCAGAGCAGGGAATTCATCCAACTGCAAAACCTGTGAAAGGAAGGGAATTTTTTAACCTGTTTTGACTCGCGGTGTGGCCCTAGGAATGGTTCGTTGGGGTGAGAGGGATGGAAGTGATGGCAAGGACTAGCCAGTCTGCCAGGGCTGCTGGTAGACACTTGGTATCTGGACTCTACTTGCTGGTTTTATTACTGTTCTGAAGGAAAAGGGCAGAAAATCCAGTTATTTCCAAGTTAATCAAATACCTCACACCTCTCAACAGCTGGGGATAGCTTAAGCTTGTGTAAGTTATAAAGATGGGTCTTTCAACTATGAGATAAATCAGTACCCCTGAAAAGGGGTTGCAGATGGGACTGAGTTTGTGACAGTGTTAGCTGTGTCCTCATTTTATGCATTTTTCTTTGAGCAAAAGCCTGTACAGTTCCTATTGTATCTTCCTCCACGTAAGTGTTCATGGGGCCACTCAGTGAATCAGATCAGGCAGTTTAGGCAGCTTTTAATAATTGTTATTTTTCTTTTTCAGAGGACATCTCTTCTTCATCAGCTGTCCTAATTTCTTCAGGATTTTTTTTAATAGAGGATTTCCTTCTCTTTATGCTGGACTGATTGCATTTAGTGGTGCAGTCTTGCAGTCCTTATGCAAATAAAATAGCTCCACACTTGAATAGGACTTGTGTTCATGTGAAGTAGGTTCAAGCCCCAGAAGGCCTTCAGCTTTTCTTTTTTTGTCTTAACTGCAACACTGCCACAGCCTGTTCTATGTTCATGCATTCATTTACTGTGCCAAAAAAAGCTTTCATAGGTGCAGGCACTTATAAGTCACCATAACAGCAGCCAGTTCTTCGCTCTTGAGATGCCTCCTTATGCATAGAAACAGGAGGAAAATGTGCCCACAGGAAGGCATGTCCCTATTTGTTGTGGGGGAATCCTCTGTTTCCAGCCTGACTCCACTTTGCTTTTTCCCCAGAAGAAATATTGGTACTGCAGAGCATGGATGTCCAAAGCCTCAACTGCAGGCAAGTTGAGAACAATATTCCTAGTGACATATCTCTTTAAACTGACATCAAATAGGATTATGCTATTTAGAAAATATCAGCGGGTTTTTTTAGATTAACAAGAAGATAACTATTAATTAAAATACTTCTTTCTTGATCCAAGTGCCAAAAACATTTAAAAAAAAGAGATTTCAAACAAATAAACAGAAACTCTTGTTTGGCAAGGAAAACAAACTCAAAGTAAACAAAACAATATTAATTATATCCACATTTTACTTGTAGGGAAGAGATTAGCACTTGGAAATTTTTTAATCATATCCAAGCCTTGAGCTTGAAAAGTGTGCCAAAATAGAGTTTGGGTGGAGGGTAAATGTGATTAAGTAGGAGAGATATGTTACAGGATTATTATAGAAGTCCCCACAAAAAGTTTTATATACCCAGGAAATTCAAAGCTAATATTCTACTGAGAAAGGTTCGAACATGGTAAAGGATGTACATACAAGTTACACAAAGAAACTAGGAATATGATTTGAAGTCTAGAAAACCTGCTTTATTGCATCTTTAAGTAGCTTTCCCATCTTTGTTTTTGTGGTTTTTTTTTTTCTCTTTTAGCTTTAACTCATTGTTTCTAAAGGGCTATGGTTTTTGTGGGGCAGAATAGGTGGTATCACTTGTAAAATTAAAATAAATTAACAGTGATTGTGTGTGGCACGTGCAAAGTACTGTGCAAGGCCATTGAGACCTCCAGACTACTGTCAGGGGGTAGGTGGGTGATTTTCACACCACTGAAGCCTACAGCTCTTTTAAAAAGATGGATGTAAAGCTGTTGATGGGCACTGGTGACACCCGTCACCATCTCAAGCGCTGGAAAGCAAGGATGAGGACCTGAAGACATACTTAACCTCGCATGGGCCGCATTAAAAACACATATGGGCTCTTTGGTTCCATGTTTCACTCATTCATATCCTCCATGAAGAAGTGATTTTTCATCATGGAACAGTTTTTATTCTGCAGCATGCTAGAATTTTTATATGTGATTATCTTAAGAAATATAGTTCTGAACTCAGAGCATTTTAGTGAAGTACTTGTGCTGCTTCATAATAATAATATTGTCCAGAAACTGAATTGGGAAAATGTTAATTTCTCTGAAGAAGATGAAGGTATACATGTTGGACTAGTGTTAATGCTGTTGGCTGTCATGCATGTGGTTCAGAGGGAGAGGCGTAATACCCTGTGTTGGAGCGGTTGGTCTATTAGCTGTAGTACTGCTGGGAAGAGAGAGACAGGCATTCAGGCACGCAAAGCTTTCTTCAGGTCACTGGAAACTTCTCTCCTTTTTGCAGCTAACCTAGCTGTTCTGATAAAAGACGTGACCTTGCTTATAAACCTTGCTCTGCTTGTGTGCAGGCACAAATGGTGATTGCGTGTGTAGGGTGCATTTGAGCTAAGGCCCCGCCACAGGCATCAGAGGCAGCTTCAGGAGCTGCAGTGCTATCACCAAATCCACAGCCCTCATTTAGCCACTAAAGCTGTTGTCTCTGATGTGGGGTGTGGGAGAATTTATTTCGCTACTGCATTATGCCCTCCTTTTTTTCACCAGGCTACTCACCTTGGTTTCAGTCCTCACTGAGTATACAAGTGTTTTACATGAGTAAAGCAGAGACTGCGACTCAGGTCCTCCCTTGGCCGGCGGTTCCTCTTCTTTCTCTGGGTAGGCAGAGCATGTAGGCTCAGTTTCAGACAGGCATGCACCTGATGATACGCCTGTGTTTTGTGTAGGATGTGGTTTGGTAGCCGTCCAGGGAGGGCACTTACAGGAGGGTGGGGCAAGGAGGGATGCGACGTGCTTTGCTGGTCGTCCTCAGTGAGGTTTGGGCTGGATCTGGCTGCTCACCTCCCAGCCCTGTGAACCCCGCAGGTGTTATGTAGGGTGCTCAGAAATGTTGATGGGCCTATAGGTGCCTAAGGCACTTGGTGCCTCAGGGGTTGGGCTGCAGAAAACTGCAATTTTGAAGACTTGAATTTGTCTGTGATTGTCCCTGAGGGTCTGGCACCCCTTTACGGATCTTTCTGGCCAAGAAAGTCATCCTCAGCACACTCCTCCAGTGCACCAGGCACTATAGTTTGCATACCTTTCCCCTCAGGGCGGTGATGAGCAGACAGATAATTGGTGACTGTTAGACAAGCCTCAGGGTGCTGTCGGGTGGTGTTTTGAGGCACTGCTGTGAGGAGGGTGTACTTTCATGAGCACAGCCTGGGTTGTGGGCCTTCCTAGTCTCATGTGGTAGCAGCAGGCATGGTGGTGCAGCTCCTTACCAGTTGGTCCTGTGCCCTCTGCCAGGGAAATCACCTCCTTGACAAAATGCAGCTTTTATGTGTGTAAGAGAAAAAGATACTTGCAGAAGCTTCTGCAACTCTCACAACATGTCCTAAAGCCCAAGGAAGGGACGGTCTGACCTTTGTCTATGCTAATAGCTTCTTTTCCTCTATACCCTGCCTACCCCCTTCATGCATCCATGCGAACATCTGTGTCCTCTCCTACACTTTATGATCAGATCGTAATTTTTTGTTTCC
This sequence comes from Gymnogyps californianus, assembly GCF_018139145.2. NCBI lineage: Eukaryota > Metazoa > Chordata > Aves > Accipitriformes > Cathartidae > Gymnogyps > Gymnogyps californianus. The sequence goes on from NC_059472.1 coordinate 14,505,647, forward strand.
AAGCCAGCTTGCCAGCCATTTGAAATCTGTCGCTTGCTGGAGTGTTTTGCCTCCATCAGATAAAAAGGACTTCTCAGTGACTCTGTTTTTGGGACTTCAGTGGTACTCTTACAAGCTGAGCAGATACAGGTCCCTCGTCCTTCAGCAACTCTTGTGTATTTTTTCCTGCACACCCAGGCTGTACAATCACATTTCTGGGCTCCCGTATGCGGCTGTAGCCTGGATCTTGGGCTGATCTCTGCTGAGGGACTGCTCATCGCAGGCCATCACCCTCATGCACTGATTCTTACTCCTCTCACCTCTCTTTTTTTTCATCAGGCTGCTGACCCTGGCTGGCTTTGCTGTCCTTTTGCTGCCCTTGCCCTCACACACTCGCCTTCCCTTACTTCTCCGTCTTGTTTATCAGTCACTGCACTGGCGGAGTGCAAAAGATATTTGGTTTTGATCTATAAAGTCCCATAAAAATATGGTTTAAAGTCCTTTATACACAGGAATCAGCTCTCCTTGTTATATCGTGCCTCTTTGGTTTTGCTAAAAAGTTGTTTTCAGTGAGGTGCCCACAGCTTCCCATGTTCACTTCAGCTGCTGGAAGCTTATTTGGTTTCACAGTGCTTGTATCTGAGGAGACTTGATGTGGACACTGCTTGAATTTCTATAGTTTATCAAAAGGTTTTGTTCTTGCTATTTCATGTACCAGGCTAACTGTTTTTCTTGGCCACAACTATATGTGGAAGCTGCGTTTGAGGGGGTGAGAGCTCTGGAACAATTCGGAGAAGTCCTTCACCTGTCTGCCTTTCATGCTGCTGTCAAGCATACTGGAGGTTTTCACCCTGGCCCCTCGGTCACCCAATGTGGCTGCATCCAGCATCCAGTGCAAAGTGGAGATGAGTAGCTAAAAAAGCTCATTTCTCTAGAGTCCACTCCATCCCCAACCTCTGACTCAGCCAACATACTCGATTTCTCTGCATTTTCTTTTCTCATTAAAAAAATGAAAAATCATTAAAATCATTAAAAAAAAATTAAAAAAATACAAAAATCAGTTTTATATAAGACTGTAAATATTGCCTTTCTTATATTAACTCTGTGGAAGAGCAGAACAGGAATGCTTGTAACTGTGGAAATGTTACAGTATGGCCTTCTCATGTAAAGTGTCACCTAGTGGCTGGTTGGAAGTTTTGCATCCCGAGTTAAATAGTATGATCATATAAGCCATAAAAGCCAAAGGCCAATTCTTATGCACAATAACTGATGAAGAGGCATTTCATATTCTGTTGATCTTGTTAAAATTCCTTTTTAATGTGTTTCATTTAAGCCCTAAAACTTGCACTAAACTGCTGCCTTCTTGGGCCAGGAATACATTATTTCAGCTTTAGTCTTTTCTATTCTGATGAGTAAAATGGCAATTAATTGCTAAAAAAGTTAATTGCCAGTGATCCTAGCAGTGAAATTTTGCCTGAACAAAATCATTAGACCTTGTTTATGCTAATAAGTTCCTTGTGCATCTGTGGGGTGGCTTCAGGCAGATTCCTTGTGACAAAAAGATGATTGTGCATCTGAGTATGCGGTCAGTTCAGAGCTACTGGAAAATGTCTTACATAACACATATGAAAAAGATTAGCAGTTTCAGAGTCATCATCATCTATAGTTCTAAAGGATATTACAAAGGAGGTTAATTAATGTAATATACTTGTAGCATGGACCAGGAAACATAAAATGAGCTCCTCCATTTCTGTAAAATTGTGCAGTTTACAAGCTCCAGAGATGTTACATGAATGGAAAAATGAAATATGTATTTTCAAATCAGTAGAAGTCATCCATGATGCTATACTTTTTGGTTTTGTTTCTTCCTTTATTTTTCTGGGTGGCCATTTTTAACTTAGGTAGGAACTTTCTTGCAAAAGAACTGACCACCTGTATGTTAGGAAGATATGCAGGAACAGCAAAGGCCCAGCATCTCTGAAAATGGGGCTGGACGTATTGGCTCGGGCACTCAAAATTGGCCACCAGATTTGAAAATTCAGTTGTGTTTTGCCTGGGTCGCTCGGTGACCTGAGGGTCCCAGGCTGGAGGAGAGCTTGGGGCTGCTGATTCCCATGTTTTGCCCATGAAATCATGAACTTCATTACCTGAGATACATAGGCAACACCATTGAGCGATTTTATTTGTGACATCTTTGGTTTCCCTTCTGCTGCTGTCACATACTGCTGTACTTACCTAGCACTTGAGGGTGAAGTTGTTTAACCACAGGATATACCAGAGGCTAAGGATGAAGAATTTTATAGGAACAACTAGTAAAAATTTTGGTGATTACTTTTCTCTAGACCTCTATGCACAGTTTTTTTGCTAGAAAAATATTGCCTATTGCAACCTATTTTATTTTCAACCCAGCTAGTGATGAAGTGAACATTAGAAGATGGGTCTTGACTTCACAGTCCTGGTCTGTGCAAGGGAGAGGAATACGATGTCCTGGTGTAGCTAAGATGTAGGACTTTTCAGGCTAATTGCATTTCCCTGAGCCTTGCAGTGCAAAGATACAGCTGCACAACGGAGCTACTTTTCGTTAAGAAACTGCATGAAAACAGATCAGCTCCTAGCAAAGGCTGGCAGGCTGATAAGATGTGGCTAGCAAAGAGGAGGGCTTTTTAGCCTCTGCCCTGTGAAGCTACACAGTGGGGAAGGAGAGAGATTGCAGCAGGTAAAAGGTACCTCTAAACAAAGCTCAAAATTGTACGTGTTTAATATTGCAAGATAGTTTAAAGAAAACTGTACTGTGTTTCTTAATGTCAGTGTATAATATAGGACAGGTCCCAAGGGAAGCTCAGTCTATCCGATGGCTTACAAACCTTGACTCTGTCCCTTTAAATGTAATTGTTAGTAAACACTTCAATGAAAGAAGCTTTCATCAGAGAAAAAAGTGGCAAACTACACTGGCAAATAATATTTAAGCTACTGATTTGAACTGTAATTCTGCTCAGCATTATCATTTGCTTTGTAAATAGAAGTGCTTATCCAAACAGCTGAGCTTTCTGTTGTTGTTGATGAAAATGGGAAAATGTGGGGCAGAGGGAATGTGTCACTTCCCTTCCTTTCTGGAAGTCTGCGGTTTCCAGCTATTCAGATAAAACTGCTTGCGTTTCCATCGATCCAAGCCTTGCACCGCCACAGCAGCACGGGAGAACAGCATTGAAAAATAACCCCCTGCTCTGAAGGTGTCCCCTCTTTTGGGGGGACTCTGCTCTGCAACCCAGGTAGAAACTTCTGCAGCACCCTTGGAGAACGAGACGGGCGCCTGAGCTCCCAAAACCCACCCGGCCGTCGCAAGGTCAGCAGCTGCAGCTGCGTGCTCCCGTGCGCCAAGCCCACCACGCTGCAATGCCTGCAACGTTGGGTGACATTTGAGGGTGGCATCGGGATATTTTCATTTCACAGCCCCGAGTGAGCTTCCCCCCCTTCTTCTCGGAGCCAGATGGAAATGCATTTGGTTTCTCTTTTAACCATGTTACTTTTGCGAGGAGAATAAAATGAGCAGGAACAGCTATTGGCCGCAGCAACATAAGAAAGCCCTGCTTTGCCAGAGGAAACCACATAAAAGCGTGCGTGTGTGTGTTTGGGGGGAGGGCGCAGCGAGGGATGATGCCTGGAGCTTCTTGCACTCGGAGCTGCGATTTGTGAGTGAAACATGATGAAATCACCCCCTGGACAAATCACACGAGCCTGTCAACCTCACCAGGTGGGATTACTTGTAGCTAATAGCCCGAACTCCCAGAGCAAACAGAGCTCTGCGCTCACTATAAAGAAAAGGCGACGGTGCCGCGCAGGCTTTTCAAGAATTCTCTAGTATGGCTAAGAAGGGCTGCGTCCACTCGCACCAGGTAGGGGAGGAGAGGAGCGTGTTTGCTTTTAGAGGAGGAGTAGCAGCCTGTCTCTCCTGAATAAGTTCCTACAAAAAGGAGCGTTTCAGCTTCAGAAAGAAATGTTTTATTCATAAACCCCTTCTGGTTTGTGTTACTCTCCAACGGTGACGCTGTCAGCTGCTGCTCCAGTGATGGGAACTGCAGTGCTGGGGAGCTCGAATGTACAGAGGACCATCTCTGCCCCTTTAATCATAACGCTCTTAGCTCGAAAATCCTGCTTTTTGCACAGTTTGCTTACTTTGCTGTTTTACTTTTGCAGGTTATATCTTTATTTGCTTTTGCCTTTGGAGTAAATGTCTGCATGGGATTTACAACAAATCGTTTTAGGAGATCTGAAGAATGGGATGAGGGCCCGGTCTCAGGTACAGTAACGGACATAAATTGTACATCGCAATATCCTTATGTTATATACTGTGGTTAGAAACCACTCCTACTCCGAAACAGTAGTTTGCTTGTTCCTTTTCCCTCTAGGATATAGAGAAGAATAAATAACTCGCCGAGCCCAAGTCAGTTGACCTTTGGGACTCACCTATAGGTCTCCTATTTACTTAAACTTTTGCTCTGTGTGCATGTGACTATGGAAAATCTAGCTTATTTTAGGACTGAGCACTGTCAGTCTCGCAGAGACTGATCTCATCAGCTCCTACATAGCATTTGCCATGTTTTGTGCTCCGCACAGTTTCCTTCTAGAGCTAAGAGAAACTCCCCGATGGGTTTAAGGGTACTGGTTTTATTTTGGTAGCTGTTGAAGCGGTTTCTAGAAACTTGATTAATGCTTTCAAGAGGCGCTGGTGAGAAAAGCTTTTGGGATTTCTGTGGCTCCTGAGGTCATGCTGGTTTGTGAACAGTAGACGGCAGACATCGGACAGCGGAGAGGGCCGGGGAGAGGAGAGCAGGTGTTCACGCAGATGTGCTGTCACCGAGTCGTCTGTTTTTCTTTTGCCTCCTACTTTTTTCTTTGGAGGAAAGTAAGAACATGCCATAGAAGGGACTGTTGTTTGCGTTCTGGGGCAGTATAGGGTTTTGTGAGCTCAGGCATAGTCCAAGTGGAAAAATATATAAAATGGAAAACTAGTCTTTTTTTTCCTTTAAAAAAAAAAGTAGGCTTGACTTGTGTCTCTGTTCCTTCCTTTGGCAGGAGAAAGGAAACCTGTGGTCATTGACTTAGAGCTGGTTAATATAACTGAAGTGAAAAGCTTTCATTTGCAATGCCCGTCTGTAATGATAGCTTGTGAATTTTAATTATAAAATTGTTTACCGTGGCCGGAGTTTGTTGTGTTCCTGGTAATGTATCTGTGTCCTTCTCTCCCCCATCTTTCACAGGAGTTGGTGTCTAATCACAGCCACAATCAGGGCTGCTGATCACTGAGCAGAGGCATTTTAGGTAATCAAAAAGATAGCGGCTCTTGCTTTTGATCTTTATATAACAGTTAAAAAAATTTGCTTGAAAAACAGATTTATTTCCATTTTTATCTTCTAGTATGTTAACTGTAGAGCAGTTGCGTAGTGTGTGTAATAGTGACGTGAAGGGTTTGCATTTCATATAGTCAACACCTGACTGCCAGTTGCTTTGCTTTCGCTGGTGACCGTCTAGGCTTTAGGGCAGGGCTGCTCAGTTGATTTTTACTGAAGTCCCAAAGGTCTGATATTGGGGACCCGTTGCAGCTCATCAGTGCCAGCTCTGCTGAGCCAACCAGCACTGTTTCCAATAGTAGGAGGTTTAGCCCAGCATTCCAGAAAAATAGGAAGAAATACAGGATCTCTTGCAAGAGGGCAGGAGGTGGGGTACCTTTGGCAGTCTATTGAGAACTTGCTTACAGGTGGGACTGGACCGGCACCTGGCACTGAAGTAGTCCAGTCCAGGCTGCAACAACGAGAGACAGAAAAGTAATGGAGGGTTTTGTCCCTTCTGTGTTTATGCAGCTTGGTTACTTTTATTGCAGTAAAAAAAAAAAGGATGTGATAGCAAGGAATAAAGTATTATAGTCACATCTGTCTAAAGGAGGAAGTGAAAAGTTACACTGCAGAGGTGCTTTCCTTAACAAACTAAAAGCACTGTGATCAAAGAACCTATTTAGGCTCTCCTAATCGCATGACTTCAAGTTATACTTCATCAGGAGTCCAGTGCAATGAAATATCCAGAAAAAAAGATTAGTATAAATTCTTTTTCAACTTCACTCTGCCTTATTTATTTCCAAGTTTCTTGGTGTTTAGAGTTAATTATTTTGGATTGGCAAAACACTCTCTTTACCAGCCATTACTGCATAGACCAATTTGTTACTTCTCCAGAGGTATGCCATGATTGTAAGCAAATTTCAGTTTTCATCTAGCATAGAACTCCTCTACGAGTCAAAAACAACATGCGGTTTTTTCCTAGTCCCTTATAAATGCATGTCAAAGAAGTACTATAATGCCTAAAACCCCCCTCTTGTTCTCTTTTTACAGTGTACAGATATATAAGCCTTTATACATTTGAGATGTTTAATATTTGTACCCAACAGATTATTTCATTGAAATAATTTTTTGACTTAAAATTTCTAAAAGACATTAGAGAACCAAAGCTCCCATTTTTTCATAACTTTGCCTTTGTAGTTATTTACTTTATGAGCTTTCTAGACATCTTTGTAAACACTTTCAGGGAAAATGACCTTAGTAGTCTCTTGAAGCATGTTCCTTGGTCATGATAGGATGATAGCTTAAATTTTGGAAGGAGAAACTGAAGTTTTTCTATCCCTTCTCACTGGATTTTTAAGCATGTCATTAAAAATAGAGTCATATCTTTCTTGTATTGGAACAGTTAGGATGTATTTTTTATTTTATGTGACTTTTCATTGACAGTTTACTGATTGCAATGGCATTCTGCAAAAATGAAATGCAAGTTCATAATATGAATATTATCTAGCAAAACTGGTGTTCCAGATGTTTTGTATAAGTATTTGGTTGATCCATATAGGTTCCGTATAGGATCCATAGGATCCAAAATGGCAGATTCTTACCAGGTAGTCGTCTTCCTGTAATGACTGTGTAAGCATGTCTATATCGTGTAGTCCTATGACTGACATACTACTGGAAGTAAATGGATTTGTTTTGTTTTTTTTTTAAATATTGTAATCAGATAGAATCAGAGCAAGTAGTTTGATACGACACTTTCCAAGGTAAATCTAACACATTTACAATGGAAATGTAATAATCTCCATTGACTGAATCAGGAAGGCACTTTTGCCCTATGTAACTTCTCTCTCTAACCTATGACATAAGAGACCATCCTTAGATGGTTGTTTTGAGCTTAGCTGGCCAAAAAGAATGCATGGAAAAGGATGTGAAAAGCTTTATGTGTTAAATAAGGAGGGGAAGATCTTCATGTTGAGGACTCTCTGCCTGCTGCATGGTCTGATTGCAGGACCTGTGGAGGGATGCAGGAATTTTGAAAAGGGTTTTGAAATTATGTAAGTTTGTTCTGTACGGGGGTTTCTGTTACTTTGAAAATGCTCAACAGGGATGGAGCTCCTGATGATATATTTTCAAACTATTCTGCATGCACCAGTACCCATGCCATGGCATTGTGCACGACCTGAAAATCATGGTTTGGCTGCAAAGGCAAGGTCAAGCATGATAAACAAAGGAACGATCTTAATGTATTCAGAGATCA